>NC_089746.1:19567760-19597760 GCF_040412425.1 Macrobrachium rosenbergii
TCCGCGTAGGCCTACCACTTTTTTCATTTCATTAAAGGGGCATTCTGTTTGCAAGAGAGCAGCCTCTTTCCCCCTGTGGTTTTTATTGGTGCTTCGGCAGTATTCCCGGATTAAATTGAAATTTAAATTGTTTAGGGATTTTCCAGCGTCCTCCTCTTCCTCCTCCTCCTCCTCCCCTTTTGTTATTCCTGATCTTGTTTAAAGCGCTGTTGCTGATGCCGGTCAAAATTTGGAGTTAACAGAGAGACAGGGAGTGCGTTAGTGCCTTTGGAAAATGGATGTTTTACTGCGTGATTTGGTTTTTGTCGTTTACACGCAGATATACTGTATATATATATATATATATATATATATATATATATATATATATATATATATATATATATATATATATATATATATATATACGCGCGTGCGTATGCGTATTTACTGTGTGTATGCGCTTATGTATGTATCACACGCAACCTTGCGGGCGTGAGGACATACATACACACACATACACACACATCCTGTAGGGTCTTGTTAGTACTTGAATGGGTTACCACCAAGAAATACCATACTGTAGGGTCAGCAACGTCGTCTAAGAAGTTCTTGCTGGAAACCAGAGTTCAAAATTCCAATGGTGAAAATGCGTGTTTTGATTATACGTATGTATATATATATATATATATATATATATATATATATATATATATATATATATATATATATATATATATATATATATATATATATATATATATATATATATAAAACAAGGGCTTGACCTCAAGAAAAAGAAAGACGATATACCCGCCACATTCATACTTTGATTGCTGGATCGTGGATAATCCTTTTAGCAGTAAACTTCCACAACAGTTCCTCTTTATACACTTACATAGAGGGCTCATCAGTCGCGCATCACACACACACGCACACACACATACTTTATATGTACAGTATATATATACATATATAATTTTAATCGTGTATTTTAACAACACAGCGTTCAGTCAAGTACTTCCCCGGGAAAAATGAGGTCATTCTATTGTTAATTAAGGTCAGTTCATTGCTCTTCCAATAGACATCTCTTTAACGACACTGACAAACGGCCAGATAACGGGGGGCGACAAATATTAACAGCTCGCCATGATGCCACTGACGTCCTGGTAATTATCCCGCATGGATTCTCACTTCAAAAGATTCGAAAGGAAAATGGGATATTGGAAAATGCAGCGTGATTTATTCGGCGGGTTTTTCCCCCCGGCCCGGGTGGAAATTTTTCCGTCGGGTATCCGCTAAATGGGGTACAAGTTGCTGCATTGTTGTGAAAATGCTCCGGCGCAGAAGAAAAATGAATGGAATCGAGGGGGAATCCTGGGAAGGGAGATATTGTAGGTGGAAAATGGAATGTAGTTTGGATTACAAACTAGGTGAATCGGCTTATTTGGGAAATGCGGCACGGGCTTCTGTGTTGCAGACGTTGCAAAATCGCTCTAATGAAACAAATTTGTGCGAAATAAACGTAATTCAAATGGTAAGATAATGGAAAATTTAACGAAATTGTATTTTTAAACTCGGGTAAAAAAAAATTTTTAGACGAAATTTATTTTTAAACTCGGGTAATACAGTAAGTTTAAACGACATTTATTCTTAAACTCAAGTAATATGTTTAAACGACATTATATTATTATTTTATAAACCCAAGTAATACTGTAAATATGTTGAAACGAAATTATATTTTTTAATTCGGGTTATGAATATGTTTGAACGAAATTATATTTTTAAATTAGATGATGTTGAAACAAAAAAAGGAAATTGAACTGAGAAATATATGAAAGCAATGAATGGAAACCCTTTAGCAATCTGCAACTCCAGATTACGTAAACAAATCAGTTGGCTGTAGTAATCACCGTGGTATTTACCCAACCCCTACCCGACCCTTGAACGCTAGCCAGTGGAAACACTGCCCCTATGGAAAGGAATATTTACATTCCATCAACTATTGCTGTGTTTATTGAACTATTGAATCCTTGAATTGCTTTTCCGTTCAGACAAAAAGTGTATTTTTGAGTTTATTTTCTTCTGGAGAAATGTTTTTCAAATTTTGTGACAAGACGGGTGTTGATGAGATTGAGGGGAAAATAGTAGGAGTCAGTCAGATCGATAAATTAGATTCAGTATATAAAATCTTAATCGGAGGGAAATTGATGTACTTTTCTAATGGTAAGTGGGATTTTGGTTGAGCATAAAAGCTTTTTATGTTTATCTTCCTATAACATACTTTGGTCATGTAGCTTAACTGTATCGCCTACACATTTTTTCATCACACACGAGCCTTGGGCTATTATTTAATCCCCACTTTGGAGGAGTTTCGAAATGTTTGGGAAACAGGAAACAAAATGTACGAGAGAAAGTGAACAGTTTCTCGCAACTGAGCTTGTTTCTGAGAATGATACTGCTTGGCTAACACCACGAAGTTGCTTTGTTGATGGGCTGAATTATGGAAATGTCCAGCGAATCGAATTAATGTTTGCTCTCCTGTGTAGTTGTTTTGTACTTCATTTATTCGTGATTTCTAATAGCAGAAAAGGTATGGAGGCCTTTAGGTCACAGTATTTTAGGATTAGAAGCGAAAAAGTCATAACACGTCTCATATTTTAATGAAATATGAATCAGGAATTCATTTCGATGATAGGTCTCGAATACAGAATAGTTCAGTTTCCGGGTTATGGTGCCTCCCAAGGTGATAGATATTGAGAGCTTTATTCATTTTATTTTATTAAAAGACAGTTATGGCACTAAGATGTTCGATATTCGAGAACCATCTGTAATTAATGCTTTCTTGGGAAAAAGAGTGCAGATTCATGGTCATTGCTGACTTAAAGTTTTCTTAGTACTTTTTGTATTTCGTAAAGTAAATGTAAAGCAGTTCTGCTGTTATTTCATAAAGAAAACGGTATGCAACTGAACATGTGACTGAAGGCCTTTAAACGAATCGACTGGTAGAAGGGCAATTACACACACACACACACACACACACACACACACGAGTACGTGTTTGACGTCTGTTTCTTTAGAGGATGAAAACTAACATGCTAAGGAATTTTTGGAATGTAGGGAGAGGTCGCCTTCTGTTTTGGTCAGGAAGAGAGAGAGAGAGAGAGAGAGAGAGAGAGAGAGAGAGAGAGAGAGAGAGAGAGAGAGAGAGGGCGATTGAATGAATTGAGGGGAAAGATGCCAGATACTGAACACCAGACACGTGAGGCGGAGGCTTCCAAAGTGAATTATTTGCGAGTCTTCTCTCGTGAAAGTTAAGACCACAATCCACAGGTAGTCGGCACCAACTACCACACCCATCAGGAGCAGCAGAGCACCTCCTCCTCCTCCTCCTCCACCCTTTCTCCCCTTCGCTTGCTGTCAGCTCTCCCATACACTGCAGAGGGTGGCGCGTTCCTTCCATAAAAGTTATGTTATTTTTTCCCCTTTTTAGTATAATTTAAATGGAAAGAAATGGAGACTCTTTATTACTGTTATTATTGGTACGTATTTTCCGATTATTTCGGTCATTTTGAAGCTGTGCCACGATAAAATCATGATTTTTCAAAGTGTGTCTAAATAGCATGTTTAAGAGTAGAACTGCTGAAAAAAAAGAAATGTTTAAAAGGGTTGAGGATGTATTTTTGAAAATATTTTTCGAGTTCGGGATGAGTATAGTTGCTTCCTATGATATGGTATTGTCGTGCGTGCGCCCGCTTTTGTGTGTCCTTGCTTTGATTTTTCCATTTCAAGATGAATATCTTTTTCAGATGCAAGGAATAATTTTTTCCAAATTTACGTTGATTATCTATCTGTCTAGCTATCAAAATCTATCTATCTCTATATATAATATATATATATATGTATGTATATACTGTATATACATACATATATACATACATACGTACATACATGCATACATACATATACATTTATGTTAAGTATACCTTAGTTTAACCAGACCAATAAGCTGATTAACAGCTCTCCTAGGGCTGGCCCGAAGGATTAGAGTTATTTTACGTGGCCAAGAACCAGTTGGTTACCTAGCAACGGGACCTACAGCTTATTGTGGAATCCGAACAACAGTATACCGAGAAATGAATTTCTATTACCAGAAAGAAATTCCTCTAATTCTTAATTGGCCGGCCGAGACATACATTTATGTATATATATATATATATATATATATATATATATATATATATATATATATATATATATATATATATATATATATATATATATATATGTAACTGAATCAGGAAAATATGGAACGTGATGAATATATAAATAAAGCTAAAATCACGAAGGAAACGGAAACACTGGAGTGCTGCGAGGGGCCTTTCGCAGACTCAAGTCTGCTAAGTAAAGGACTTAGCGTCGAAAGGCCTCGCAGCACTCCAGTGTTTCCGTTTCCTTCGGATTTTATATATATATATATATATATATATATATATATATATATATATATATATATATATATATATATATATGATCTGCGCTGATGTATGCATGTATTTATTCGTGAGAGCAGTCACAATGACACAGAATGTGGTAACGGATCTTTATTTTTCATCGAAAAATCATAAGGGCGGGCACATAGGTGACTTCGCAAAATGAATGTTTGTTGGATTTCATGTGAATTGAAATTTATATAAAAAGAACGCATAGCGGTTCAAGCCGAGGCACTTTTCAGTAATATATATCTTCTCTATTATTATTTTTTAGTAGGTTGTACTCCTGTATTGTTTTGTAGTAGGCTGTACTCCCATATTATTTTTCAGTAGGTTGTACTGCCGTATTATTTTTCAGTAGGTTGTACTCCCGTATTATTTTTCAGTAGGTTGTACTCCCGTATTATTTTTTACTAGGTTGTACTCCCGTGTTATTTTTTAGTAGGTTGTACTCCCGTATTATTTTTCAGTAGGTTGTACATCCTTATTATTTTTTAGAAGGTTGTTAATCCTGTTTCCGAATTAAAAAATTTGTACATTTCACTGTATGTGAAACCCCCAAGAAAATATGAATGCTGAATGTTTTTTTGCTGTTCTCATATATCGCAAGAAAATCCTGTGGTTTTATCCGAAGGCCTAATATTTTCCTTTGAGGCGAATTCTTTTTGGTCTCTGTTGCCAGTAGAATGGAGCCATATGATGTAAGAGTCTTTGTAGGGAACCTTTTTTTATTTATTTCTCCTGATATTGACAGTAGTGTAGCGCTACCGTCAGAAAAGACGGTAATATAAAAGAGTTGTGATGACAAGTCTCGACCCTAGGGACGTTACCTGCTGTCCTGAAGCTTAGACCAAGGAGTCTTCAGTCTGCTCATTTATATAAGTGGTTGAAGCTTCAGGCTGGAAGACGGCGAATTTTAACGTGTAGTCAGTACCTGAAGACATTCTTCGTTATACAGACAAAATGAAAGAGTTTTCATTGCATTATGTTATAGACATATTTTACATTCCATTTCGTTTTGTTGCAGTTCATATTTTGTTAACTGTATTGTGAACTATCTTTGGAAACCGTTTTCCTTATGGCAGGTATCACAGACCTTTTTAGATTACTTTCCTTTCGAAGTATTTTTAATTAGCAATTTTAATTGTATATGCCATTCATGTACCAAATATGATTTCGATATTTCTTATTAGTACGTTCCCTGTCGGTATTTGATAATTTATTTTTACATTTATTTACTTATTTTTGCAAAAATTCTATTAAAAAATATCCCAGTTTTGATTGAGACTTCATATTCTCTTACCATAGAGAACAGCAAAATTTGCGTATAGCCTATATATATTTTTGTATGGTGTTTTGTACTTTATTATTTATTGTTTTAGTTTCAGTTAGAAAATAATTATAAAGCCGAAATATTCGAGAGGAGGGTAATAGGATGCCATACCAGCAGCTTTTTTAGCGTATTCTTCCAGTTCAAATTAAATGGATTTTTGGCTTAATTCTGACTCATGCGGCTCACACCAAATTCATGAGATTTGTTGCAAGAAAGTTATTCCTGCACCTAGTCCTCCTGTTTCCTTCGTTCCCTGTTAAGGCCGGCCTGTAGGGTAGGGGGTTGGGCTTGTGGGGTGGGCCACCTCTCCTGAAAACCGTTGATATGTATTATGTGCTATGATGTCGGTTGTTAAATTTCAGCAATTTCTGTGGTGGTCCAGCGACTTGATTAGGCTATATTATTGTACATCTAACAGATTTTGTGGTATAAATCACTGTCAGTGTACGAACGTATCTGATCGGCTTGTTAGTAAGAACAGAATGGCTTGTTTTGCAAAGTGCCAACATGGAACAGAATATTATGAATGTTTTATATATAAAGATGCCAACATGGATATTTATAATATTCTGTATATATATATATATATATATATATATATATATATATATATATATATATATATATATATATATATATATATATATATATATATATATATATATATATATATATATATATATATACATACATATATAAACAGAGGATATGGCTAAGAGGAAATTGAGGCATTTTCATTAGTACTTCTTTGTTTCAGTTTCCTCCTGGCCTTATCCTTTGTTTCTCCCATGTTGAAAGATTATATATATATATATATATATATATATATATATATATATATATATATATATATATATATGTGTGTGTGTGTGTGTGTGTGTGTGTGTGTGTGTATGTGTGTGTGTGTAAAAGCTGAATTTCTCCTTTAACTGCTCAATCGAGAATGAAGCTACTGCAAAACAACTCCACGACATCAGCCGGTTCTTTTAGGCTCCCCAATACAGAAGGCTCATTCATCAGTGAATCCTATATATATATATATATATATATATATGTGTGTGTGTGTGTGTGTGTGTGTGTGTATGTGTTTTTGTGGTTTATGTACCAGGTCATGCAATAGTTCCTGTTTCTCTAAGCCAGGGTTGTTAGCCTCTTATTCCAAGAGTAAGGATAAACTAATTCAGTGGGAAGTTGAATCCATTTTCTAGATAAAAGACAAAACGACGAAAATGGGAAGAAAGGAAGAAAAAAAAGGAGAAAGAAGAAATTTAACCTTGTAGACGGTGTTGGTACCTATCGGTTAAAGGAAGAAGAGTGAAGAGACAGGGAAAACAGTAGCAGGAAGAGAATTCCCAAGCTAGGCCGAAGAATGAAGCAGTCACTAAGCCTTTACTCTCAGAGGGATTTTACGTCAACATGAACCGAATCTGTCCTTCACATTGATGCAAAATTTTTGACTTTCTAAGACAGTGGTTCTCAACCTTTTTTTTTGGCTCATGCACCCTTTCACCTATGTCAGAATGTCATTCCAGCACCCCCACCCCCTTTCCAAAATTGTCTGCCTCAAAAGGTGCATTCCAAATATTATGGATATAATACTAAAAATCCTTAGTCACAATCCGCCCGCCCCCCCCACCGAAATTCTGAAATTTCCTCTCGGTTGAGAACCATTGCTCTAAGAGGTCTATCCAAGTCTTGACAGTCACATACTCACCCTTAGAGTTTGTACATATTTTCCCATACTGAAACACGAACAAGCACACAAACTCACAAACTTGTACATGTACATGTATGTGTATTTTGTGAATATACACGTGTGCCTGATGAAAGGGGGATCATCACCGTTGTGTTGTGAAGTGGAGTCGGTGGTGTTGTTGGTGGCTTTGACGTCAAAAGTTGGTGGGGCGTTGGATTATCTCTGTCACTTCAGTGCCTTGTTTGTTTTTCTCTTGGGAAGTTTTGCGAGCCTTCTTTGTGGACGTGTTTGTGCAAATGTTTGTTGGCGTGTGTGCTTTGTGCAAGAGCAAATGTATGTTTTTAATTGAATGGCATAGTGTGACGGTGCGTTCCTGCTCGTGGCTGCTTCCACGAATGCTCGTTGGGTATGTTTGAATAACACAGAGAGAGAGAGAGAGAGAGAGAGAGAGAGAGAGAGAGAGAGAGAGAGAGAGAGAGAGAGATTGGGCTGGGTGGAACCGGGGAGGCCGATGGGGTCAATGTGTGAAAATTTCCCTTTTTGCTTGGTTTTAAAGTGGAGAGAGAGAGAGAGATTGAGCTTGGTGGAGGCGGGGAGCTAAAGGGGTTAATGTGTGAAAATTTACCTACTTGCTTCGTTTTAAAGTGGACGATGGTAGAGCGATGCTCGTTCATAAGCAGTTAAGAGAGAGAGAGAGAGAGAGAGATGAGGTGTGGGTTTAGGTGGTCAATGAATGAAAACTTTCATGCTTATCAGGTTTATGTTAGGTCCTAAGGCAGCAGCAGTAGGTACCGTAATGGGGAGAGAGAGAGAGAGAGAGAGGGGTGGGGGGGGGGCGCTCAAAACTGTTATGAAATCATATTATTAAGCAGAATCGTCATTTTCCCAAATAGAAACATTATTGCGTCCCTATTTTAGAGATTCTTATATGCAAAGGTACAGGAAAAATTTTAATTCCATAACATTCGCTACCTTTTACTGAAATAAATTTTGACTAAAAAGTGGAAATAACACGCTACAAGCAAAACACGCGTTTTAGTTTTCTGAAAAGAAAATATTGTGCCGGCTTTGTCTGTCCGTCCGCACTTTTTTCCGTCCGCCCTCAGATCTTAAAAACTACTGAAGCTAGAGGGCTGCAAATTGGTATGTTGATCATCCACCCTCCAATCAACAAACACACCAAATTACACCCCTCTAGCCTGAGTAGTTTTTATTTTATATAAGGTTAAAGTTAGCCATAATGGTGCGTCTGGCAACGATGTAGGGCAGGCCACCACCGGGCCGCGTGTAAAGTTTCATGGCTGCGGCTCATACAGCGCTATACTGAGACCACCAAAAGATAGATCTATTTTCGGTGGCTTTGATTATGCGATGTACAGAAAACTCGACTGCTCTTCGGCGCATTTTTTACTTGTTTTTGAAACACTATTAAGGCTGTGAAATACTTAATACCATGTTTTCGTTAATAGTTCCAGTGTTATGAGGTGTGCAGGACATTTCGTTATAGCTGCAATGAACCCCCATGAACGTAAATCTCTCTCTCTCTCTCTCTCTCTCTCTCTCTCTCTCTCTCTCTCTCTCTCTCTCTCTCTCTTATCTTATATTCACTTACCTCCTGCCTTGACTTTTCCCCACAGTCATTCACAAATAAAAATTTTTAAAACTCCCTCTCCCCCACCTCTCTCTCTCTCTCTCTCTCTCTCTCTCTCTCTCTCTCTCTCTCTCTCTCTCTCTCTCTCTGAGCTGCCGTATAATCTGAGCTTTGAATAGACGGTGATCACTTTTTGGATATCATTATATACTGTATATAGCTAAATGATGGCATAGACTGATGATGACAGATATAAAGACAATGTTTGTGTGAAGAAAGGTTTTCACGTACTCTCTCTCGCACAATAAAAACAAAATAAGGGTTAAAGAGACATATTAAAGGTTGAGTGGCTTTATAGGGTTCAGCAACAAAATACGAGCGCCATGATAGCCTTGGTTTTATACTCCGTTCAAGTTGAAATTAACTATCACATGATAAAGGTTTAGCGAGTCTAGGTGATGGGAGTTCCAAACTTCATTTAAAAGGTCTCTCTCTCTCTCTCTCTCTCTCTCTCTCTCTCTCTCTCAATTATATTCGCTTACCTCACTCCCTGACTTCACTTCTCTGCATAGCCGTTTTCAAATAAAATTTTGAAACCCTCCCTCCTCCTCCTCCTCCTCCTCCTCTCTCTCTCTCTCTCTCTCTCTCTCTCTCTCTCTCTCTCTCTCTCTCTCTCTCTCTCTATATATATATATTTATATATATATATATATATATATATATATATATATATATATATATATATATATATATATATATATATATATATATATATATATATATTATATTAACTTAGCTCATGCCTGTACTTTCCCTGACTTCATTCACAAAATGTTTTGAACTCTCTCTCTCTCTCTCTCTCTCTCTCTCTCTCTCTCTCTCTCTCTCTCTCTCTCTCTCTATATATATATATATATTATATATATATGCCTACACTTTCCTCATGCCTTCATTCCCTGCCTTCATTCAAAAAATGTTTTAAACTCTCTCTCTCTCTCTCTCTCTTCTCTCTCTCTCTCTCTCTCTCTCTCTCTCTCTCTCTCTCTCTCTCTCTCTTTTATATTCACTTACCTCATGCGTACACTTTCCCTACATTCATTCACAAAATGTTTTAAACTCTCTCTCTCTCTCTCTATATATATATTATATTCACTTACCTCATTCCCTATATTCATTCACAAATAAAATGTTTAAGACTCTCTCTCTCTCTCTCTCTCTCTCTCTCTCTCTCTCTCTCTCTCTCTCTCTCTCTCTCTCTCTCTCTCTCAGGGTTATATTATGTCAATATCATATTCTCTTCTGTACAGTCCCTTGTCTTTTTCCTGGTAACTGGATAAAGGAACTTTTTACCTTTTTCGAGCTCGGCATATTCTCCTTGTCATATTGCTTGCTTGCTTGTTTGCTTGAGAGAGAGAGAGAGAGAGAGAGAGAGAGAGAGAGAGAGAGAGAGAGAGAGAGAGAGAGAGAGAGAGAGAGATTGCAATTTTGCATGTCAGTTTTTTTTTACATGTTCATGATAATTTTCTGACCAGGGGCGTGGGGGGTCAGTGATGGTAGGCTATGTCAATCTTAACGTCTCTTTTTGGGAGTTTAATCTGGATTGCTGAGGTCGATTGAGAGATCCAGTTATTTTGCCTTCGGGCTGAGTTTTTTATCATGTGGGTAATGTCTTCCTGCCTTCGAGCAGAATTCGTTACGTAAATGCAGGATATATGTGGTCCTTGCAATTTAAAGGCATACGTATATTGTATATATATATATATATATATATATATATATATATATATATATATATATATATATATATATATATATATATATATATATATATATATATAATATATATATATATATATATATATATATATATACATACACATATATACATATATATATATGTGTGTGTGTGTGTATTCTTGTTTGCTAAGTGAAATTCATGATTGTATTATGTACATGACTTTTTATTTAAGGAAACCAAAATTATTTCTGAAGCGGAAATATTCTGCTTTCTTTCCTTTATGACATGTTTGTTTAACATTGTGAAAAGCCGGTTCGCACATGTATATGCGCACGCATCCATTCCACGCGAACGAGGGGATCGCACGTATGATAGCGCGAAGCTTTACGTATCGTCCTTAAAGCTGCAGATTTGATACATATGGCCGGATGCATTTAGGTCGTGGATGGGCGGCTTCTACTGTTGCTGATATGGGGCCGGCGTGCGCCAGGGAAGGTATTACGGAGGCCCATCACTCGGATTAGACGGCGATTGTTTGAAGTCACGTAATCACCTTCATTTACTCTGTGCCTCCTGCGGGTGGTAATGGTGATCCGGCATGCGATGTTATGAAAGCCGGGTCCCATCTTCTCTGCGGCGCAGCGATTTCTACAGGGAATGAGAAGAAGAAGAAGAAGAAGAAGAAGAAGAAGAAGAAGAAGAAGAAGAAGAAGAAGAAGAAGAAGAAGGAGAAGAAGAATTTGGAAGGGGAAGCGAAAGGAAGTAGGGTAGAAGGGGTAGAATGAATTTGAGGGGTTGGGTCCTCAGGAATGACACCACCAGTGCAGTCAGGTTCGTTGTAATAACGATGCATCATGAGGCTGGTCAGTGATGCATGAAAGCCACGCCCTTCAGAAATTATTTGCACTTGATGTTGGCAGGTCATATCCATTTACGGTTTTTGTGCAAATTTGATTGTTTTAGTGCCCTTTTAGCATTAAAGAATGGCCTATCTTTTCACCATAGACCTTGGGTGGCTTCGAAAATCAGTTTGGTCTGTTCGTTAGTCCACTTGGTGTCCAGTGAGGTCAACTTTTCATATATTATGAGTACATTAACCGCCATTTAAAATTCTAGTGACGCTCTATTTAAAGTTTATTTTAGTATCCAGTGCTGAAATATATGCACAGACGAAATTAGGAGTACAAGTATTTATTAAAGAGGAATAATTTATCAGCAGTTATGTTCTTACCGGCATGAATTGTTAACCATACACACTACATTGTACATATTTATATATATAAATATATATATATAAATATATATATATATATATATATATAAATATATATATATATATATATATATATATATATATATCACACTAGGAAATTGAATAATAATAACGTAGGCAACTCGCTGACTATATGAAGCCATGGTAGCTGTTAAAATATCAAGTAAAATAGGCTTCGTGAAAGTGAAATGTAAAAATAAATAAAAATAAAAAACTTCACTGCGTTCTCGTCGCCCCAAAGGAAATTTTGTCCATAGGAAAACGATACAATCTAGAGATAATCCTCAGAGACCTCAACATTCAGTTTCCCCTCATTGAATTGGTTTTCAAGGTACCAGAGGGGAAAAAAAAGTTAGACTAAAGAATATAGAAAAAATGGGAAACTGGATAAAGGAAAAAGTCTTCAGGCCAGTTATAAAAAGGATTTGTTACAAGCCCAATTTTTAGCGTTCTGTAAAAGAAAACTCTTGAGACGGCTTTGTCCGTCCGTCCACACTTTTTCTGTCCGCCCGCAGATCTTAAAAACTGCCGAGGCTAGAGGGCTGCAAATTTGTATGTTGATTATCCACCCTCCAATCATCAAACATACCAAATTGCAGCCCTCTAGCCTCAGTAGTTTTTATTTTATTTAAAGTTAAAGTTATCCATGATCGTGAGTCTGACAACGCTATAGGACAGGCCACCACCGGGCCGTGGCTGAAAGTTAATGGGCCACGGCTAATACATCATTATACGCTGTACAGAAAACTCGGTTGCGTCGAAGAAACTTCTGCGCATTTTTTACTTGTTTTTATTATCACATCTTGAATAAGTCGGGATATACGACTTGCATGCAGTGTACAGTGTATAGCTCTGGAAAAACGCATCTAAAGCGTAGTAATACTGATATTTATATATATACGTACGCTCCTCTTCACGGAAAGATGCATAGAGTAACCTTCTAAGCTAATACGAGATTTATAGTACAAACACAAATATAATCTGTGACATAACAAGTGTAAAAATACGATACCATCCTAGATGTAAACTTGTACATACGACTGAATTCATAAATGAAAAGATAATAATATAAAGTACATGCTACGGTGATTTCGTTTACATATTTTTTTTGAAAATTAGTTTACCCACATGTGATTTAAGAATAATTAGATGGTCCTAAGAGTAACGGCTGTTGCTAGACATAAGAGGATATTCATAGTTGCTTGTTTATCAAGTCGATTAAGCATTTTATGTCGGAAATGAGGTAAAAGTATTTAAAAGTTTGTGACCATGAAAATACTTCTGTCACATTTTGTTTAATGGACAATAATTAATAGAATTTGCATATTAGTATTCGAAAATTGGATTCATTTTTGAATACAAAACAATAACCTTCACTTAATGGGGCTGCATTGGTATTAACATCGAAGCAAATTTAACGTTCATGCTTAGATATTTTGAAGGGCGCGATAATTTGGGGGATCTGGCTGTTATCTCATTTTCAGAGTACCTCGAAACCTCCGTCGTAATTTGAGGGCGTAGGTCTGTTTTGGTAGGGGTAGCTGCTACCAGAATTCAGCCGACCTTTCTTAAATTATTGAATAACTTAAACAGGCGATTCTCTGTCTTAAAGGGTATGGAATCCAGAGCCAGAGGCCGCAGCGTCAGATGCTGTCGACTACATTCTGCTGCCGAGTTGGTTTTTATTTACATTTTATGCTGTCAGATATTTAAGTTACAAATAACCCATAATATCGAAGCCTCTGCACTTTGGGAATAACTAAAACCTAGGAGGGAATTACTCCTTTGGCCGTAGGCTATACTGAAATAAAGTGTATGTGGACTTTTAGGTATAAAAATTAATTACACACGGTAGACGACAGTTGGTCTGCTTTAACGTCTTCTTACTTGTATAAGACGAGATTAGTTTTCGTGATAGTTAGGATAACGTAACTAATCAACTTGAATGACCTAGCAACTTCGTATCACAACATACGCAGAACAGAACGCAGCCTTAACTGAATCGGTATCGTACACGCACACACACACACACACACACACAGCTTTGTTTTTGTAGTAACCACAATGCCCTCTTAACTCCTATATTTCTTTACAATTTGGATATGTTTGTAACTGCAAGGACGAAGATCCTGATGGAGAATCAAAGTGAAGAAATCGATAAGTTAAGAGGGTATTGTGTTTATTGCAATCACATGCGTATCTGGTAAAAAGTGACCAGTATATTATATATATATATATATATATATATATATATATATATATATATATATATATATATATATATATATATATGCACGTAGGTGTGTGTGTACAATACCAATTCAGTGAAGGCTGCGTTCAGTTCTGCGTATGTTGTGATACGAAATTGCTAGGTCATTCAAGTTGATTAGTTACGTTATCCTAACTATCACGAAAGCTAAGCTCGTCCCATACAAGTAACAAAACGTTAAAGCAGACCAAGTTTCGTCCACCATGAGACTTTCACCACTTGAACAACTCAAGGGATTGAGATGAATTTATTAATATCCGGAAGATTAAAAATCTCCTTAAAAAAAGGGTTTCAGTTACATCTAATTACTTAAGGTATCAGGTTAATTCGACAATTAATCAAGCCATTACACTGATAATTAGTTAGAAGATTATTGCATAATTAAGGTGTTCGTTCTGGTGTCCGAGGGTGAATTTTCCCCCTCGCAAGATTACGTACGAGATGAGTTCCTGCAAGGTCTTGAAACGAGTTCCTGCTGCCTCTTCCCCTCCGCATTTCTTGCGGGAGGTTCTCCGCACTAAACGAGGATTTCTTCATCAACGGAAGCTAATTAGCTCTCGAATAATTAATCAAAGTAAATGCATTAGCCCGGATTTTTTTTTCTCGTATATCGCGCGCTGATTGGATTGGTTATGAAACTGCTTTTGTCTTCATCCAGCTCATCATGTTTTAATGGCACTGAGTATGGTCTTTGAGACATCCTTTGTTCTTAGGGGATGTTGTGGAGGTGGGGAGGAGGGGTTTGGGTGGGGGAAGTAGGGGGGGTGAAGAGAAGGGGGAGAGGAAATTACCAGTCGATTTAAAAGAGAAAGAGTGATAGGTGCTGTTGATTACATGAAGATCCATATATAATATACTGTATATATATATATATATATATATATGTGTATAAATATATATATATATATATATATATATATATATATATATATATATATTTTATATATATATGTATATATATATATACACACATATATACAGTATATATATATATACATATACATATACATTCAGAGAAGGCCACAGGAAAAATAAAAGAAAGGAGTTCAAAGCGTGTATATATATATATATATATATATATATATATATATATATATATATATATATATATATATATATATATATATATATATGATATATATATATATATATATATATATATATATATATATATATATATATATATATATATATATATATATATATATATATACTATTTATCACATCACCGTGATTCATATACAATCAGAAAGCTACAAACGTCCTTAAATATCCAATTCACTCTACCTCGGAAATAATATATTTTCATATATGTTACCGAAGGGGAATTTTTAGTTGATAATATGTCCACCGTCCCGTGGGGTCGAACCAGCGACGGACGAGGAATCAGGACTATAGTGACACAAACCAGTCGGCCACAAGAGAGGGTATAAGTGAATACCATCTCCCATCAACCCACCCGTCGAACTCAGGTGTTTTGCGTTTGGAGACGATATCCACCCACCTCTGCCATGTTGACCGTGTAGTGCGTTTGTCGCACGTAGCCATATTATGACTATTTATCACATCACCGTGATTCATATACAATCAGAAAGCTACAAACGTCCTTTAATATCCAATTCACTCTACCTCGGAAGTAATATATTTTCATATATGTTACTGAAGGGGAATTTTTAGTTGATAATAAGTCCACCGTCCCGTGGGGTCGAACCAGCGACGGACGAGGAATCAGGACTACAGTGACACACTAACCAGTTGGCCACAAGAGAGGGTATAAGTGAATAGCATCTCCCATCAACCCACCCGTCGAACTCAGGTGTTTTGCGTTTGGAGACGATATCCACCCACCTCTGCCATGTTGACCGTGTAGTGCGTTTGTCGCACGTAGCCATATTATGACTATTTATCACATCACCGTGATTCATATACAATCAGAAAGCTACAAACGTCCTTTAATATCAATTCACTCTACCTCGAAGTAATATATTTTCATATATGTTACCGAAGGGGAATTTTAGTTGATAATAAGTCCACTGTCCCGTGGGTCGACGGGACGGTGGACTTATTATCAACTAAAAATTCCTTCGGTAACATATATAAAATATATTACTCTGAGGTAGAGTGAATTGATATTAAAGGACGCTTGTAGCTTTCTTATTATATATATATATATGAATTATATATATATATATATATATATATATATATATATATATATATATATATATATATATATATATACAGTATTTATATATATACACACATACATACATACATATACATTCAGCTAAGGCCACAGGAAAAATAAAAGAAAAGTAAGTGTTAAGCGCTTTCGTGTTATTTTCAACACATTTTTCGAGGTACGATGTGTTGAAAATAACATGAAAGCGCTTGGTACTCCCTTCATTCAATTTTCCTGTGGCCTTAGCTGAATACATTGTCAAATGCTATCTAGTGACATAAGTATATATACATATATATATATATATATGCATGTATATATACAGTATATACATTATGTATATATAAAATTATATATATATATATATATATATATATATATATATATATATATATATATATATGTGTTTGTTTATTATTCCAATAGGAATGGTTCCACAAATATGAAGAATAATAGAGGAATAGAATTAGGAAAGCAGAAAGATCATAGGTTACAAGGTTATGTTGACAGACTTTCAAGAGTAACAAAGAAAATGAATCATGCAACAGGGATTGCAGCTCATTAGCATCTAATAGAATCACTAGACACAGGAACTGGTGCTATTCAGGATGTCTGGGATATGAACGTTGCAGTCACTGCCACTCTAAAAGGAGGTCAGGTCCAAACAAGATTTGGGAGTCCACACACACTCCATACAGCCTCAACAAATGCCAGATTATGACACCCAGCCTGGATAAAAAAAAAAAATGTATTGCCTTCTTAGATAGGAATTTACTCATGTAAAGTAATGGTATGTGCTCGTTACTAAGTCAGCAAAAGAATTTGTTATGCTGAATCTTACGTTTATTTGAGAAGGTGATGAATGGAATGGAAGTTGATTTCCTCATAAATTTTAATGATTAAAAATTAAACAGTGATTACAGAAGAAAAAAAAGCCTTAAAACAAAAACTTTTCCAGTTATGAAGGAAAACGTATACATACATACATACATACATACATACATACATACATACATATATATGTGTATATATATACAGTATGTATATATATATTATATTTATGTATGTATGTGTGTGGAATAATGAGTCCTTATCATATGTACCTGGCACGGCAATTGAGAGAGCTTATTTTAAATGTACCCGAGCGCTATTAATTAAAATGATTTCTTAAAGCGTATTATTTGTTCGTACAATTATCAATTATTACTTTTTTAACTGGAAGACATTAATGTGAAAATTGATGTAAGCTTTTAGGTTTCAGATTTTTAAATATTAAAATACCTGATGCGCGTAACGACTCACTGCGGTATCAGATGATATTCACAGCCGGACTCCATTATTGATCAGACGGTATGATTAGAGTGGTAAAGTGCCTTCACAAACAAATGCTCATAAAGGAATGGGTGTAAAAATGAAGAGAAGATTAGCGAAGGAGTTGTGAATCATCAACTTCGATCTTGAATGATGAACTGTACATAGAAATTTTTTTTCGAATTCTGAAGCCAAGGCCATTTTTGTTTTAGGTATTTATTTTTATTGTTTATTGTAAATGACTATATCTTTTTTTATGTTGGTCTTATTATTTGTTCTTTTTTACCGAAATGTTCATTTTAAGATTTAGTAGCTGGCATGCCTACTTTTAGATGACAATGGAGATATTTCCCGTATGCAACAATGCTCAGCAAACACCTGTTTTTTTTTTTTTTTTTTTTTCAAATTTGAATTGCAAATCCTTGTGTATCTTATTTTGGGCGCTGGTCTTATTTTTTTCCCCTATGAACTAAATTACTCCTTCGAAGGTTATATTCCCTGCAATACACAAATTGTTTTAGGTGTCAGTTTTCGCGTTGAATTTGTTATGAAATAAAACTCTTTTGAATAAGTAATATTGTCCCGAGATGTTTAAGATCACATTTTCTCATACTTTGTGATGGACATGAAGACACAGACAAACAGGAAGTTTCAGGGATTTAATATTGGCGTTAAGGGAGAGAAACTCACGAAAGGGAAACGTGTCCTGCCGTGCCGCATTTATGACGTCAGCTATGACGTCACTAAGGCGTGTGAATACTTGGGTGGTGGTTTTTTTTTTTTTTGCCAGAGTTGCTATTTGATTATTTCCCTTTGTGGTTGATTGATTTCCGGTCGTTTATTTAATATTAGTAATATTATTATTAAATTGGCAATTTTTTGATTCAGAACTAACATACTTAATTTATTTTTTTACGTTGAATACTCGTTCGATAGTATCTTTTAGGTTAATTGGGATATGAATCCGAATTAAAATAAAAACCTATTAATGATAGTTTTTCATTCTTATGAAGTAAGTCTCAAACCGACAGATTTGCCGACATCTTTGAAATTTATGCTTGCTGTAGCTGTAACACTGTCAGACCACCGTATCTGTTGGCTATATCAAGAACGAGTAATTAGCGAGAGGTTTGCCCTGTATTATAACTGGTTTCTTATTCTGAGTTCTATCGATCGGATATTGAAGGATCCATAATTATACATTTGCTTAAAGGTCTGAGAAATTCCTTTAATGGGCTTTACCTGCGCTGATTTGACCTACTCGCCTTACTGTTTGCGTCTTGGTACAGTATGAAATTAACCTTGTGTATTTATATATGTATACACATATATACATATGTATGTATATATATGGATGTATGTATGTATATATGTACCGTACATATACTTGTGTAAAAGTATACCTTAGTTTTACCAGACACTGAGCTGATCAACAGCTCTCCTAGGGCTGATCCGAAGGATTAGACTTATTTTACGTGGCTAAGAGCCAACTGGTTACTTAGCAACGAGACCTACAGCTTATTGTGGAATCCGAACCACATTATAGCGAGAAATGAATTTCTATCACCAGAAATAAATTCCTCTAACTCTTCATCAGCCGGCCGGAGACTCGAACTCGGGCCTACCGAGTGCTAGGCCACAGCTCTACCGACTCTCCCAACGAATACTTGTGTAGGTATGAGACTGTACGATACGGACAAAAACAAATGTTTTTCATTCCAGCTCCTCCAGAAGGCGGTTTTTTTTTTTTTTTTTTTTTTTTTGACAACTGGGTTTTCAATTTCCCCCACTGCGGTAACACTGGGTGTATTTTTCATCTCTTGTCTGTTTCATGCCTTAACGCGCAGCTTAATGGAGGTTGCACTCACTGTATTAAGATAAAGCGGCACGAGTTCTTCGTTCTCCACTCAAGAAGAAGAAGAAGAATCGAAGAAGAATACAGCCTTATATTCTGTTGTTCAGATAAAACAGAATGCGTTTGGTCTAAATAGTTTTTTCTTGATTTTTTGTGTTTTGTTTTTTTAATGTTAATTTGGAAAATAATTTTAGGCTTGTGTTCATACATATTACAAGTATCCCGTTGATTCTTTTGAAGCAATTCTTTAAATAATTGGGTTATCACATACAAAAACACTTGTTTATTCTTTGTAAGCGAGTAATCTCATGTGGGTTAATGTTCGCTTACTATAACAGACAAGTAGGTTACTTAAATTTCGTACAATTTGATCAGGGTATATCACCGTGCGGTCTGCATTCCTTTACAACAGCGCTTACAAGTAAGTAGGTTACTTTCGAAGACTATATATATATATATATATATATATATATATATATATATATATATATATATATATATATATATATATATATATATATGATATACATACTGTGTGTGTGTGCGTGCGTGTGTATATATATATGGGTGTGTGTGTGCATATATATGTTATTTTTTTACAGCATTTTGAATATTTCTTATTCTTGTAGAAAGATATTTAATGCTCAGTGGTCTGGTTAAACTACTTTATTACTGCTACTACTACTGTAGAATACTGTCTAATATTCTTGTTTAAAAAATGTCATATTTCTCCTCCAGGTGAGTCATGACAGGGAGGCTCCAGCCGCGCTAATGAACACGTGAGTTAAGCTTACGGCATTTTCGTGTCAAAACATGCTTTAGTCATGGAAATACTGTATATTCATGTTTACATTTACATTATATTTTTTTTATTAGTATTGTGTTTGGACTGACTTTTTTTCTTTTTCTATGTTCTTTATCGAGTTACAAACCTGTTTCTAGATAATGGGTCGGCTTTTGAAAAAGAGTGTAGAGATCGTTTGTTTTCTTCATTTGGATTAAAGGAGATTTAGCTTTGTCAGGAAATAGGTGTTTTATTATATATATATATATATATATATATATATATATATATATATATATATATATATATATGTAACATATATACATATACATATATATATATATATATATAATATATATGTATGTAACATATATATATATATATATATATATATATATATATATATATATATATATATATAGTCTGCGTAATATAGTATGTAAGAATTTATATAACAGAATTATGTATTTATATCCGTACTTTTTAAATTTAATTATCTGTTATATAAGTTTACTCTTACATACTTAAATATAGAAACATCACATTTATTATATTTGCAGGTTTTTGTATTTTATTAATTATTTATATTTTGATCTTTTAGCTATCCCAGAGCGCACTCATCCTAGTTTTTTCAAAATAACGTGGCTTCTAGAACTTAGAATTAATCCATCTTAAGCGAACACGTATGCCAGTTTTAGTCAAAATGCCGGATTTCGTCCAGTCCCTTTCGTCTTTTATTTGTTTAAACCCAAAGCTTGAACCTTTGAATGTGTCTTGAATTTTAGATCTCCTCATTATACTTTTAAGTACTTTTTTCGTTGCTCTTCTGCTGCAGTTTATTTTTATAGCTATTTTCTGAAGTCGCGCATATTATGTTCATGATTGGAATCTGTTGGCCTGTTTGCGCAAGAAACATCCTGGCGCATAAAAGAGAGAGAGAGACGCTAGTGTCCTGCAGGAACCAGTATTACGAATAAGAATTACCACTTCGTGGCGTTCTTGTTTTGAAGACATTGATCTCCGTCATTATTGTATTATTTACTTAATTTGTCTTTATATTGGAAGCAGTCTTTAAACTTGTATTCTCGTGTCTCTTTTTAGTTTTCTGTAAAAGAAAACTATTCTGCCGGCTTTGTCTGTCCGTCCGCACTTTTTTTCTGTCCGCACTTTTTCTGTCCGCCCTCAGATCTTAAAAACTACTGAAGCTAGAGGGCTACAAATTGGTATGTTGATCATCCACCCTCCACTGATCAGCCTTACCAAATTGCAGCCCTGTAGTTTTTATTCTATTGAAGGTTAAATTTAGTCATAATCGTGCATCTGGCAACGATATAGGCCAGGCCACCACCGGGCCATGGTTAGAGTTTCATGGGTCGCGGCTCATACAGCATTACACCGAGACCACCAAAAGATTGATCTATTTTCGGTGGCCTTGATTATACGTTGTAGCGGCTGTACAGAAAATTCGATTGCGCCGAGGAAACTTCGGCGCCTTTTTTATTTTATTTTATTTTTTTTGCTGTTGAATATTCAATTCCAAAGGTGGCAATTATTTATTTGATTTTACTTGGTAATTAGATATTAGAACATGCATTTCAACGGTAGTTAAAGATTAAGACATTGCTTTCTATGGTAATCAAATAAACGGACAATATTCTATTGTAATTTAATTTTAGGACGTGGCTTATTATGATAAAGATTAGGACATGCCTTTTTTTATGGTAATTGACGATTAAGGCATTGCTTATTTAGGCAAAGTAAGATTAACAGTTTTGTATTATAAGTAAAGGTTTGGACATGGCTTATTGTGTTAATTAAACATGAGGACATGGCTTGTGTGGCAGTTAAAGATTAGGTCGGACATTGCTTATTTTGGTAATTAAAGATAGGACTCGGCTTATATGGTAGTAAAAGATTAGAACATTTTCTGTTATAATCAAAATTTATATAGGATATGGCTCATTTTGATAACTAAAGATTAAGACATGGCTTATATGGTAATTATATATTATGACGTTACCTCCTAGAACCCGCTGATTTTGTGTAATTCTATCAAACGGACACATGCAGTGCGAGTCCGTACCACTCTGTACGCGGACCGTCATGTTTTTACAAGATTCTTGCCGGCCTGGAACGCAGGCTTCATTCCAATGCGAGTCACAGTTTTCTTTTGAAAGACCAGCTGATCATCTTTGTTGCATGTGGTGGTCGCTTTTATCATCCTTATCAAAGCTTTGGCATCCCTCATACTCATTGGGAATGCACTTGGTGACACTTGCTTTCAGTGTTCTCGGCATCATTAATGGTAGAGAGTATGTATGTGCATGATGTTAGTATGGCCATGGCCACTGGAATGATGATGAGGAGCGTTACTTATTAGTATGTTCCTTAATCATTTTGATTTTTATTGGTGTTTTCATATGCGCTGTATTAATGAGGGTAAATATAGGTGGGCTCAGTTTCCTGACGCATATGTATATTCACTGTTGCGCTTGCAAAAGGCATTGATGATGAATCGCATTTGGAAGTCGTAAAGCAGTTTGAGTTTGAAACCTTATTGATGAGTCTGTGAACATATTTCAAGTTGTTTCTGAAAATTCTATTATCTTTTTGAAAGTGATTTTTTTCTATACCTAACGAAATGTAGGAGTGTTGATTCCTGAAGTCTAATTTTCCGTTGTATCTCTCAAAATTAGCTTGTGTTGGAAGACCTGGAAAGTAAATAGGTCTATAATTATATTCTCTAATTTACTGACGCGTGTGTGCACTTTAGTTTAATTAGACTTCATGTTCATATGCTGTGATATATCTCTGTCATAGCATTTGTTTGAATTTAAGTTTGTTAGTCAAATGTCACAGCAATCAATTTTTCTTGATTTCATTTTAGCTTCTCTTGAAAGGAAAACAAATAAATCCAGAAAAATCGTGGAATCAGAACTGGATTTAAAAATTTTTTTTTTCTGGGATACGCACTTGGAGTATTTTAGATACTCGTTGGTGCAAACGATCTAGAATACTAGATACTAGAAAAATCAGGAAAAAGCTGCGTCATTGCACAATATGTTAGTACGCATTAAATTTACCGGATTTTACTAGACAACAGATTTAAAACTTACAAGATTCTCTTGAAATACAAAGACAAGAAGGGCATAAATAGCATAATTCCAATAAACACTGGATTTCCCACTTATATTCTAAACAAGTTCACAGCATGTTACAGTTGAACTCAACCTCACCCTCCCTTAAAAAATGAATGGGGAAAGAGGAGGAAGAAGAGAGAAAAAAATGATTCTGACCATGTGATTTGTGAGCCTGACCCGTTTTGTAAATGGCAACCCGTTGGCCTCTCACCACTTCCCCCCCCCCCCTCTCTCTCTCTCTCTCTCTCTCTCTCTCTCTCTCTCTCTCTCTCTCTCTCTCTCTCTCTCTCTCTCTCTCTCTCTTCCCCTCTTTCTTTCCCCTTATTTTTCTCAGTTTCCTTTTCCGAAAATGGCCGGAATGGCTTTTGCTTTAGTATGAACTGCGTTTTTGGGCCGTGATAGGGAGAGGAATTGTGTTTCGAAAATTAACAGGGTAACCTCCCGTCGGAGTTGGATTGAGAAGTTTGTATGTTTTGCTTTTGTAAATTGTGTATGAGTGATCAGATTGGTTAGAGGCTTTTAGCAATTTCTTCGAAATTCTCTTATTATTGAGTGTTTATGCTGTTGTGTAAGAATGAGGGTATATACTAATATATATATATATATATATATATATATATATATATATATATATATATATATATATGTATGTATGTATGTATGTATGTATATATACACGTACATACATACTGGCGTACATATATACTCATATACTTATATTTTTTGAAATAGAAATATATAGATTTGAGAAAGTGTGTTTGCATTTACATTATTTTTCCAGTGGCTGCACCTAGCCGGTTTCACAGTGGTGGATTTATGCAATTTTACATGAGAAATTTGATGCGGTGCAATACAGTTTCCAAAGTGGCCCACTTCGATGCCAGAATACAAATTTGATCATTTTCCGACTCTGAATTGGGAATCCATAAATCTGTAAGGTTTTTAGGACATTGCAGGATTAATAGAGATCCTATTAATCCCGGGACATTATAACAGCGTGAAATAAGGTGTGCATGCATGGAAACGGTCCCCCCCCGGAAACCATGTGCCTGGTCTTTTTTGTCTAGGTTTCGTGTTTGTATGTCTCTCTTTTCGAAACCAATTTGGGATTCGAAAATGTTAGACTGTTTTACTCGATAGGAATTATCTAATGCAGATGAGGGTGATGTGACATTTTTAGTGGGAGCCGGACAAGAAATTCGTCGATATCCACTTGTTTTAAAAACTACTTTCAAAAATTCCAGGAATTGAAGATAAAACTTTATGTTCAACAATAATTTAAAAGAAAATAAAGAAGTTTTCGCATTTTCCTTGATTCTGTGTTCTTATTTTGATTTAATATGCATGAGCTAGATGTCCAGTAGTGTTTATGAAGCCGAATATGCCTTCATTATAAACAGTTCTTGGCCATTTATATATTTATATGCTTACTTATTGTGTCTGCGTGTGTTTGGTTGTGGGAATGGAGGAAGGGACGGGGAGGTGCACACGTAGCAGGAAGCCACTTTATATTGCACCTCCAAAATTAAGGTGCTCTATAGGTCAGTCGAGTTGAGCAATTGAATCTCGTCTTCACTCAGATACAAATCCCCTGAGAGCGAGTGAGCTGACTTGCAAATGCTCGCAGTTAGCAATTCTTACTTACGTATTCTGTGACTGTGCTACCGTACCAGTCTTTCCTGTTTTGTATCTAGATCGCTCTTCGGCGAAGGGCCGAACTCTTGTTTTCTAGCATGTGGCAGTGCCCGTAAGAATGAGAGAACTGGTCTAATTGGCTATTCTGGCGTCCGATAGATAAGATTTTATATGAGTGTGAATGGATATTACTATACTGAGGTAAAGTTTCACATGTAGGAATGTTATTTCGGTTACCGCTTTGTGGATATAGAAACAAATATTTTTAATGCCCCGTTCCCGGTGATGCGTGTTGATCTCCGTACTCGAAATGAATTTAAATTCCTGGTAGGTTTCAACAGCTGCCGAATGCATACGGGTCGCTGGAACTGCTGAATGTATTCTACAACTGGACGTGCATTAACCTACATACGATGCCTTATAGTTTCTCTTATTTATTTTAATATTTTGTATACATAATAACGAAGAAATAGTTAAAAGGCTTCATCTCTTGTACACATACAAAAACAAAAGGAAATGTTCTTCAGCTTGTAACGTGCAATCTGTTTAATTATGTAAAACATAATACACAATATTTTCTTGCCAGGAATTTCTTCATGAAGAAGCAGTGAATTAAGAAGTCCTTGTTCTTAGCAGTATGTTGAGCTGGACGTCAACATGCAGTACTTGCCAGCCGACAGAGTAATACACTAGTACTTGTACCCTGTCATGACAGCTGGTAAAATTGAGAATAGAAAAAAACAGACTTGGCCTGACAGTTTTGCCTCAAATGAATAATCGGTAACGATGATTAATAACAATAACGATGAATGGCACTGGATACGAGTCTGTAGGTGATTAGACCTCATCCTTTTCGTTTGGAGATTGATCATCTTCATTCGTATTTTTATTTCCAATGAATAGAATAAAAATCTCAGCAGCAATATTGTATCCATTGACTGGAGTAAAGGACATGAAACACCAGCAAAGTTATCGTAGTGATGTGCGTTTTGCGACAGAGTTATCTCAATAAGGTATATATTGTGCCGTTTGTGACGCTTGTAGCGAGACGGTTTCTGGGATATTATGTCAGTTACGTATTTATGTACAGTATATATATAGCGCCTTACGATTTCATGTAGGTGATGAAAGTCACGTGGAAAAAGGGTGAATGTTAAGTAGATTGAAATTGCAAAAAGGATAGTCCTCCCCCTTTTTTAATTGATTAATGACTACTATATGGTAACTTCAGCTAGGCTATCTTGTGCGACAAGGCGTAATGGTGAAATCTTGTGTATATATGTATGTCTGTATGTATGTGTACACACATAAAATATGCATACATATACATATACATGTATATATTTATATATATATATAAATAATATACATAGACATTTTATATATATGTATCTATTTGTATATGTATACACATATCTGTATATATTTATATATATAAATACATATATACATACATAGTGAATTTGCATATCAAGATAGTTATATTTTGCGGATGAATTATTGTTACCTCGTGGATGTGTAGCACATTAAATATATCTAGCAAAAAAGTAACTGGGGAGATTGTCAGTCACCTGTATCGCATTAAGTTCATACTGCGGATATATAAAAATAGCCTGGGATAACTCGCACCCTGAAGAATTGCATCTCCCTCCCTCCCTCCCTTCCTCCCTCCCTCCCAGGGGCTCTTCACACACAAGACTCGCGAGGTAATCCTGGCGTGGATATAAACAGATACTGCCGCAGTCGCGAATGGATGGCCGCCATTATCGGTTCTCGGATGGTTTACTGCAAATTTGATTCCTTGTAATGCCCGAGTATATAACTGCTTTTATGTAAATGGCGTCCCACTGCATCGGCGGTCATTGTCGTGGTTTCTTCTCCATTTAAAGGGCCGAAAGGAGGGAGGTCGTCTTGGTCGTGGAGGGTTTTGGGCGTCTCTTGGTTCTTTTGAAGCTTTTTTCCTCTTTGGGACCTTGTTTTCTGATGGGATTGGGTTTATTATTATTATTATTATTATTATTATTATTATTATTATTATTATTATTATTATTATTATTATTATTATCATTATTATTATGGGAAATCACAGGTCAGCGGTTCAGATCATTAAAGAGGTTGCTTGCCATATATGTTTCCCGTCGACATCACTGGTTGTTTATTATTATATTATTATTATTATTATTATTATTATTATTATTATTATTATTATTATTAAGATAAACCTCCTCTTTTGGGGATAAGAGGCGCTGACCTTGGTAAATCAGGGTCAGCGGGTAAGATCACTAAGGGGTGGTTTGTCATGTCACTGATTTTCATTCGGTATCATCTGATTATTATTATTATTATTATTATTATTATTATTATTATTATTATTATTATTATTATTATTATTATTATTATTATTATTATTATTATTATTATAGAGAAAATAAATGTCTCATTTTGGGGATTTGGGCCTCTGACCTTAGTAAATCACAGGTCAGGGGTTCAGATCATTAAAGCGATAGTTTGTTATTTCACCTATTTCCTGGCAATATCTTCTTCTTCTTCTTCTTCTTCTTCTTCTTCTTCTTCTTCTTCTTCTTCTTCTTCTTCTTCTTCTTCTTATTATTATTATTATTATTATTATTATTATTATTATTATTATTATTATTATTATTATTATTATTCCTTGTAGAGATTTTCCTCTTTTTAATTCAATGGTTTTGTATTAATAACTTCCTTTTTTCTGTGTATGAGAACAATTAAAGATGGGTCACCTGTTCGTTTGTTTACTAGATATGGCCTTAAAATTCTTGTCGTTCGACATCAAATAACACAATGTTGCACTTTCATATTAGTTCAAAGGACCATTCGATATGAACCGAAACACAATTATTGTGATGAAGAACTGAAGTAAGTGATGTACATGTGGAATAACTTTGGGCCGAATCAGCAGCAATGGGTGTAAATTAGGTTAAACCTACATTATCAGAAATATAAAAGATTTCCAAACAGAGACATCATGTAGATTATTTATCTCCCGAATAGTTAATCGGACATTTTTGGGGTTGGATAAGGAGGCACTAGATATAAAATCAGGAACGATTAAAAAAATGAGCTATGAGCCAAAATACCCTATATACAAGTTAAGTTAAACTTGTCGTGCTGGGATGGTAAAAATGACGTCACCCAAAATATAGGTGAAAAACTAAAATTTATTTCAACTAGATATTAAAAATGTCGGAAAAATCTGGCACCATCAATGGGAATTTTAACTCTCTCTCTCTCTCTCTCTCTCTCTCTCTCTCTCTCTCTGTGTGTGCAGGCAGAGAGACTTTTGGACACCCCGTAGATTAATTGCGACCCAAAATACCATCATTTAAGTTAAAACCTGCCTGCCGGGGTGGAAGTCGTAGTAGAGGCTTGGACGAGGAGACACAACAATTGCTCCTGCAGCCATCCCTGTAAGGTCGAAAGACTCGGCCGGTTTTATGGCCAAAAAGGACCTCGCCGATGTCATTTTTATTCGGCTTTGGATTTGGTCTCCTCCGAAAACCCGATACACCCCGGGCTGGGCGAAAAAAAAATGGGTTGGGGGAATAACGAGAGAGAGAGAGAGAGAGAGAGAGAGAGAGAGAGAGAGAGAGAGAGAGAGAGAAGAATAAGAAGAAGCAGAAAGAGAGAGAAGAAGAAGAAGAAGAAGAACAAGCAGATAGAGAGAGAAGAAGAAGAAGCAGAAAGAGAGAGAGAAGAAGAAGAAGAAGAAGAAAGAGAGAGAGAGAGAGAGAGAGAAGGGCCCGGGCCGGGGCCTGTTAGGCTCACTACACAAATTCACTTTCATGTTCACTTTAGCATCCAGATAGAGCTGGTGTTTTTTTTTTTGCTTTTTGCTGCTGGGTTTTTTCAACTCCTCGGATAAATGTATTTTTCTCAGAGATCTTACTGTGCATGGCTTGCTGTGTTTCTCGTTTGTGTTTTGCGTTGATGTGTATTGCTTTGGTATATTGTATTCGTATTCTGTAGAGGGAAAATAGGTAATCGCTTTTTATGGTGGTATTAAACTCGATAGATAACAGCATTAATACAGGTTCACATAAAAGTAGGGAAAATGACTATGGTGATTGTATAGGTGAAGCAGTACCGATATTTTATTTTACACTGAAAATATCACTGCAGGATTCTGTTATTATTCTGTTTTGAATCCACTCTTTATAATGTGTGTTCTCTCTGGAAGTAATAAGGATTCCAGTTTCTTAGGCCCGGAACACAGGCATTTGTATTTATCCGTTTTGACTCGTCTGTTACTTTAATTATGTTAATGCCAGAAAAATCCTTTTGGGGCAGAGTAGATTCGTTTCAAATAAATAGAATGGTGGTGCAGTTAAAGCCCCACAAGCGTTATTAACCAGTTTTCCTTAGCTAAAGACATAAGGTAATACCTGTTTCTGTCGCAACTGGGCTCAGAAGATAAAACACGGCGTCTGATTCTCACTCTTTGGTGTTATAAGGTGAAATTTTCTTTAATTTCACTTCCTAACATTATGTTATGTTAGGTAAGTTATCCTATTACCGAATTTTATTTCTTCCTTTCAGGATGTTCTAAAAATGACAGTGTCCAGAGACTCAGATATTGGTAAACATCTCCCACGAAACAGACTTTTAAAAGTGCAGTGTGGATAATTCGTGAGTCTCTTAATTAGTAAAAATGTAAATGTTTGTAAGTTTTAGGAAATTTACAT
>NC_089746.1:19602760-19605260 GCF_040412425.1 Macrobrachium rosenbergii
AATGGAAGGAGACGGCGTGATTATCCCTTTTACTGACCTTCCGTATTTTTACGCAGGTTGGGATTTATTTTCAGTTCTTTTTTTATATATTTTATTAATCTTGGATGTTGATGCTTGGTTTTATTTTCACTGTTATTTGTGATGGATTGGTATTTGATTTTGTTGCATCTGTTTAATATAAATAAATCTTCTGTTATTTTCATCTTTTTTGTAAGGAAGGCTTTGCCTGACTTGAGTTTCTTATGCATTATTATTCTTTAGGTGAATGAAGTTTATGTTGTACGTCTCTGTATGACTCTATCGTTGTGTATTTGTTTATCGTGGTAATTCAAGTTGAATCGCATTGTTGAATGTTAGTTTAACAGGAATTCAGTAATTTATAACAAAATTTATTTCAGCCACCTTTGAATAATATCGGGGCACTGCCTGCAATAGCAGCGATTAAACTCTAGAGATGCTCTCTCTCTCTCTCTCTCTCTCTCTCTCTCTCTCTCTCTCTCTCTCTCTCTCTCTCTCTCTCTTGTGTCGTCTTTTGTGCGCAGTAGAATCGAAAACACCCAAAGACGAGAAAACTTGAAAATAAATCAAAAGAGCGACAGTTCATCGTAGGCCTCGGTCAAGCGGGGAAAATAGATGGCGTTTACCGGATACGGCATCGACTTGGCGAGTCTTCGGGTTCAGTTTCCTTCCAGATGGCAAGTCCCTCGCAACCGATTTTCAAAGGACGAAATGATAAACGACTTCTCTCCCACCGCAGCTGCGGCGTCGTCATCATCCACTCAACCTCTCTCGTGGATGTCACCCACTTGCGTCCTCCTGCTCAGAGCTAGAAGCTGAACAGTATTCGAGGTCGATGTAAAGTGATGTTGCTAGTCGGGAAGTACTGCATCTCTTGTCGTCTTTACAGTCGTGCTGTTCGCTGTGTAACATCTGTTAGCTCTGCATCGAGAGCTTATTCATTGTTTTGCTGCTTGCAATTGTCTGTCGATGAAGTTGTATTTGTTCCTTTTTTTCGTTTTGCAGAAGCAACTTTATCCTTAAGGTTTTGGTTTCGTCTTTAAGGAGGGAATGCTGGTGAATAGATCCCCTGGAAAGGTGGTATCAGTGGAATAGACTTGTACTAATGTAAATTCATATTGAAAGTCTTTTTCTTCCTCACTCCATTCATATTCTGTCGCCGGCTAATATAATCAATTCATGTCTCGTTCTGACTGGTTATTTCGTTCTTATTGAGAAAGAGCGTTCCGTACTGAGAATGGTTGCGTCTTTAAATCAGAAATTCAAGGATACAAATCTGATATCTAAATTTCCTGATTACTGAAGTAGATATATATTTGTTTGTGTATAAAGTTCACATTTCTTCAAAGCAAATAACTTCCTTTATAACAAGTGATGATTAGGTTTCATATTAAAGGTCGTGGTAATATTTACAAAAGAGAATTCCCCTGACGTGTCGTTGTTGTAGTTTTGTTAATGTGAAGTGACCCTTACGATCAAGGTGAATATGTGGGTTCTCTCGTGGTAGAATTCCACATTTACGGTTTGTCAGTGTTATGTCATGACTGCAGATGAAGTTGGTGTGTGACGGCTAATAATAGCTTCTTAATTATGTAGCAACTTGTGGGTCTCTCTCTCTCTCTCTCTCTCTCTCTCATGGTACACGAATAATTTTCATCGGGAGTGATGTCATCTGAGGCGTGAGATAACAGATACACAAGTGTGTAAGTAGTTTGCTTTTCATATCAAATTTTCACTTAAGGGATCAAGCTGCGTCACAGTTACTTGTTAGAGAAATCAGAGAGTACGCATCTATTTATTTATTTAATTGCTGCTCTGTGAGGCTTAAGATAACAGATACGTAAGTGTGTTAGTAGTTTGCTTTACATATAAAGTTTTCGCTCATGGGATTAATCTGCGTCACAGTTACCTGTTAGAGAAATTGGAAAGTATATATTTATTTATTTATTTATTGACTCACGTATTATCTTATTTATTTATTTATTCCTCCGCGAAAAAATAATCGTGTGAATATACTGTTGCTCTGACGGTGGTGTGACGATGTTATTATAATGACTACACAATTGACGCTCTCGCTCTCGGGGCAATGAGGTCATCATATATTCCTTATAGTGTCTCAGAAGATTATGCAGTTTGTCTCGATCTCCTGCGATCTTCTTTTGCATTGCTGTGGTATATAAAGTTTTCCCTTGCACTCGGTATGGAGACGCCTTTCATACTTGTGTTGTCTATTATTTAATTGGGGTTTGTATATGTGGATATATATTTAGCTGTGTTTGTTATTTTTCTGCATACGCAGTTTATTAAGATTTGTGTTTATGTGTATGTGCTTCATAAAGGCTTTTAGCCTATCTGTCTTTATACTGGTTTGATTAGTGTCTGTACTTAACTGGAACTTCAGAAGTTCGAAGGAAGATGCAACCATCACTACCCTAAAACAATTCTCGTAGTATTTTAATAATTTACTGATATTTTTATGTAT
>NC_089746.1:19607760-19612760 GCF_040412425.1 Macrobrachium rosenbergii
CCGAATGGTAAAAGTACTCGTCCTGAATCGGAGGTGGTTGCTATCGGTGGATCGCACCCACCAGGTGGCGGGCCACTTTTAATTATAATTCTGCTTCGGTATTATTTCCAAGGTGGAGTGAATTGGATATTAAACGACATTTGGAGCTTAATGCTTGTCAATGTTAAAAATATCACGGTGATATAATGAAAATTCGTATATGTATGTATGTATGTATGTATGTATATCATCACTGTCATGCTGTCTGTGATGTCATTTTGTAGGCTTTTGTTTTTGTCTCTGTAATAAATCAGTTTTCATATATGTAGAGTGTGCGTGACTAGCGTTATCTTCGCTTGTACACTGCTTTTGGTGTTTTGACCTTTCTTTCCTTCTAGTATGAATGCCTCCCATTCATTAGGTCTTACCGCCCACGAAGGGTACATTGCTTGTTTTTACCTGGGAGAGAGAGAGAGAGAGAGGAAATTGCATTTGTATGCATATTATATATATATATAAATTTATATATGTATATATATGTGTGTACTTTATATATATGCACAGTATGTATATTATAAATACATTAAGCGAAAGAATGCGTACCCATTACATATGTATGGGAACACCTCTATAAAGAGAAATTAGTTTGCTGTAGCACCGTAGGAAAGATCTAATAAACGAAAGCCAATAGGCTCCAAGGGGTCTCCGTAGCCAAGGCCATAACTTGGTAGCAGATGACTAATGTGGGCGCCATTATTCGCTCCGGAATGGGTTCGTTTCGCTGCGTCTGGTGTTTTTATCCCGCGGCGGATGACGCCTTGCAGGTCGACCTTAGGGTTAATTCATTTTTATGTCCAATTCCCAAATAGGGTCAGCAGCAGCTTGGAGCCCCCAAACCCGTCCATTTTAAGAACTGGGCTTTGCCGGATAGGCGTGGTGCTTTGTAGGGGTTTGAACCCTACCATCCCCCCGCCCCAACCTTACCCCTTGGGGATTTCAGGGAGATAACCTCGACACCTTGTCCCTTAGGGATTACGTGTAGAGATAGCCTTCCCTTACCCCATTGGGTATTATAATGGTGATTAGTCAGTCTTGCAGATTTCGTGGAGATTCTTTGCAGAACTTGCATGCTCTCTCTCTCTCTCTCTCTCTCTCTCTCTCTCTCTCTCTCTCTCTCTCTCTCTCTCTCTCTCTCTCTCTCTCTTAAGGAATATGTTTACCGTCACGTTTCAAATGCATATGTGCTTTAAGGAAAGAGTGATTCACTTTTTTTTTTTTTTTTTTCGTACCATCAAACGTACAGTTCAAGAGAGGCAACGCCGTAAAGAATAATTGAAGAGGGGGTTACTCGCAACGGGATCCCGAATGGTTACGTCCGTGGAATAAGTGATAACATCCTGCGCATATGGCTTAGGGACGGAGGGATAATACTCGCGGAATGAGTAGCAGATGTGTATGTCGGGGCCAACAAGAAGGACTCGTTTATAGGTGGATCCTCCCCGTACGGGGGCTAGTGCCGGCAGTCCACCTCATGCGGTGCACTGTAGGCATTACTCAAGATTCTTTGTAGCGTCCCTTCGGCCCCTAGCTGCAACACCATTCATTCCTTTTGCTGTTCCTCAGTTCATATTCTCTTTCTTCCATCTTACTTTCCTACCTCTCCGAACAATTGATCCATAGTGCAGCAGCGAGATTTTCCTCGTGTTATATCTTTCAAACCTTTGTACTGTCAATTTCCGTTTCAGCGCTGAGTGACCTCGTAGGTCCCAGCACTTGACCTTTGACCTAAATCCTATATTCTGTCTATTCTGCAGTTGGATCTTGTTCGTGTTGCCATTCTGAGCAAAGGACAACAAGTGTGGTCTGCTCATCACTATTTCGCGGAAGCAGCAAAAGCGCCGAAATACTTGGAATTTTTTTCGAATGTTTACTCTTCGCCCAGAATAAACTGTAGAAGGATTGTAGATAGTAAACTGAGAAGTCGGTTTCGTTTTTAGTCCCTGGCAGCGGTTGTAATGTTTGTAACCGAGTGTATTAAATACGCGTGTGTGTATGTGTGTGTGTTTCATACTATTTATATTGCGTTAAATGTAATTGTGTCTGTATTTTTCTGTAGGATTTTTGTTCTATTCAAATTTATTTTAGGCTGTACAGTCAGCTGGTAAATAATTACTTCAGTATTAGTGATAAAGTTTGTTATTATAATCGGCACTTGTGGAATATCAACATCTCAGCGGAGAAACGTCAGCCTGAACTCCACATTACCTGAGAAACCTGACAGAAGCACCATCTTGAACGCCACTTGATATTAATTATTATTATTATTATTATTATTATTATTATTATTATTATTATTATTATTAAGCCTTGTTAACTGGCCAGTGTTCATACTTTCTCTCTGCCGAAGTATGAACGTTGGCCAATTATTGTCCAGTAATATTAACGTAGAAGAGAAAAGAATTATAAGGAAAGTTGATAAGACTCAATATATATTCAACTCAAATGGTGCAGTCATCCTATTCAACAAGACTTCTTTTAAGCGAGGGTCTACTTCCTTCTTATATTATTATTATTATTATTATTATTATTATTATTATTATTATTATTATTATTATTATTATTATTATTATTATTATTTTTTCTTTTGTCCGTAACAGTCATCCTATTCGACTGGGTGGTTTTTATAGTGTGGGGTTCCGGGTTGCATCCTGCCTCCTTAGGAGTCCATCACTTTTCTCACTATGTGCGCTGTTTCTAGTAGCACACTTTTCTGCATGAGTCCTGGAGCTACTTCGGCACCTAGTTTTTCCAGATTCCTTTTCAGGGATCTTGGGATAGTGCCTAGTGCTCCTATTATTATAATTATTATTATTATTATTATTATTATTATTGGTAATAGTTGTAAAGAAGTCTAAATCAGATCGAGGGAGGTGTTTTCAATCACAAGGGAAGATTTGCAGCCTTACGCACAATGAAACACGATCGTTTCTTTTTAGCGACAGTGAAAGGGAGGAATGTCATTAATGAATTCCTTTGTTTGCGTGGTCCAGAACCTCCCCTCCGTTTCCCTGTCGTGAACAAATTAAGATTTTCTCTAATTTCAAGGAAAAGAAACGCTTCAGACTGGCTTCGTCTCCGGCGTTGCTGGTAGTTCCAGCTCTCTCTCTCTCTCTCTCTCTCTCTCTCTCTCTCTCTCTCTCTCTCTCTCTCTCTCTCTCTCTCTCTTACAGTGCGTGAATGGGCTTGAATTACTCATTAGGTTGTGGGCAAGAATATAATGGTTATGAATATCTATACACCCAGCATGAATATGTACATAATGTGCTCGTGTGTGTACAAGTATCCATACACACACTTATATACATACATACACACACACCCATATGTGTGTGTACGCGTGCGCGAGCGCATGCGTATGTGAATGTGTCTTTGCATGTATTTATAGGCTCGTGATTAAAGGCACTTCTATTATTAGTGTTGAAGTAAAGAATGTAGAATCTCTCTCTCTCTCTCTCTCTCTCTCCATGGCTCGATGTGTATGCAGGCCATATGAAGAAAGGCAGCGGAGTTGGTCCAGTCTTGCAGTGCAATGAAACGATGCAATCTAAGATAGCGACCGGCTTGCACGGCCTTGCGTGTGACCTGCTGAGAGAGAGAGAGAGAGAGAGAGAGAGAGAGAGAGAGAGAGAGAGAGAGAGAGAGAGAACTGGGCAACACCTCTTAAGCCCTATAAATGTACAATATCGACGTCCCTCCCCCTCCTCGTTTCTCGGTCACTCTACCCCATCTCGCGTCCCACGTCTTAACAACCTTTCTCTCTCTCTCTCTCTCTCTCTCTCTCTCTCTCTCTCTCTCTCTCTCTCTCTCTCTGGCTAATCCAGTAAACTCAAGCCTACAGTCACTGACGTAGTTGGGTCAAAAAGCACAGGTGGTCATATTTATGTCAAGCAAGTTCGTCTTTTTCTGTTTTGTTGTTCGTGTCTCTCCTGCCTGGCATTTTTTTTGTTTGTTTGTTTGTTTGATCGGCGGTCGTTTATTTTTTATTTTGGTATGAAGACTTTTTGTTGTTGTTGTTGTTCTTGTTGTTTATTAGTATTATACTTTTACTGTTGGGAGTCCTATCCTTACTTCTGATGATGATAGTGTAGTTGTCTATAGCATTGGTTATCAGTTATAATATGTATATGTGATTATAATGGTTTTAATTATTTATATCTCAGGAAGCTAACTTTGCCGTACCGTCATTTATTCTTAACGCACCGTAATAGAGGAAATTTCCTCTTGAGGTTTAGCGACGCCTGAAATATGAATGAGTGGATTGGAAATATGGCTTCGCTTGTGTTTAGAGAAATGGGCGTCGCTTCCATTGACCTCTTGAATGGAGGAATGTGTAAGAACGTCTGAAGATAAAATTGGGCGTCTGAGTTAAAAATGGGCATGGGAGATAAAAGTGGGCATCGGAGATAAAATTGGGCATCGGGAGATAAAAATGGGCATCGGGCCAGGTGACACAAACGTGGCTGGAGAAGGAATCTCGCTCCATATTGAGGTCACGCATTAGGATTTACCTTTCGCAAGATAAACGTCAGTCGGGATTATCTCGTGCCTGGTCCTACTCGCCTGACAGCCAACAATTTTTTGTTATATATTTCTTTGTAGGTTATGGCTAGAGAAAAGCAGAAAGATTCTAGTGGTATTCACTTCATATTATTCCTTTATATATCATGATTATAAATAATTTATTTATATTTTTATGTAATGGGTCGATGCAAGGTTTATTTTTATTGAGTATTTGTGGAAAGATAGTCAATACGATTGGTAAAATATTATGCCAGACAGTAACCTTGCATTTTCATAAACGTATTGATATACTGATAATGGAGGTATCATCCCATCTTTATAATAGGTTATGAGGTTGTTTTCTTACAAAACATCTTTTTATCATTCAGTTCACATGAGAACATCAGTAGGATAAGAATCAGAGTTATAGAGGCTTTGGAGAAGCTGTTTTATGTATGTGA
>NC_089746.1:19615260-19632760 GCF_040412425.1 Macrobrachium rosenbergii
TTTATATGCTGCAACTGTTTATCTCTCAGTATTCATATACAGTATATGTGTGTATATATATAAATATATATATATACAGTATATATACATATAATCGTACCTACATGGATATATATATATATATATATATATATATATATATATATATATATATATATATAAATATAGATATATAATATAAATATATATATATATATATAGATAGATAGATAGATAGACAGATATATAGATATACTGTATATATATCTCCATGCAAGAATGGAGTGTAGACACTCGTGAATGAAGGTACTCTTTGATTGTGGCTGGCTGCCAGTGAGCACAGTAGTTTCGTTGTGTTTTTGGGCATCTTTGGAAAGTTGTTTATTGGAGGTCATTCCACCTGCTTTAGGTGGTAAAGTGAGCTTTTGTACTGGGTAAGTCAGTAGTGCTTGGGTATCAGAGAAAGAGGTTGCTTTTCTCAATGGCTGTTCCTTAAGGGAGGAAGTGTTCGTTACTTGTTAGTCGTGTTATAAGCACAGAGAGAGAGAGAGAGAGAGAGAGAGAGAGAGAGAGAGAGAGAGAGAGAGAGAGAGAGAGAATCTAACTTACGAATAACTTAGGAAAAACTGATAAAAATCGATTTGTCACTGGTCTACTCTGCACGAATGAGACAAGAGATAATAAATCACCCAAAGCAAAGTTTAATCATACTGAAAAGGCAAAACAACCCCCCACGAGAAATGACCAGAACAAAACTTCCTTTCTAGAGAGAGAGAGAGAGAGAGAGAGAGAGAGAGAGAGAGAGAGAGAGAGAGAGAGAGAGATGCTCTGGTTAATAGTCACTCTGTGAAGAAGTTTGCACCTCTTGTTTGCCATGCTATGTGTATGTGTGTGTGTGTGTGTGTGTTTGAGAGAGAGAGAGAGAGAGAGAGAGAGAAGAGAGAGTGAAGTGAGAGAGAGAGAGAGAGAGGAGAGAAAATTTGTTAGGCAAACATGCTCACAAGAAGGGATTATTCTCTTCTCCCCTCGTGGCGCAAGAAAGCTCCATTGTTGGAGAATTCGAACCGTCTGTTTGGTAGCCCTTTCAAAGATATATAGCAGCTTGCATCCCAAGAGTGGCCTTGTGATGCGTGTCTCCAGAATGAACACTATGAGATGCCATATTATCACAAACAACAGGAACCACGTCCGCCGGAGGGGTTAACAGTTAAATCCTTTACCTTTCGAGGAGGGCGTCTGTTCAATCGCCCGGAGGAGGAGGGAAAAACAAAAGTGGGAATGTTATCGCCGCCCCCCCAATAAATCATCTCTCCACTTCAAGGGAAGGTTTCGCCCTCGAGTGCTTGTGATTCTCCCCGTCTCGAGGGGACTCGACGTGCAGTGGTGTGGGCGTGCATAATTGTTTTAGCGTTTGTTTGCTTCGGCGATTTTGTGTTTTTTGCACGTGATTTTGGGGCAGAGAGAGAGAGAGAGAGAGAGAGAGAGAGAGAGAGAGAGAGAGAGAGAGAGAGAGAGAGAGAGAGAGAGAGAGAAATGCTCTTAATTGTCATTCTTTGAAGATGGTTGCATCTTATGTTTGTTAAACTGTGATAGAGAGAGAGAGAGAGAGAGAGAGAGAGAGAGAGAGAGAGAGAGAGAGAGAGAGAGAGAGAGAGAGAGAGAAATATCATAAGATAAAATCCATCTAAAGACCTGCTTGTTCCTTTCTCTGGCGCTGTCAACATCCTGTTCAGATGCATCTATTCAAAATGGTCATTTGTTTACATTTGGGTACATTTGCTTATCGAACTTCAGGATTTCCTTTTCAGTTCCTGAAAGTTGTAACGGGTCTTGTGAAGAAGAAGAAGAAGAAGAAGAAGAAGAAGAAGAAGCAGAAAAAGAAGAAGGAGAGGAAGCCATTAAAGTGGGTCTAAGAGATGTTTCTGCTAATAACTATTATTATTTTTCTTTTCTCGGGGACTGGCGTATGTCGGGGTTTGTGTTCCCGTTACGATTCATAGCCCACCTGGGTTCTTTTGGGTCATTGTGTGAGGACGTCTGCAGCTTGTGGCTCTGTGAGGTGACATAATTCGTCTGGAGAGAGTCGAAGTTTATGGATTTTTGTTTATTTCTTCCAGAAGTCTTTCCTGGTAAACGCAGCAGTGTTTTACAACAATAACAACGATGACAGATACAACGCAGTAACAAGACTGACCCCGGCGCCTACACGATTGCCTTATATTTATCAAATGTTGGTCTTACTTGAGTAAATTTAATTTAAGAATGCCACTTTGTAATAAAAAAGATTCAGAGAGTTGATCAGAAATGTGTTACAGAATATTATAACAACTGTAAAGGCACGCCTCGAGATTTATTTGGCTAATATTGAAGATATTTAGAGGACTAGATCTAATACAGACATGTTCCTGAACATGTTTAAATCAAAATGCTGTTTATCAAGACAAGCTTGTTCCTTGACATACGCTACGGGTGATTATGAGTACATCGTATATTATTATTATTATTATTATTATTATTATTATTATTATTATTATTATTATTATTCAGAAGATAACCCCTATACATCTGGAACAAGCCCATTAGGGCCATTGACTTGAAAATCGAGCTTCCAAAAAATATGGTGTTCATTATGGGAGATACAGAAAGTGGAGTTCAGCCGTTAGAAAAACAAATAAATTAAATGAACTTTTTAGACATAGTGAAGTATCGCAGGGAACGCCAGATCAATGTTGAATATCTTATCAAAAAACGTTATCCATAGAACGCTTACGCCTTAGCTGTGAGCAACTATGCACAACTAAACACGAGGGTAATTTTAAGTGCTTCTCGGTGGATACCTTTGTTCTTGTGTGACTGCAGTTTTCTCTTGAAATATTTGCTGGTAATTGGTGGGTTTCATATTCCCAAAGTACGTTTTTGCTTGGTTTCTTTGACTAAAAGTGAGTTTTTGAAAGGTTTCATTTTCTAAAAATAATTTTCCGAAGGTATTCATCTTCGTAGAATATTTTTATGACCCCGAAGGTGGGTAGTGCCGTCAGTGCACCTCACGCTGTGCACTGTAGGCATTACTTAAGGTTCTTTGCTGTGTCCCCTCGGCCCCTAGCTGCAACCCCTTTCGTTCCTTTTACTGTACCTCCGTTCATATCCTCTCTCTTCCATCTTGCTATCCACCTTCTCCTAACACTTGCTTCATAGTGCAACTGAGCGGTTTTCCTCCTGTTGCACCTTTCAAGCCTTTTTACTCTTAATTTCCCTTTCATCGCTGAATGACCTCATAGGTTCCAGTACTTGGCCTTTGGCCTAAATTCTATAATCCATTCCAATATTTTTAAGGTGGCTTCATCTTGCAACAGTCGAAATGATATATAATCTAAGTTGGTGACAGACACACCTGATAATTATTGCCTTTTTTTTTCGATGGATTCATACGAGGTTTCATTGAAGAAGGTATTGTTTCTCAAAACAGGAATATAGTTATGTATATTTAATTAGATACTCATAGGGCCTATTAAACTGTTACCACACGAGCGCGTTTTCCGGCAGCTTCTGGCATCTTGCCGCCAAACTTTGGATCAAGTAGCCAATAACTGATTAATTTGCTCCCATTAACCAGCTTCACGAATGAGCCTAAACAGGTGACAGAAATCTGGTTATCGAAGTTCTCACTTGCCCTTCATCGCTGTAACGAAGGTATTGAGCTTCGATTTTAAATGGTTATGAAAAAAGATAAATGCTACGTGGTACAAAGTGTGACTTGCAGATGCGTCAAGATCCCGAAAATTTGCTCATGAGATACTATCTTTCGTAAATAATAATTTCTCGATGTGTACGATTTAAGGCTTCAGTTGTAGGTCCATTCAGTTTTGTTTCATTTCCAACGATTAGAACTTAGATGGACCAAAGAAAAACTATTAATCCTGTTTCACTATTATTATTATTATTATTATTATTATTATTATTATTATTATTATTATTATTATTATTATTATTATTATTATTATTATTCACAAGATGAACCCTATTCATATGGAACAAGCCGACAGGGGCCATTGACTTGAAATTCAATCTTCAAACGAATATGGTGTTTATGTAAAAGAGGTAACAGAAGGTGATGAGAAATACAGAAAGAAGAGAGCAGTTATTAGAAAAGAAAAAATAAATTAACATACTAATAAAATACATAATGTACGTAAAAATGTAAGGAGATGCATAAAATACAAGGAGAATTGCCTTGGGGTAAGAATGCATCGCTTCTTTGCTTGAACTCTTGAGATTCCAGTTGCACAAATCCTCAGGGAGGCTGTTCCAACTCAGATGGCAATAAAAAAAATAGATAAATAAACAAAAAAGTGGTTAAGGTTACTGGTCCAATAATCTGGGAATCCCAGAGTCTAGCGGTGGGGAAGAAATTCGAAATCTCGGTGTAATGAAAAAAGTTATAAAAAAAAAGGCACTTTCTCATCCATCACACCTTTGTATTTAAGATAAATTATCATCTCATTCCTCCCTCGCAAGGCTGTGCTCTGCAGCTGTGGCTGGGGTCTGTGTGTGTGTGTGTGTGACCCGTGACCTTTTGTATCTTCATTACGTAGGAGTGATGTAAAGATCATTCCCCTGAATAGATACGCTGACCTTAGATGTGTATCTGGGACATCTCTTGCCTCTCTGGTGTTGCTTTGATCAACTGCTTCCAGTTACTTCTTCAGATTACATTCACTCTGGTAGATTACGGTCACTTCGGTGTATTCTAGTTACTTCGGTAGATTTTAGTTACTTTGGTAGATTGCAGGTGCTTCAGTAGATTCCAGTTTCTTTGGTTGATACCAGTTACTTTGGTAGATACCGTTACTTTGGTAGATTCCAGTTACGGCATATTCCAGTTACTATAGTAGATTCCAGTTCCTTTGGTAGATTCAAGTTACTTCGGTAGATTCCAGTTACTTTGGTAGATTCCAGTTACTTTGGTAGATTCGAGTTACTTCGGTAGATTCCAGTTTTCTTTGTTAGATTCTAGTTACTTCGGCAGATTCCAGTTACTTCGGTAAATTCCAGTTACTTCGGTAGATTCCAGTTTCTTTGGTAGATACCACTACTTTGGTAGATTCCAGTTACTTCGGTAGATTCCAGTTTTCTTTGTTAGATTCTAGTTACTTCGGCAGATTCCAGTTACTTCGGTAAATTCCAGTTACTTCGGAAGATTCCTGGTGCTTCGGTAGATTCCAGTTTCTTTAGTAGATACTGTTACTTTGGTAGAGTCCAGTTACTTCGGTATATTCCAGTTACTTCGGTAGATTCCAGTTACTTTGGTAGATTTCGGTTACTTCGGCATATTCCAATTACTTTGGTAGATTACAGTTACTTCGGTAGATTCCAGTTACTTTGGTTGATTCCAGTTTTATTTGTTAGATTCTAGTTACTTCGGCAGATTCCAGTTACTTCGATAGATTCCAGTTACTTCGATAGATTCCGGCTACTTCGTTAGATTCTTTTGCTGGACATCGATGTCATTGTTGTTGTTTTTGTTTAGTTATTGTTTTTGTTTGATGTCATTGATGACACTGATGTTACTGGCGATGACGTCATAGCTTGACTATAATGGTGATGTTTAGGCTAATACTCACACGGAGCGGTATATTTGGATTTTTACTGGTAATGCCAAACAGATGTGCACCTTGACCTTTGTTGAGTTACATAGAGAGAGAGAGAGAGAGAGAGAGAGAGAGAGAGAGAGTATCGATTAAGACAACTTACTGGAGAGAGAGAGAGAGAGAGAGACTATATCGATTAAGATAACTTACTAGAGAGAGAGAGGGAGAGTAAGATTCAGTGATCGATCGATAAAGATGACTTCTTGGAGAGAGAGAGAGGGGGTATCGATTAAGATAACTTACTGGAGAGAGAGAGAGAGAGAGAGAGAGAGAGAGAGAGAGAAAGAGAGAGAGAGAGAGAGAGAGAGAGAGAGAGAGAGAGATTCAGTGATCGATAAAGATGACTTCTTGGAGAGAGAGAGAGAGAGAGATTATGTAAGTTGACGTCTCACACGTAGCTTTTATTTCTTTAGTTTTAAATATACAAAACAAGTTTGAAAGTATTATATTCCATTTTGTAGCCTCTCTCCAGTATTTTGGTTTTCGTTCACCTTTAGTTTGGGCAAAAGTAGGTCAGACTCTCGTGATGATAAATAGTCTAATTGGCAAACCATCAGTTTAATAATTTTCCTTTGCTAGCGAATTAACTATTGGTATATCTTCTGCCAAATTGTTTCGTAGTGGTTCAGCTTTATAGAATGATACAAAAATCATTTTTACTGAAAATTTTAACATCTTACTGGGACTTATGTGCATGTGAAAGTTATGTGATATTTAGTTCAGGAGATAACACACATGGTCTTTTGTTCACACACACACCAGATGCCTTTCCCCTTAGAGAGCGTGTCTCCCAAGGGTATTATATACTTTTTATGTTTTCATGTTTTTGCCTTTCCTTCAAAGTGACGAGGTCGCAAGGCTGTAAAGCAAAAAAAAAAAAAAAAAAAAAAAAATACTACTGGTTCAAGGACCTGATGGCTTAAGTACAACCCAAAACATGGTATATACTTGAAGCAGCCAACCTGTGTGCTGGCTAAGTTTTCCAACATGAGGTTTGTCCTGAATTAGTTTCTGAGACCGGCTGAGTTTGGATTTTAGAGGAAAAGGGCGGGGTTCCTATTCGTGGTTTGAATTTAATTTTATTTGAAGCATTAGGCCAGTCAGTGCAAAGCAAGTTGTGACATGAGGTCGTTAGAATATCCGTGAAGTTACCCTCTCTCTCTCTCTCTCTCTCTCTCTCTCTCTCTCTCTCTCTCTCTCTCTCTCTCTCTCTCTCTCTCTCTCTCATCCATTGTGAAATCGTAGGAAGCAACTTCAGCAAGTTTTGTGTGACAGGGTTATGTAGATCTAAGGTTTCTATCTGAGAATTATGGATCTATAAAAGTATTACAGAATTTCAGTGTAGAGTATTTTTTTCCTGGCTAGCACAATGTTCCCTCAAAATTTTGCATCCTTGTGATACTGAAAATGCAGTGGATGGAAGTTATAATTATTGTTAGTATTGTTATGATATATTTTTAACCGCTCATAATGTCATGGGAAAAGAAAAGAACGAAAAAATCGGGAAAAGTCGGTTGTGTAAATATATGAAAGATTCATAGAGAGAATTAGAAAGACTTCTTTGCTCTCACTGTTTGTTGATAATGAGAGCTGAGGTGACTCTTAAAAGCTCTCTAAATATTTTAATGTATTTAGACAGCAAAATGATTGTGGCTTTATTTGCATCACATCTATAAGTACACACGAGAAACTTCGAACAAGTAAAGCAATCTGAAAAAATGAGAGAAAAAATGAAAAAGGAAAAATCGTTTACTTCCACACGCGTAATCACAGAAGGTTGGGAGGGAAAGCTGCATCAATAACCCAATAACTAGTTGCAAACCTGGTCCTGCATATTTTCGCTTTAATTTTTAGCATTTTAAATTTCCCAGTATTTTGATTGAACTTAAACTTTATCACAATGTATTTCACTCTTAATTTCGTGTTTGGTTCATAAATACGATTTTATCAGTATGGTGTAACTGTCTTCATCCCCGTAGGGGGTAGCGCCATCAGTGCACCTTACGCGGTGCACTGTAGGAATAACTTCAGGTTCTTTGCAGCGTCCCTTCGGCCCCTAGCTGCAACTCCTTTCGTTCCTTATACTGAACGTCTGTTCATATCTTTCTTCCTTTTACTTTCCACCCTTTCCTAACAAATGTTTCGTAATGCAACTGCGTAGTCGTCTTCTTGTTACACATTTAAGACCCTCTTTACTCTTCAGTTACCTTTTCAGCGCTGAATGACCTCTTAAGTCCCAGCGCTTGTCCTTTGGCCAAAATTTCATGTTCCAACCCCAATTGGCTTCAATAACTCGAGTAGGGTTTTTTTTTTCATTTTTTATCATATCCCTGTTAAAACGTGAATCTCTGTATTTCCTTTGCATTTAGTTAAATCTCGTTTACCACATGTGCCTATGTCAGCATTTGATCGTTGGTAAATAAATGAAAAACTGTGGAATCAAATATAGATCACACATTTTCACAGAGCTATGCCCCAGAAATGTAATTTATGCGCTCTTTAAGAAGCCTATCTTGGCAAGTTCAATTTTTTTTATTGAATATTATTATACTTTACTCGTGATTACATTTATTTAAATACACAAGTTCAAATGATATTCTTGGTCTTGGATTAAACCTTGAGCTAATGTAAGATATTATTGTCTTATGTGCAGTTTTGATTTTGATGTTTTTTCATTATATCTATCTGCATCGATCCATCCATATATCTCTATCGCTATCTATCGAACTATCTTGTTTGTCACCTATTTATTATATATATATATATATATATATATATATATATATATATATATATATATATATATATATATATATATATACTGTATATTACATATGTATAATATATTATACAGTATATTTTATTATATAAATATCTATATATTACATATATACAGAAGATAGATAGATATATCTATATGTGTGTGTGTGTGTGTGTGTGTGTTTGCACATCAACTCAGTAACGTCACTCACTGGAGATAAGCGCAGCTGAGTTAATGACAGAGCATCTTATCATATAACTCCCAAGCATAACAGAGGTTTGAGAGCACTCAGACACTCCCATCTTAAATAACAGGGTCTTGGCAGCTTATTACGCCCAATGGAGTAATTACCATTCGGTCACAAGGCGAATATGATGATGAACCGTAATAGGAGCATCGCTGTCTGGTGCCTCTTGATGAACGATGCACGCAACTGTTTCATTTCGACTCCCTGGGCTGTTGTTGTTGTTGTTGTTGTTGTTGTTGCTGGTGTTGCTGTTGTTATTGTGGGAAAAATTTTTTTTCTTAGCTGTTTATCTTAATTTGTACGTTACATCTTTGGGTTATGTTTAAGTTTTTACCTTCTTCTTCTTCTTCTTCTTCTTCTTCTTCTTCTTCTTCTTCTTCTTCTTCTTCTTCTTCTTCTTCTTATTATTATTATTATTATTATTATTATTATTATTATTTTTATTATTATTATTATTATTATTATTATTATTATTATTATTTATTATTATTATTATTATATTCTTCTCAAACTAAATGCCTTCGAAATAGCAATTGTTTTCCACCAAACTGCCCTGAAAGAGGAACTCCTCCGTATTATTATTATTATTATTATTATTATTATTATTATTATTATTATTATTATTATTATTATTATTTTATGGTTTTCTCAGTACTCTTGTTTTCTTTTATACTCACGTTATTATTATTATTATTATTATTATTATTATTATTATTATTATTATTATTATTCTGTGACTATATGCATTTTTCAGTACTAGCAGTTTTCTTTATACTACTACTACTACTACTACTACTACTACTACTACTACTACTACTACTACTACTACTACTTGACTCGTACCACGCAGATCTACTTGGCACAATAGACTAGTTTTTATTTCTGAGCATCTGAAATAATTTATGCGAGAGAGTTGATTGAAGCAACTCTCTTCTCTGACTTCAACTAACAGGGGAGGTCTTTCATCTAGTTCAGGGTGTTTTTCTGCTTCCACATATTGAGAGGAGTTTTTTCTTTCTTTAAAATCCCCTCTGTGCTTTGCTTGCCACAAGGTCTTTTGCATGTCGTTAAGATTTAGGTTGTTAAGGCCAGTCTTGGTGGAGTTGTTTGTGCACCTTTTTCTTTATGTTTTATATTTATAAATTCATTATGTATATATGCATATATATGTATGTATATATATATATATATATATATATATATATATATATATATATATATATATATATATATATATATATATATATATATATATATATATATATATATATATATATTCAGTATATGTTTATATATATAGATATAGATATAACGTATTGACACATTTACATTATATTTATATGAAATATATTTATATATATGTATATTTTATATATATATATATATATATATATATATATATATATATATATATATATATATATATATATAATATTTTGATGTAAACACAAAATAGATGAAGAAATTAATCTGTAAAATAGACAAACAAATAAATAGAATATTGCGATGAATGGCTCCATAATATTGGATTTTGCCGGAACGTTGAATGAGGAGGAGGCCTTCCGAAGGCTATCCAAAGCCTCCACTAGACTTCAGGATCCCGACCCTAAATTTGCCTTGTACAGTAGTCTGAGATCCAATTTGCTCCCTAAATTTGATTTGTAAAAGAAGACTATTCAAAACAGATTGCCTCGCTGGAAGTGCCTGGTCTTGATTCCGTCCTTCCTTTCTTACCGGGGTTCCTCTTCTTCGATGTACTGTTCGTTTTCCTCTTTCCCTCTTTTTTGCGTCCTTGTTACTATTCCCCTTTTTTTATCTGTCTGTCGTGTACTTCTGCTCCACATTTTATTTATATTTTTGCTTTTTTTATATATTTGCCGAGTGCTTCTGTTCTTCATTCTTTTCTCTTTTTTCGCTCATGTTGTTATTCATTTTCTTTTTTCTGCATTGTATTCTTGCTCTCTTTTTCCTTCTTCCTCTTTTGTATCATTTCTTTTCTTCTTTGCTTTGTATTCCTCCTCCTCAGTTTTTTTTTATTCTTTTTAGTAATCATCTCAGGCTTCTTGTATTATTAGTAAGCTATATTTTGCGAAATTTGTGTCATATTTTACGTTAAATTTTCATCATCTTAATCATCAGTGTATACTTGTTTATCCGGGTTAGCAATCCTTCCATGAATATAGATTTTATAGGAAGTTTATGACGTAGTTATATTCTTTTTATTTTCGTGCAACTGAGGACAAGCAAGACATTGGCGCTAAATTTGTCTTGATATTTATAAGGGTTCATAAAGCTTTTGACTCATTTATGGTTTTTGTTTTTTACCAGTTTTTCAATTCCTAAACATGTTTTCTCTTTTTATTACTGGAGAAGGATTAATGTTACTTTCAGTTCTAGGCGAGGCTGTTCTTGATCGAATGAGCTGATGTACAATTTTTTTTTTATTAGAGGACAAAGTCTTTTGAAGTTTTCGTTTCAAAAATTTTGTAGTTACTCAGGATATTTTATGGTTATCATTTTGATTTTTTTTTCACGCATTGTGAAAGGATTTGCTTCACTAGGGAACGGTTTCATTTTGGCTGAAAGCTCGAACACACTTTAATGAAATTTTGTGTCAATAAAATGAACTTGGTTTACATTCCTTCAGGAACATTATGCTTGTCTTCAAAATACAGGAATGAAGGTTTGGAGTATCATTGGATTATAAAAGATATCAAGAAACGCTAGATCTATAGTTTAAAAAAATTTTTCTAATTTTTTTATTTTTCACTTATCATCAGCAACATAAAAACCACGATATTAATGGTCTAATAATTATAATAAATGAAAAACTAATAATTTCTCTCCTAATTATGTGAGTGCTGAAGCCATCCCTCGGGTAATCAACCCTCGTACCTTCATAATTGGAATGTTGTGGGTTAAGGGAAGCTTGCTACCCTGGGTCGGGCATGGGACGGGAATAGGTGAGATACCCTTAGATACCTAATATAGCTGACCGAAATGTTTTTAACTGGCTATCGCATGCATCGATAATAAGCATCCAAGAATGATGAATTAGACCAACTTTTCAGGATAAATTCATCTGGAGATGTATGAATATGCATTAGCGAGTTCTAGATTCCTGATAAACATAATTAAGATTTCATGATGATTATTACCGTGGATATGGGCAGCAGTGATATTATCTAGCAGTAGCAAGAGTAACAGCCTCGAGCATCTAGGAGTTTCTTGTTTTTGCTCTTATCTTTATGGCTGATCGTAAATCGAGTAGGGTTTCTTATCTGGACATTCCTAGGCTCTGCCGTTCTCGTTAAACTAGTTTAGACGCTAGGAAGTGAGAGTAACAAACCATTGTATAAGTCTGAAGTTGAGGTTGGTTGGTTAGTTTCATGTTAAGCAGGCTTTGTGCCAGTAAGAGTTCTTGCCCTCATGCGGACCATAATTATGATAAAGCGTTGAAGGGGATGAGAAACTTGATGTGGACCTCTGGACGCTAATCGACCAACAAGGACGAATGACATCGAGAACTAACCTACTTCTAAGGAACTTCTGTAAACCGAACTTGTTTTTTGGTTGGTTAGCGCTGTACGTGGTTGTATGAACTTGCTTGTATGACAGCTAATGAATTCATTCATTTTTACATGTGTTTATTTTACTTTCGTCTAGTAACCGGGTGTTCTCTTTATGTACTTTTTCCTCTTGATTACATGTTTTTTTTTTTTTTTTTTTGTCGAACGTTCGTTATTGGTAGTTGATTCAGTGTACTATGAGAGAACCAACTCTACATATCTTATACTGTTTCAAAGCTGTGTTTTTCAGTATGCAAAGGCAACTGCGGACAATCTCTCTGCTCCCAAATAATTTTTCTCCCACAGCCTAGCTTTCATTATAATACATGTGGAGTTACCATGTAATTTCATTCCTGGAAACGACTAACTGTTTTTATTCCCGCATTACAGCTTCTATTTCAGTAATGTGGCGGGGAACCATCGACGACCTCTGCCACATTTCAAAGCTTGTAATTAAGAAAAATGAGGTGGTTTCCAACTATCTTAGCTCATCCGTCCCAAAATATAAAACAGGAATATCTTTTGAGCGCACTGAGGAGAAATGTAGCTCTTCTAGCACTCTTAGTTTCCATAGTCTAGCTCATATATCTGTGCTTATCTCGGGCTTCCAGCTACCATTATTTCCCCATCACGGCTGCTCTTCTTGTGCTAGCGGGCTTCCAACGAGCTGCGGTAATGCAACTATCCAAACTCTTGGAACGAATTTCTCTAGCTTATTAAGGTCCCACGTCCTAACTTTTATTTCAAAGTTTTGAGGGGACTAAAGTTATCATTATGTGTACCATAAGCAATTTACTTCCTAGCTGTTCTTCGTCAAAAGATGTAGCTGTCATGTGATTTTAATTTAATCTGATATTAAAATTTACCTCTAATCAAGTTGATATTACGGTTGTGTGACTCAGCATCCCAGTGTGAGAGTACAAAAGTTCGAATTGTAATGACAGTTGTAGCACGTTTTATTTTCGCGTTAGTGGAAAGGTTTGAAACTGAAATCGTCGAGGAAATGTCCAAGGTATTACCACCGTTCCTCCCAGAAAGTTGTGACCTAGAGTATGACAGTTCGTCTTTATTGTAGATTTTGGAATTGTTTGCTATCCCTTTCGTTTTTAGAGCTATGCTTTCATCTCTAGAGCAGTGCATTTTGCTTCTTGAAGTTTCAGTTGTTGTTGTTGTTGTTGTTGGGTGGCGTTTAATTCATCACCTGAAAACCAGACATAAGCCTTCACGGACACAGTTGTTTTTCCTTGTTTAATTGATTCTCGCCATTTTTTTTTACTTGAAAGCAGCTGCTTTTTACAGCTCCTTTTTACATAAGGAAACAACATCGCTTTGCTAATGTAACGAATGGTGTGAATACTACGTTGATACAACTCTTTCATTATTATAATTTAAATTTTTACGTTCGTTGAATATACCGGAGTTTTATCAACCTCAAAAGAATTCCTGTTGCAATAATAATATTTTGGCAGGCATCAGGGCACGAAATGCTCTCTCTCTCTCTCTCTCTCTCTCTCTCTCTCTCTCTCTCTCTCTCTCTCTCTCTCTCTCTCTCTCTCCTGCATGAGTACGAAAACTCCCGAAATGGAATTAAAATCGCTGGTGCTTCTTGTGGTGCCGGTTTCGAAGCGCGAAACCAATTAATTACCACAAAGCCCGTGTTCCAGGAAGCTTTGTTCTCCTGCCATCGCTGTAATAAGTGGACGGAGTCGCCCAGCTGATGGAGTCTTATGCATTATTATTATTATTATTATTATTTAAGATTGAAAGGGAAAACTGTACTGTGGATATAACTGCAGATTGCATCGCTCATGTTATTATTATTATTATTATTATTATTATTATTATTATTATTATTATTATTATTATTACATTTTGTTGAATAAAATGGCTGCATTTTGCGAATTGATTTTATACTGAGTTTTCTCAATTCTTCTAATTATTATTATTATTATTATTATTATTATTATTATTATTATTGGGTCTATCACATCATCCTATTCGACTGGGTGGTTTTTATAGTGTGGGGTTCCGGGTTGCATCCTGCCTCCTTAGGAGTCCATCACTTTTCTCACTATGTATCCTGTTCCGAGTAGCACACTTTTCTGCACGAGTCCTGGAGCTATATCGGCATCTAGTCTTTCCAGATTCCTTCTCAGGGATCTTGGGATCGTGCCTAGTGTTCCTATGATTATGGGTACAATTTCCACTGGCATATTCCATATCCTGATTTCGATTTTCAGGTCTTATTATTATTATTATTATTATGCCGTGGGTCTCAATAGATTGCTTTGTATAATTATTGATGTAATTCCTCGGTATTCAAGTGAATGGAATTGTACTGTATCGTATGTTCATGGTTTATTGCAAATTTTACGGTATTTATTTTGTCCCGTTTAAAACTCGTAGAAGGCAGAAGTGAATATTTGTAACGTATGGGTAAAACAGAGAGAGGAATAATATTTTTTTCATGTCTTAATGTGCTTCATAGATGAAAATGACATTGAAATTAGAAAGAGAGAGAGAGAGAGAGAGAGAGAGAGAGAGAGAGAGAGAGAGAGAGAGAGAGAGAGATGAAACGCCAGTATGAAATATTTGGATAAACAGTATGCAAGATGTCTGCAACATGGTCCATAAATAGGAGTCTGCAAAAGTGCTTATTCCACATTACATGTGCCTATAAGTCTTGTAAGATCTTTAGTGATAGAAACTGGGGAACGTTGAATAAAAAAAAAAAAAAATGAATAGTATAGTTAGGCACTGACAGAAATTTTCTACAGGTTCCTTTGCGAGAAGGAATGAATCTCGGAGGTTTTCGGGGCTGCCACACGTACGGTTGTCGAAACTGTCGCACCATATTTGGAAATAGTTTATTACTCTGTTGCAGATCTGTTTCTTGAAACTATTTTACTCCGTGTAGCATTACCAGCGTTTTTTTTTTTATTAATGCACTACTGTGTATGTTTTTGAAGTGCTAAGGCCAGTGGGACGAGTAACGTGAACTATTTTACTTGCCCAGACCCGAAGCAGACAAGAAAAAAGACTAGGATGGAAGAAGGAGGTTGGTGGTTCAGTGTTTTGGCTTTCACTTATTAGTCTGTGCAACAGAGAGAGAGAGAGAGAGAGAGAGAGAGAGAAGAGAGAGAGAGAGAGAGAGAGAGGAAATGGTATTTTGTGGTCTATTAAAGAAAGAGAAAGAGAGAGAGACTGGAAATGGTGTTTTATGGTCTGTTAAAGAGAGAGAGAGAGAGAGAGAGAGAGAGAGAAATGGTATTTTGTCGTCTATGAGAGAGAGAGAGAGAGAAATGATATTCTGTGGTCTGTTAAAGAGAGAGAGAGAGAGAGAGAGAGAGAGAAATGGTATTTTGTCGTCTATGAGAGAGAGAGAGAGGAAATGATATTCTGTAGTCTGTTAAAGAGAGAGAGAGAGAGAGAGAGAGAGAGAGAGAGAGAGAGAGAGAGAGAGAGAGAGAGACTGGAAATGGTATTTTGTCGTCTATGAGAGAGAGAGAGAGAGAGAGGAAATGATATTCTGTGGTCTGTTAAAGAGAGAGAGAGAGAGAGAGAGAGAGAGAGAGAGAGAGAGAGAGAGACTGGAAATGGTATTTTGTCGTCTATGAGAGAGAGAGAGAGAGAAATGATATTCTGTGGTCTGTTAAAGAGAGAGAGAGAGAGAGAGAGAGAGAGAGAGAGAGAGAGAAATGGTATTTTGTCGTCTATGAGAGAGAGAGAGAGAGAGAGAGAGAGAGAGAGAGAGAAGAGAGAGAGGAAATGATATTCTGTGGTCTATTAAAGAGAGAGAGAGAGAGAGAGAAGAAATGGTACTGTGTGGTCTCTTAAAACCAATAATAATAAAGATTTCCTTGTGATCTCTTCTTTAAGCAAAGGGTGTATCTGTCGAGTGTTGAAGGCTGAGCCGTTGACGCCTTTCGTCATAGCCCGAGGGGGGCCAGGGTTAAGCAGCTTTCCTCTTCTTTCTTCCTGTTTGCGTAGAGAAAGGATGTTTTGTTCTGGGCATTTCTTGTGAGCGCTCTTTTGCCATTACAAGTATGATTGACCTTTTTTTTTGGAGCCATGTATTGTCTCGTGTCTTCATACTTTTGCAGAGGAATTGGTCAGTTGCAATTTATTTGTCAAATTTTAATGACTCTCTCTCTCTCTCTCTCTCTCTCTCTCTCTCTCTCTCTCTCTCTCTCTCTCTCTGAAATTGTTCTTTTTTTTTATGCATAGTATGTGGGAAATTGAATAATTTATGAAATTCATGTATGTCAGAGCAATTGTTATAGATTATAAAGATGTTTTTGATCAGTTTCCTTTCGGAATCATATTTGATGAAGATTAGGGATCACAGGATTTTCTTCCTTGTGTGACGGAAGTAAACATTTCAAATTTCCTCTCTTCCCTCTCAAACAATGTTGGAAGAGAAGCATGATTATCCGTATTCTGCAAAAATAAGTATTTAGCTGCCTACCGTCAAAAAGAGTGAGTTATTAACGGGACCACTCTTCACAGAATAATCGTGTTCATACAAGTGTAACATATCCGCATATTAGTGTCGATATAAAGAACAGCTAATTACCCGTATTAATATTCTTCCCATCCCTTACCTGTCCGCATGAAAGAAAATGAATACTAGAGGACGAACCAGGAAAAATCCTTCAATAATCTATCCTGGACCATCGTCCATAAAAATCTCATAATGGAACGCCGGATGTAAACCAGTTTTCCAATTGTTATATCACCCTCTATCCATGTAACCCCCCCTTCCTCCCTTCCTCTCTCCCTCCCTCTCCCCCTATCCCAATTACTCCAGCATCATCAGATGTTTATTATCGCATTCACCTCATTTTTCTAAAGCATCAGTGGTTGAACACTGTACTTCAAACGCTACTGCATCAGTCGTTGTGGAACCTAAAATCTATTGTATGAGGAGGTAGATTTGGTAATACGAATTTCATTTGCTTTGGTGTGAAGACAATGCCTGGGCGACTCAGCTTTTTAGTTCCGAAATATGTTTGGAATTAACTGGGCAAGCGTTGCCTTTTAAGAGAGAGAGAGAGAGAGAGAGAGAGAGAGAGAGAGAGAGAGAGAGAGAGAAAGTAGTTTGGTTCTGATAGACTATGCGTTTGAGACAGAGAGCATACACTGGCTTTGGAACGAAGAGAGAGAAACATTTGTACGATTAAAATCTGCTGAGTAAAATTTTGTCGATGGATGTTAAATTCCAAAAGGATTTGTTGTAATTCCAGTCAGATGAAAGCGAATGCCTGGCTTTCAAAGATACCTATAGACCTTTACA
>NC_089746.1:19637760-19645260 GCF_040412425.1 Macrobrachium rosenbergii
AACACACCCGAAGGTGAAACACGGAGAGTGAAACACTCCAGAAAGTGAAACACGAGAAGTGAAACACTTTCGAAAGTGAAACACTTCCGAAAGTGAAACACGGAAAGTGAAAAAGTGAAACTGAAAAGAGTGTCGACTAAGGCGAACGCTTCATGTCAAGAGTTTGCTTTCCAAGAACCGTAGACGAAGACTTCATACTTGCTCTAACAAGACTATCGTACTTTACCTTTTCCCTGTATGAAGGTGGTTCATATTTATAGTTAATTTGAATCTAACACGTTTATATAAGTTTTCTTCAAATATTAATAGTTATTAAGCGTGTGTCCAGACTGTGATAAGTGAGGGTAATATACGAGAGAGTCCAGAGGCCCTACTAAAGGGCAAGTCCTGATGCCAGGGACATTACGTGCCGTTCTGTGGTCAGATCAAGGTACCTTTCATTCTGCATCCTTATGTAAATGCATGTGTTGAGAGAAGCTGGCTAGCTTGATGGATCACGTCAATTCTAAACATCGAGTTATTACATAAAACAAATAGATTTATGGATACACGTTGCGTTTTGTTATTTGTAGATTTACATTATTCTACCACAACTAAAAGAGTTGGACACTATTACGGATACTAAAATAATCTCATTATGTATGTCTAATACTACTACTACTCCTACTACTACTACTACTGTCACTGTATTTACGAATACTAAAGCAATCTTAATTTTTTATGTCTAACAGTATTTTTTCATGAAGAATGATCCTTGAAAAGCACAAGCATAGAATAATAGGTGATTCGCAATGAACACTCAGCGAAAAGTGCAATACACCTTGGTTGCAAAACGAGTCTGTTGAAAAGTGGCAGAAGTGGAGAGAGAATTTCGACTTAATGACAAAAGTTTACCGAGTTAAGAGAGAGAAAGATTGCATATGTATGTTATTAACATATTGCGATACTCCCTGCACTTCATGTCTTGTTTAGGATTCTCGCTGTATGCAGCCTGTTTATTTATTTATGTAGGTTTTACAGGTGTAGACTTTTTGTAGATTTAATGCATATGGTTTCCATATGTAATTATGGACTAAGCAAGTGTATATAGTTGCGTGTGGATTTTTCTGTGTATTTTGTAGGAGGTTTTGGTGTAAATGTATGTTTTTTTTTTTTTATCCGAAAACCTTTCCTACATCCACCTGTTCTTCTTTTGTCATTTTTTAGTTCCCCTAAATTTCTTCTCGTCTCTTACATTCCTATCTGTTATTTCTTCCCCTTTCCTCTCTCTCGTCCTGAAGCCACTCTGGCGGTAGTGACACTCCGCTCCATATTGTTCGTCATTGGTCTTGAGAGCTTCTTGATTGTACGCACCCCCTTACCCCCATCTCTCTCTCTCTCTCTCTCTCTCTCTCTCTCTCTCTCTCTCTCTCTCTCTCTCTCTCTCTCTCTCTCTCCTCGTCCTCGGTATACGTGAAAACAAGGGTCACGATTTTCGATCCATTGTTCGTGCCAGTTTCGTCTGAGTTGTGGAATTCTCTCCCATCCTCTGTGTTTCCTGAATAATTAAGAGGTAGGTTTTTCATCACTTACGAAGAGAAAGTCCATTGAAACATTGTTTATAGTGTAGCAGCTTTATATGGGCGATCATGCCCTGTCGTGGTCTTTTCACCTATAAATAAATTGCGAACTGCTTGCATGAATGCGTTCCTTGCATTTCCTGCAGCTGTTAAAATTATGCTCATCCTTTCCTTCATCTTATCGCCACTTTTCGCATTAGACTCCCTTTCTTTAATTTACATCCTTTTCCTTCATCCACCCTGCGTCTTTTCTGTTTCCCATCCCATATTCTTTATTGCATTTCTATCCTTTTCCCAGCGAGAGTACCGTGAAGAGGAACTGCAGTAGAAGGACTTGCATACTATACTCTTTTTAATTTCTCATATGCACGTGTCGCTTTTGAAGCTTCAAATACCAAGCCATGTTATGCCACTGGAGAACTACATGTACTTGGTCTTTAGTTGTATATCAGCTTTACATAAAAATATATTTGGCTCTGCGTAAATTGCTGCTTCAAAGTGACCTTTCATTGAAGCAATGTCGGTCTGAACACTAACGAGTTGCTATTTATCGAGTCATCAAATATTATATGATTGAAGCTAAGGACGTGAAAGTATTAGCATTTATTACTTTAATCATCAAAGGTATCTCTGGAATCTGTTTTCCAATTTCCGTTTGTTCAAAGAGGCGTGAAATGAAGAAGAAAAAAGGAAGCTGGCAAAGGAATATATCTTTGCGGTAATGGCAGCATAAGGCATTGCCTGTCAGTTACAGGAGAGGCATTGTTAATCTTTTTTTTTCTGTTCCAAATGGCGGGGCTTAGATTTTTTTTTTTAAATGGGGAGGTGAGCATGGAAATTTGTGTAGGAACTGTATATTATAGTGGGTCTGTTGATAAGATGATGTAATTTGATTAAAATGTCGCACTTCTTTATAGGTTTCTATGACGTGTTTCTTGTGCATAAAAGGGAAGAATGTATTCCCCCTGTATGGATAAATAAACAGTCGCAATAGTGATAAAGATGGCAAGAGAAGCAAGAGAGTAGAAAAACAAAAGAGACACGGCACATTGAAGAAGAATAAATATAGATATTCTAGGTTAAGACGTAGGGAACATGTCAAAGTAAATTGAAGGTTAATAAAAAAGAAGCTTAATCATGAAATACCAACGAAAGCTGTGCGAGTTGTCTTCAGTGCTTTATCCCAAAGAGGAGAAATTCGAGAGCATCTCTCCTTTTGTTCGACGTAATATATTGCATGAGTGCTTATTTTATAACCATGTTTCAGTACTATGCTAAAATTCCATATACTGTAATGTTGGGGTATTTGATCCGTGTTCCACGTTAACCAGTCCGTTGCTTCACAAAATACCGCTGTCTTGGTTTTTGTAAATTCTTAACACTTTGTTTAATATATACTTGAGCCGTGCTTCCACGTCAAGGATTAGGAGTCTGTAACCGGTATTGCTAAATGTCTTAAATTTCCTCGAGTGTGTCAGTTTTTGCCTGGGTGTCTGAAGTCACATGCTAGCTTATTCAACTTCTAAATGCTTTTGAAGAGAGGATGTTTGAACTGGCCTTATGGCAGCACGGGTTGTTGCTCTTTTGAGATAGCCGTTATGTAAATGAGAGCAAGACACGGCCGAAATAAAAGTCTCATTCGGATGGGATGCTGTTTGTGCATAAATACCACGAGCGTTCTTGTCGGGAAAAATGGCTTATCGCGAAAGTATGCGTCCTCCACTCGGCGTTTGCTTGATATGGATGTGCTCTGTCTCGAGCCTCCGGACCTATCCTTGGGATGCGAGAGAGAGAGAGAGAGAGAGAGAGAGAGAGAGAGAGAGAGAGAGAGAGAGAGAACCAAGTATCACAGGAATGTCAGTTTACTCGTATATCCTTGGGGTGTCGGAGAGAGAGAGAGAGAGAGAGAGAGAGAGAGAGAGAGAGAGAGAGAGAGAGAGAGAGAGAACTTTTAATGGCAAGTACCACAGGAATATCAGTTTAGTGTAGTCATTCCAGACAAACTAATATTTTTATATCCGCAGTCGTAAATGCCATGTTACTTGGATTAACGTAGAGTTTTAAACCTCGTGCACGACTGCGGTTTTCGATGTTCATATCTACGGCTGAGTAGATTGCCACATAAATATCTGATGCTTTCATTACCGGGAAGTGGGTAAACAAGAAATCATTAAATGAATTGCCTTACAGCACGCGAATTTCGTACCAGACATTTGTATGCCTACCAAGCAACATTTACACAAGCTAGAGCATTTAAGTTTTAGTCAATATTGTATCTGTTCGTGGATGAAACAAATCATTTATAACGCTAACTCTCTTCGTGAAATCGGTACTTTATCGGAATGTCATTTTGTAAATTTAGTTGGGAATGTTGGAAAAGAGAAAGGTCAGGCGAGGTCGGTCATTTTGAGGGCGTCGGGTGTACAGTGAAGTTCTTGCGTCTGAGGGTGCTGAAAGACCCCCCAAAACAAACCAGTTTTTCTCTTCTTCTTCTTCTTCTTCTTCTTCTTCTTCTTCTTCTTCTTCTTCTTCTTCTTCTTCTTCATTGTTGGGTGTATCAGTCGAGGTTTCTGCTGCTAATAGATCATCGCGAGAGAGAATAATTGTTCGGTGTGTTTTTTCCTATTTCTATTCTCTCTCTCTCTCTCTCTCTCTCTCTCTCTCTCTCTCTCTCTCTCTCTCTCTCTCCCCCATGTGATTCTAATGAAAGGCCTTCCCTCTCTCTTTTTTACTCTCTTCAAGTGTAAGTGCAATGAAAGACCTTCACTCTCTCTCTCTCAAGTATGAAACTAATTACAGCTATCTCTCTCTCTCTCTCTCTCTCTCTCTCTCTCTCTCTCTCTCTCTCTCTCTCTCTCTGTGATTCTAATGAAAGCCTTCTCTCACTTCTCTCTATGTATGAGTGTAATGAAAGACCTCTCTCTCTCTCTCTCTCTCTCTCTCTCTCTCTCTCTCTCTCTCTCTCTCTCTCTCTCATGTATTGCATTAATGATAGGTCCTCCATAATGACAAAACATTTTGTGTAGAGTAACCTTTGAGCTCGATTATTTTTTTACTTTTATGTGACATGTCGATATTAGACAGCACTTTTCGCTCAGCCAGCTCATCCCGAGGCTGTCTACCTGATGCAGTCATTATGTAGTGGTTATAATTGCTATTTTGCTTCAGCGTACGCTTGGATGAAAGGTCTATTGTAAGTAAACAATTGGAATTTGCTTTTTACGTAAGCTAAAGAATACTATCAGAAGACTAGGTTTTTTAAAGACATATTATTATTTTGCTAGCATGAAAGGTGTATTGAAAATATACGATTGGAATTACTGGAATTTGTTTTTTTTTACGCAAGCTAAACAATTTATCAGAAGACTAGGTTTTTTAAGACACTGTTATTTTGCTGTAACGTACACTAGGATGAAAGGTGTATTGAATTGATACGATTAGAATTATTAGAATTTTCTTTAAATGCAAGCTAAAGAATTTAGCTTGCATTTTTTAAGACATTCTTGGCTGTTTTAGTTATTTGTACCCTTCTGTGTTATACTTCTTGGTCCATGTAATTTCGCAACTCCCAAGGGAAACTTTACGTGCATTTGTTACTAATCATGTGCAATTATGGCCAGAAATTCAAGTTGTCTTAACAGTAAATTCTCGATGCGTTTATGTCTGTTTTCTTACATAAGAAAATAATACCTGATATAAATATATGTGCTTGGTATGATGTGGTATATATAAGCTGTAGAAATGTTACGGTAGAATCCTTGTTAATAAGAAATGGAATATGGAAAGCTTTATAATCCGTAGGCCTACTATGTCGAGGTGACCTTTGAAACTAATACTGTAGTCATCTTTTTGGATCATTTAGAGGATGAATACTTCATTTCTATCACCGTCTGTATAATCGTTATATTTATATATATATATATATATATATATATATATATATATATATATATATATATATATATATATATATATATATATATATATATATATATATATGTATATTGAGAGATGTAGAGAGAGAGAGAGAGAGAGAGAGAGAGAGAGAGAGAGAGAGAGAGAGAGAGAGAGAGAGAGAGAGAGATTTGAATCTTTAGTTAACGGTCAAGTAGTGGCTTATTTGTAATATATGTTTAATGCATATTGTGTCTTTACTAGATGCTTTTATATATATATATATATATATATATATATATATATATATATATATATATATATATAGAGATAGAGAGAGAGAGAGAGAGAGAGAGAGAGAGAGAGAGAGAGAGAGAGAGAGAGAGAGAGATTTGAATCTTTAGTTAACGGTCAAGTAGTGGCTTATTTGTAATATATGTTTAATGCATATTGTGTCTTTAGCAGATGCTTTTTTTTTTTTAAAGTGATCTCCGTATGGTGGTTTTTTTTTCAAATGTGACAGGCATACCTGTCCACGTCAGGCTGTCTTGTTTTATACACACACACACACGCACACACATACTATGTGGGAATTAAAGGACGTAAAGCATTGCTGAAAAATGTCAGAAGCATAGAATAAAGAGGGTTTTTTGGGGTGCAGAGCCCCAAGAAAAGTCTGTAGGAGACACATTATAGAGTGGTGACTTCATGAATATCCGATGAGAATCAAAGACGGAAGCAAGTGCTTGATTATTGATTCAACTTCATCAAGAAAAACTGTAATGGGAATCTCCTCGTACAGTTGAACAATACTCAACAGTTGTAAGGGCAAGTCTCTCGTAACCCTTGAAGAACTGCTGAGTGGAAAATCAAGCGTAGCACTCTAGAGCACACGTAGTATTTTTTTTTTTTTTTTAGAAGAGTTCATATTTAGACCAGTTGTATAATTCCCTTTGAGATATGTTACTCGATGCATAAAAGGTATTCTCAGCTTATTAGGAATACAGATGTATTAGATACAGATAGGATGTTGATCTTGAAAACATTGAAACGAATTGGCACTAGAACTGTAGTGTCTCAGAACTTATTACGAATACACATATGTTAGGTACAGTTTGGAACTTCATCAATCTTGAAACGAATTGACGCTAGAAGTGTGGTGTCTCAGAACTGATTTGGAAGATAGAAGACGCATTAGTTATAGTTACAAAGTTAATTAGGAAGATAGATTTATTGGTTACAGGTAGAAAGTCAATCAGTCTGAAAAACACTGAAACGAATTGAGTTTAATATGGAACGCGCAGCAGAACTCAGAAAGAAAAGACGTTGAATTTTGATTACAACAATAGGCTACTGGTGACTGACTAGAACAATTGGAGTCCGAAGGAGATTGTTGACGAAGTAGCGGCCGCCACTTGAGATATGGGAAGGATAAGGTATGTCACTGTCAGCTACACCTGAAATTGAAGTAGGTTGGTCAGATAAGATACTATAACTCGGAACCCTAGATACGTCAGGAGGGCTAACGAAAGATTGTCCAAGGTTTCTTAGATTATATGACTAGACGTGACACTAGTAAGTCTAGATAGGTCATTAGTTGACCTAGCTGTGTACACTGAAGATTAGAGAGAATGTATTATTTTTAGTAGTTTATATATATATATATATATATATATATATATATATATATATATATATATATATATATATTTTTTATATATATATATATATATATATATATATATATATATATATATATATTACACACACACACACACTCACAGTTCCTTTATGTGTTTGAGTTTATTAGCTTTTAACTTTAATGCTGTTCTTAATAACCTTACTTTCAACCTTGTCTGATTGTTCGGATTATTGTCCTGTGTTATTTCAAGCAGTTTTTTTCCATCTGCTTCATTTCATACAATTCTTATTTTTATTTCAATCATTAATCCTCTCTTTTACTGAATTAGGTAAACATCTTTATCCATTGTTCTGAAGCGCATTCTTTTGAAATTACCTTTTGTTTATACTGCATTTATGTCTTCGT
>NC_089746.1:19650260-19662760 GCF_040412425.1 Macrobrachium rosenbergii
TTAAAAAGAGAACTGTATGTGTAAAACGTCCATACAAGATTCGTTGTCTTTCATAAGATTTTTTGACATTTTAAAAACGTTCCTCAATATATTGTTGTGTTTAGCTAGATGCGAGGGAAAAAAAATGTAAGTAGAACCGTAGTATCCTGCAGTTTGTTAGTTTCTGCTCATATTTATTTGTCGCTCTCTGGTCAATTTTAGTTGATCTTCTTTGGGTTTTACTCATCGGTGGATCAGGGGAAATAAATATGTAGGTTATCGCATACGCTGTCCAGTTTGGGGGGAACACAGAATCTTCTATGATCCCGATTTCTGAATGAAGAGACATCGCCAGATATCACTGAGTTTTGATGTTACCTAACATAACATTACCTACCCAGGTTTTTTGTAACATAAAAGCCCTTGGGGACTTAGTGACCTTGAATGAACTAAAGTGAGTGGAAAACAGCAGATGGAATATGAGGCTGCTGTTTCAGTTCTCTCGTCTTCCATCAAACAAAACAAAATTGTAAAAACAGAGAGAGAGAGAGAGAGAGAGAGAGAGAGAGAGAGAGAGAGAGAGAGAGAGAGAGAGAGAGAGAGAGAATATGTTACTAGGTCCTTTTTGAAATCAAAATTTGACATGAAGTTTAGAAGCAAAAAAGAAATAATGTTTAAAATGATGTGTATATATTTTTTTTAACAACAAGCAAAGGACATTTTCACTGCAGAGGAAATACCAAGGAAGAATGGCACATTTCTCTTAACTCGGTTAAACCCAGGTCTAGGAAGTCAAGTCCCTCACGTCTGTCGGTACTTTGGGACGTTACATTGCTTCGAGGAACCATAAGAATGTTTAAATATTTTCGTATATGTATATTTAGATTTATATATTATTATGTATGTATGTATGTATGTGAGTCTCGTCGGTTGTCAGTGCAAAACATGAACTTAACGTTTCCGTGCTACATTTGAATTTGCCCCCATTTTTCATTGTGTGTGTGTCTGTGCGTGTGTGTGAGAGAGAGAGAGAAAGAGAGAGAGAGAGAGAGAGTAGTAAACCTTGAGAGAAAATGAAATCAGGCTACCCGCCTGAATTTGGTAATTGAAAATCACGGTGATTACCATGCCTGTTAAGTCAAGTTGACGGGCCGAATTAATTCTGCCAATTGGAAAGGGTCGACTTCATCTATGTCATTTCATCAAAAAGGCGGGTAGGGGGGCTACACACACACACACACACACACACACACACACACACACACACACACACACACACACACACACACACACACTCTCTCTTTTCTCATCTCAAGTAGAGAGAATCTCTCTCTCTCTCTCTCTCTCTCATCCCCACACGTGCATCCTCTCTTGTGATTTAAAAGAGCACAGCTGCCTCCCCAGTGCCCATAATTGAATGAGGTTTTGCGAAGAAGCTTTTGCATAGGACTCCGGGGTTTTAGCTCTCGGCACCAGAGCCTGATGGCCTCGAAATAGCATTCGTTCTAACCTTTGTTCTTTATTTTCATTTGGCTTCTTCGGATCAGACGTCATACTTGTTGATTAGATTGTTCAAGTTTTCTTGAATGTGCTTGCAGATGCCCAGACAACATACCTTGCTCTCTCTCTCTCTCTCTCTCTCTCTCTCTCTCTCTCTCTCTCTCTCTCTCTCTCTCTCTCTCAGGGGTAATTTTTTGTATATAAATTTCAATGGCAGCTTCGGATTAGACAGTACAAGTATATCATCTTGTACCAGTTTTCGTAAACATACTTGCACAAGTATGGATTTTCTCTCTCTCTCTCTCTCTCTCTCTCTCTCTCTCTCTCTCTCTCTCTCTCTCAGGGGTAATTTTTTGTATATAAATTTCAATGGCAGCTTCGGATTAGACAGTACAAGTATATCATCTTGTACCAGTTTTCAAAACATACTTGCACAAGTATGGATTTTCCCTCTCTCTCTCTCTCTCTCTCTCTCTCTCTCTCTCTCTCTCTCTCTCTCTCTCTCTCTCTCAGGAGTAAATATATTTAAATTTCATTGGTTGTTTCGGATTAGACATCGTACAAGTACATTATCATGTACCAATTTTCGTAAACGTAATTGCACAAGTACGGAAAGTATCCTCTCTCTCTCTCTCTCTCTCTCTCTCTCTCTCTCTCTCTCTCTCTCTCTCTCTCTCTCTCTCTCTTTTGGGTTAGATATCGTTGGTTGTTTCGGATTATCCATCGTACCAATTTTATCATGTAAACATGTAAACATACTTGCACAAGTAGAAAGTATCTCTCTCTCTCTCTCTCTCTCTCTCTCTCTCTCTCTCTCTCTCTCTCTCTCTCTCTCTCTCTCCATTGACGGTTTTGGGTATCTTCGAATTGGAAATCGTTATCCTGTATTGTATCACTGTTTGTAAACAATGTAAACATACTAGCAGAAGTACAGAGTTGCTCTCTCTCTCTCTCTCTCTCTCTCTCTCTCTCTCTCTCTCTCTCTCTCTCTCGTGTAATTATGTATAAATTAATTGGTATCTTCGAATTGGAAATCGTGCAACTGTATTGTATCACTGTATTGTATCAATTTTCGTAAACACACTAGCAGAAGTACAGAGTTGCTTTCTCTCTCTCTCTCTCTCTCTCTCTCTCTCTCTCTCTCTCTCTCTCTCTCTCTCTCTCTCTCTCTCTCTGTATGATTAAGTGTAGCTACGCATGTACATACAGTAGATACATAGATAAGTGTGCATACATGCACACACCCTGCCATTAGCCCTGTTGCTACGCTGATGGCGATACCAAAAGTTGTTCAGCGCCGTAAAAACAAGAACCTGCATCCTGTCTCGTCCATTCGAGTGATGAACTTGAATAAAGGACGGAAGGTTTTTCGTCCTTCTACCCCCTGGGGGTCGTTCGGATAAAATCAGCTGCATGACAGATCTTTCAGTATCTTGTAGAGAGTATGAATCGAGAAGCAACCTACTGTTTTGAATTAGACGGTGTGCAGCAAGGGAGCAACCCTGACAGCAATGGCAAACGATGTCAGGAATGTAAATAAACTGGTTTGGGATTAGGTCCTGAGAATTGCCTTTCCTAATCAGGCGATTAAGGACGCGACCTTCTCCGGCGGCAATATCCTGTGTATATTTATTTACAGATATTTGTGTGTGTATATATATATATTATGTATCTATATATTATTTGTGTGTGTCTGTGTCTGTTTGTGTATTTATATGTGTATATATTTAATATATATAATATATATATTATATATATATGTGTGTGTGTGTGTATATTTGACTATCAATAAAGCTGTAGTTTTTGTGAAAAGGAAATCTCATTTTAATGAGTTATAACTTATTTTACGCATCAATTCTAGTCTATTATTCCAAGATCATATTTTCATTCCATTGTTATCCAAGGTCACGATGTCATTTCCTCTAGTCAAAATAAAAGTCTCAGCTGTTCATCGTCTTTCACAGGGACTGAGTATTCATTTGTTAAACAAGTATTATGGTATTTCTTTTCAAGTTGTTGGCGAGCTCGTTATTGCTTTTCATAATGCCGTGCCTAACTTTTTTCCCCGCCTTATTTTTTCTTATCTCGTCTTGTCCTTGACGAGATGACTTTTTTAAGATGTCACTGGATGCTCTCTCTCTCTCTCTCTCTCTCTCTCTCTCTCTCTCTCTCTCTCTCTCTCTCTCTCTCTCTCTCTCTCTCTCCGTTTTACGCAATTTTGAATTCTATCAAACCTTTTGCCCCATAAATCTCAGTTCGAATACTTTTCAATCTTCAGCCTCCTTTTCCTTCCTTCATGGAAAAAGGGGATGGGGGTGGGGTCGGTTTCTGGGGTTGGGGTCTGCGTCCAGGCTGAAACTTTTATGGAAGAAGAGTGCTGGAAAATGAAGGGATCAACCTTTCGCTTTCGCATGATGCAAAGTTGCCTGCTCGAATTCCGCCCATGCGTAAACTTTTATGGCATTTGCTCTGTGGAAATATTTGTTTGACCTTGCTTCTGTCATGTGAAGACCTTAATATGATTTATTATTTCCTTTAAGAGAAACGGATAAAAGATTTTTATTACAGTCACGAAAGTATTGATTGAATTTAGGAGATACACATCTTTAGAATGTAATGATTTTCAAACCAATCTCTGCCAGTGGCGAAAGTGAATGCTCGATGCTTGGATATAACATTTGATGGTGGTGATTTGGTGTGGGGTTTGTAAATTGAAATGAGGCTACTGATCTTTTGGGGTACCTTTAAAATTGGGTACCATATAGTGGTGAAGATGGGAACTTAGTCCGTGGCTAGGTAAGGATGATTATGCTAGACAAGGCTGAGTTAGGCTTCGAAAGTTGCGTTTGTTGCGATGAAGGTGGCCTTATGCTAGAACGGGCTCGTACTGTCGGAGCAGCCCTTAAAAGTAACAGGTGTTGTTGTTATCATTCTATAAATAGATCAATAGTTTAATCATACCACCCTGAGTCAGCTCTCTCTCTTCGTATGAATATTATTGCAATTAGGATATTGAATTATCGCGTTGTTTCAGGACAAAGAAGAATTACATTTTTTTCCGAGTTCCTCAGTGGTTGAAGATAGTCGTCAGGTACATTCGCAATGGCGTGCTTGTCGTCTCGCACGAGCGAACGCCTGGATATTGTACACTAGCTGTCAGGTGCAAAATGTCTGTGCGGTAGCTGACATAATCTCGTATGGGATGGTTGATTGTTTGGCTGGTTTAGATTAAATCGGCTGTTTGCAGGTCCGATGATGGCCGCTAAGAGTGAGAATTCCTTCAAGGAATAAGAGACCTGACGTGGGCCTTTAGAATCCAACCACCCAACGCTGTTAATTTAATATATTAAGAAATAAAATGAAGGATCAGTGCTTTTATCTGTTTTGCATTAATTCAGACTTTACCCACAATACCGTAAGCACGGGTACCTAGCAGTTGTTTCTCTTCTTGTTAAGTTGTGGTTTCTGATGATTTGCAAATTTAAGAAATCAGTGTAAAAATATGATTATTGTACGTTTTTTTTTTTTTTTCTTACAAGGAAAATGAGTGAATTTGAGGTAGAGTTTTCAGTCTTTATTTAACTCAGTCGTATCTGTGTAATATGTTCAGAAAAGGCATTTTTGTCCTCCCTCATGGGATATTTAATTTGATTCTTAACGATAGGTAAAAATCGGCGCGGTTTCTCTCGCGAAAATATAGCCTTATGGTGTAAATGTCTCCGGCGAATTCCATTAACTTTAATGGTCGATTAAATCACTGATTCCTTCCCACATCCCCCAATATTTTTTTTTTCGCAATATCTTTCATAAGGTGGCCTTTCTTAACACGCACGTTCTCTTTTTTCAATAAATTTGCCGTCACGAGTCTGGGGAAATAAGTAATGAAAGAGTCTTAAGTAGTTTTTTATGTCTGTGATAAGTTCTGTTTAATTGTTTGCCATTAGTGGAATATGAAACGCATTAAAATGTTTTTCACCTGTCAGAAAGTTGAGTTGTTATTAAAGGGCACTACGTGATCACTTAATGCGATACAGTTTTCTTTAAGTCGTGGTCTGGAAATTGAAACTCATTTAATGTTGTTTATTCCTAGGAACCCTTTCTTCATTTTCTGTTATTTGATGCAGTAGACTTACGTATACATGATTGACGAACCCATTTTGCTTTTATATGAATGTGTACGTCGTACATACTTACTTATGCATATAATTTCATTGTAAACCCTTTATGCATATGTTTTTATATATAGACATTCACATGGATATGTATTTGTAATAAACCCTTTATATAGCCTATGCTTGTAGTTATGTATGCAAGCATGTTAATACTTATAAATATCCGTATTTCATTTGGGTGTGTATTTATACGTACGGACATTCCCTCACATGTATATTTGTAATCTCATGAAGTATTCATGTGTTGATGTATAAGTCGTGTTCATATTCATCAGTAGTATTATATTGAAATCTCTGTGTTTATATCTTTGCATGTATACTGTGTACATGCATTAATTTGTTAATGTATCTAGACAGACTTTCATTAGATAGTGCTTACATAGAAAATAATCCAGTACATAGAGGAGCTCACATACGTACGTATTCCTAGAGAACCCAAGATGTTCTTTTGTGTTTATGTATGCAGGTATGCGCATGCATACATCCATACATATAGGCACACACAAACACACACACTCACACACACACACACATATATATATATATATAATATATATATATAGTATATATATATACATATACTATATATATAATATATATATAGTATATATATACATATATAATCTAATTTGTTTGATCGCCATCTTTACATCGATATCCTAACACTAACCCACATGAATTAACCAGACTTTTAAGACTTAACTTTTACTTGTAAAATCCCAGTTAAATCCAAACTAAATTCTCTTAAGTTATCCGTATATTTAACCGATTCTAAAATGAATCAGCATGAGATGCTGTTACTCCTGATTGCCGATACTAATGATAATTGTACAATATCTGATTGTTAATTTTGTATCAAAGTTTTTAGGCATTTGATCGTTCAGTAAAAGGCAGTTACGGCCATCAGGTTTTATCGAAAAAATGAAAGATGTCTTCCTTAGTGTACTTAGCTGCAATTCTGTCACATTTTAAAACTGTAGTTCTTGTTGTTTCTCCCAGATGTCAGTTGCGTGTACTTAAATTATTTCTGTTAAGAGGCTGATGTCTTGTTTAGATGAGTCATTGCCAGTTCTCTAGTTCCCACAAGGTCCTTGTTGTAGTTTATGATTGCAGTTTCCTCAGTTTTTACCTTGTAAACTAAAGGTTATATGGCATTATATCCTTTTATCCTTTGTTGCATCATCGTTGCCTGTCAATTTCCCCAACACGTGGTCTTTGTCATATGTCCCCAGTCCTTGTCATCTTATTTCCAATTGCAATATTGCAAGACGACATATGTTTCCTAGCGGAGACCTTGGAACGCCGTAGTGCAATTTCATTGGTTGTCAGGTTTCCTATAGTTGACTGGTTTCCTATTCTTCACGGATGACTAAAGGCCCTTAAATTTAATCCTTTGGAGATCAAATAATTCCTACAGTTTGTGAGTTGTTATTATTATTAAGCAAGGAGGAGAGGCTAACTGATCTAGATGCGTGAATCTTTCTAGTAAGAGTAGTTGTATATTTGCAAAATATATATACTCTTGTTGACTTCTTATTCATATTTATTAATAAGTTTGGCCATTAGCCCCTTTAGTTTTATATAATGAATATTATTTCATTTTTCTGAATATGGATCATCAACGTTTCTGATATTCCTTACTGAAAATCATAAGGTTGTCCTTAATGAGGATGATCACATGTTTTCGTATTGGAAAGTTTTTCATTGGCGGGGTGGGTAGAGCTTTCGGCTAGCACGCTGTTGGCCCAGCGTTCGACTCTCCGACCGGCCAATGAAGAATTAGAGGAATTTATTTCTGGTAATAGAAATTCATTTCTCGTCATGATATGGTTCGGATTCCACAATAAGCTGTAGGTCCCGTTGCTAGGTAACCAGTTGGTTCTTAGCCACGTAAAATAAATCTAATCCTTCGGGCCAGCCCTAGGGGAGCTGTTAATCAGCTCAGTGGTCGGGTTAAACTAACATATAGTTAATTTTTTTTTCCGTAGTGGAGGTCGTCGGATTGTACTTAATAATGATCTTAGATTTCCCTTGCCGTATTCCAAGTGAACTTCTGTTAATTTTTCTCCAATGCATTTATTAGGTTTTGAAGGATATCAGAATTTCCTCAAGGATATCCCCCCCCTTTTTTTTTTTGGTGAGGGACATCATTAAATTTTCTGTGATGGACATCATCAGGTTCTCTTCCTGAAGCATCAGATTTTCCCGAATACTGACGTCAGTTTTTTAAAATCGAGATCATTAGGATTTTTAATTAAGATTATCCAGATTTCTCAGCTCATTACATGTTTTTTTTAAGTTCATATGATACCCCAGATAAAAGTACGTCGTTTATAAGGAAGCTCTTGAAACATGGATTGGTGAAATATATGTATAGGGAATAAAGAATATACATATAAAAAATGAATAAATGAATATGATGTTAGAGATGGAAACCCAAAGTTTCAAAATTCAACGGCCTACTACTCATTGTTCCAAAACCGGCGTGCCGTGAATCCCTTTGAAAATCTGGACCTTATCCGAATGGAGCAGTTGGTCGGGTACAGAGTTTTAGAGGAGGAACGCAAAACTTTTTTTTTTTTTTTTTTTTTTTTTTTTTTTTTGCCGAATTCCGATCCTCTTTTATTTTGCCACTTCGTACTAGACCAGCCTTTACGACAGACACAGAAGTGTAAAAATGCCATTTGTTAAGTCGTTCGTTTTAATAATTTTTCTTTTGTAAATTGGACATCATTTGTCGTCTTCAAAGAGGCGGACAGTTGGTGTTAAACCCCCTTGCACCATTTGCAGACGAAGCTTTCGTAAGTGATATCTCGATTCCATTCTTTTGCTAGGTTCTGTTACCGAAAAAACGACACCGAAAGGCAAGGATTTGCATAAGCCAATGTAGAAACTTTGGCTAGGTCATTCTACAGGTTAAAAATACACAAAAGATGATATCTTTCTTTAACTTAGTACAGTTGAACCGGCACTAACATTAGTTTAATTCCTATATGCCGGTGTATCATGAAACTGATATATCCGTTCATGATATACCGGCAGAAAGGAATTAAAGAAATTTTTAGGACTGGTTCATTTTCATTATGATTTTAAAGAAAAATTTAATCTTTTATATATTTTTAACCTTTGTGTACTTGTAGGATGACCTTGGCAACGTTTCCGCACAAGCACCTCTCTCTCTCTCTCTCTCTCTCTCTCTCTCTCTCTCTCTCTCTCTCTCTCTCTCTCTCTCTCTCTCTCTCTCTCATATCCCTTCACTAATCACTGGGAATAAGTCGCATGAGCCATTAAGGGCAGTGAGACTCATCTTAATGAAAATTAATAGGAAATAAGCCCCTTGGGATATTCTGAGAAGAGAAGGACCTCCCCTCTTTTCCCCTCAGACATGTTCCTCTATTGAATACAAATGCTGGATTTTGGCCGATCGAGCTTGAGGAGAAGTCGCAAAGTCTGTGATGTATTTCTTAACATTATTTTAGTTTTAAATAAATTTCTGTTATACGTCATTGTTTGCTGGTTGTTTCTGATTTTAGTTTTCTTTATATATCTGAATTTTGAAGGTAGAAGTTTTATATCTTTACTTAACATTCCATTTGTGACAAATTATATATATATATATATATATATATATATATATATATATATATATATATATATGTATATATATATATATATACATATATGTGTATATATACTTATGATTTATGTGTGTGTGTTTGTGTATATATATAAATTATATTTATTTTTGTATTTGTATATAAACACATAAACATACATGAATATATATGCATATATACATATGTATATATACATACATACATACATACGTACATGTAAGTATTAGTCGTCGTCTAGAGAATATAAATTTGTTGATACACGTAAAAGTTTGTGTAAAAGGAAGATGGGCGTTGGGCGTGAATTGCGCTTATAAAGCGAAAGCGTATACGGATTAAATTTAAAACGGGTGACGTTAATGAAGATTAGCAATAAGAGGGGTAAAAGCTGTTGCACATTATAATTTCTGGGAGGGTGGTCGTCGGGACCCATATACACTATTTATAAAAGTAAGGTAAATGGGCGTTATTTTTTTTTTTAAAGGAAGAGTAATGCTGATTAACAATTAAATGAGGGAAGTCGAAACGAATAGGCGTTTAAACAAGGGCGGTTGGAGATCCACATTTGAAAGGGAGAGTGCTTTTAAAAGGAGAATGTTCGTGATGAGTAGAATTAAAAAGGAAGGGTTGTTCAGTGGTGCGTATTTCCTGATGGAAGGGAGCGGCGATGAATATTTTAATTGCGAAGGGTTGTGTCGGTAAGCATGTGGAAAAGGGGAATTTCGGGTAGACTTTTTCCTTAACTGGAAGGTTTTAAAGTCGCTTAGTTTTTGCATGGAAATTGTCACTAGAATTTTTGTTGTTTCACCCAGGCTGTAAACCTCTGTAAATTTAATAAATAACCCGTATGCTCTATTTCAGTCGTATACACCCAAAAATTAAACTAGACTTAGCACAAGTCTTGGAAAAGCCTGTTTAGCAGTAATCAAAAGAGCTGGAAGTGACCAGGCCAACTTTATCTTAGAAGTAAATTATTATGTATAGTGCTAGGTTTGAAATTAAGACATTTTACATGGGGGAAATAAGCCTGGTTTGGAAAAGAGTCAGTCAGCTTTTAGTGTGAAAGTTTAATAGGACTGCTTTTATATTATTAGTGTTTCTCATAGAATCTCCTTTACGATGGGTAAAGGAATACTATGTAATAATATGCCTGGTATGTTGTTAATTTGGATTATGCAGCAAAGTTGAGGATGATTATTGACTGTGTAACCCTGCCGTCAAAAATGACTAATGTTGAGGAAGGTCGAGACGGCAAGTGCCGGGGTCGTTACGTACCGTCCCAAGCCTCGGGCTAAGATGTAAGTATTCTGCATATTTAGGTTATGTAGAACCATTGGTGAGAGACTGGTTTCGGGCTTGAGGACGTCAAAGATAAACGAGGTGTTCATTGCTTTGCATTTTAATAGTTGAATATTTTATGATAGCTAAAAACCGAGTTATTAAACCGTAGACTATATGAGTTACACACAGGAAACTTAAATATATGGATTTACATTATGTTTTATATCGGCTAGTGGCATTAGGAAGATCCGGGGATAGTAAGATGTAAATGATGAGGGTTGAAAAGGATTAGTGTCTGAGGAAGGAATGAGAATGAAAATAACCTACAAAATGATATGATGCCGTTAATCCTCTTTAATGAGAGGTAAGTAGATGCAAGTTGTCAATCAAAAAGGAGGTTTGAAGTAGATAGGCATTTTATGAGAGATGATTGAGGGTGTGACCCTTAATAATGACATTTCCATGTAGATCAGGTTTTGAAAATGGAAGATGAATTGGGGGGGGGGGTGGAGTGATTTATGACAACGTTAAAAATGGAAAACTTACTTCAATTACTCCTCGAACAGTTTTTTTTTTATAGGGATTGAGAGTTTAAAATATGATATGAATTCATGGGAGATACCGAAAGAAAATACAACGAATGTGCTTATGACAACAAAAAATAGAAAAATATAGGTAGATATGCAGTATTTAAAATTAAAATTTGAATATATTTAAGGCATGTATTCATTAAATGAGAGAGAGAGAGAGAGAGAGAGAGAGTTTAGCACATCATTCTCGTTTTTGGCTAATCAGGTATTCCTGGAAATAGAACGAACTCCAATTCCCCCTTACCTTTAAAAAAAAGGTAATTAATTTGTAATAAATGGGTAGGTGAGGCGAAGTTACCTAATAAATGGAGAGCATTGCCCGCAGGTGACTGGCTAATGGCGCAGTTAGGTCGTTACCAGTAATTAGTCTCCGTATTGTTCACGCCTTCGCCCTCTGGCTGTAATTATCTTCCATAAACGGTGAACCGAAAGCTTTTAGCTTTTTCCTACCCCACATCGTGTATCTTAGAACGCAGGCGGAAGAGGATGAGAGAGAGAGAGAGAGAAAGAGAGCATTCTTCGCAGAGGAGGTATTATTACGGTGTTTTATGTGTGGCTGTTAAGATACCAAATTTTATTGATGGAAGCATAAGCTGTGAGTTTGTTAAAGCAGATCTGTAGGTTGGCCGGGAAAACTTAAAAACTCTGTTAAATCAAAATAAAATAATCTGGCCTTATCTTCGAAAAGCCAACTTGAACCTCCCTCTACTTTTGGGTAAAATACATTGCTTCCTCCTCCCGTTATTGGTTAATGATGGGAGTTTTTCTAACCTATAAAATGCTTGTGGTTGATGTTCGTATTCCACATACCTATTGTCCTGAACTGCTACTAATCATATTTGCTTTAAGCTCAGAAGAAGGCAAGAAATAGTAATCACACTATACATTGTATTGCACATCTTTTAGGCAAAGCATTTTACCACCGTTGGTAGACTAGAAGAATTTGCATAATGGGAAGCAGGACACAGGAGAGGGAAGTCTCAGTAATTACAGGGCACCCTCCATCTAGTTAATGTTTTCTAAGATCTGAGTTTAAGTCCAGCATGTAAGTACCCATAATATAGGCATATTTTTTCTTGAAGCTAAATTACTAATAGGAAGCCACCAGAGACTTGTGATTCCCCTTTCAGACCACTGAAGTTTTATTCAAAGGCTACCCTGGCAATAAGTATAAATCCAGTGATATTTAAGATTAATTTTTGCCGTAACTTTCTCTTAGGAATGCTAGGATGATTACTTATAAATTTAGTAATCTAGCTGTAAAGGGTTATGTTCTTAATGTTCACTTTTTCATTGTAGACAGCAGTTTATGTTGATGTGTTTTGAGAGACCCACAAGCCATCACACTGGTATTCCACAGGGTC
>NC_089746.1:19667760-19670260 GCF_040412425.1 Macrobrachium rosenbergii
GAGAAATAATGCCTGTGTCTTGCTCAGATGCCTGTCAATAGTCTTTGTTATATTGCGAGCCTCTGTTTACAGAATACGCTCAGTGGTCATAATCCTCCCAAGGAAAAGTTAAGTATACCTTAGTTTAACCAGACCACTGAGCTGATTAACAGCTCTCCTAAGGCTGGCCCGAAGGATTAGACTTTATTTTACATGGCTAAGAACCAATTGGTTACCTAGCAACGGGACCTACAGCTTATTGTGGAATCCGAACCACATTATAGCGAGAAATGAATTTCTATCACCAGAAATAAAAGGAGGAGATAAAATGTTACCTGTACTTGATTTTTGAAGTTTGATCAGGGCGTCGGCGACCTTTGTCATACCGTTTCCAGTTCACTGAAACCAGTTATTCAAAGAAGCATTATTAATGTTTTTTTTTTTTTTCGCCGACATCCGTCACCGATGTCGTAAGGGGTAACTTCAGCAAAGAGATTGATCATAGGAACCGTAGTAGTAAGATGATGAATGAATCTAACATTGCCAGAGAGCAGGATAATGAAGTTTATTTGATGAAGCGCTGAATGGCCCAAAGTGCCCCAGTACTTGGCGTGATGGTATAAATTTCATAAATCAATCAACCTTGAGTTGAAAGGATGCAAAGTTTCTGTAACATTTTCCTAAAAGGTAGATATGAATTTTAAATAATCAGCTCTAGCAAGAGTCAGAGTATTATGAAAGATGCTAACAGTAGTTTGAAAGACTTTTTTTCTTTTCTTTTACACTCAGTCAGTTCATTTTTATACTATTACAGTATCTTGGATATTTGTTTATTATGACTGGCAGTCCGTTTTTAGAGGACGTTGTTTGCACTCTTGCCTTCAGCGCATATCATCCATTGCACTTCATTATGATGACAGCTGCTTAATTACAGTATGTATATATACCTGTTTGTAGTAACGCCAAAATATTACAAAAAGTAGATATCCAGCACTCGGCTGTAGCTACGATAGAGACTTGATTTTAAACGCATCAGAAAATTTGAATGAAATTTGTATCGAAGCAAACGAGATACACACACAAAGGAACAAGCAACTTTTGATCATCATTCATAAGTTAACCACAAGGCTCCGCATAGACGTCTCTTAATTCATAATGCTGAACGTAACCGCTTTTTATTTATTTTTTTGTTTTGTTTTGTTTGTAACCTACATGTCTGGCCTGTCTTGACATTCCGCATGCAGTGCAGTAAAGTTTTTATTTTAATAATCTTGTATGTTTTTACTACACACTTTACTTTTTGTTTCCTTCGCATTTGGCTTCACTTTTGGCTGGAGGGAATGGGCAGAGCGTAGCATTAACCGCATAAATGACGAGGGTAAAGCGAGGCCTTACTCTAAGGGGGGAAGGCATTCTCCATGGCGTTGTTGCAGTATTTTGCACATTTTTTTTTCTATTTATCAGACGTCATTTTGAGTATTTTTGTGTTCATTGTCTTAAGGAACTATAAATTGCTCCGGTGGTATGAACGTATCGCGAGGAAAAATTTTCTGAAGTATTTTTTTCCAATTATTCATTTCTGATCAGTGTGCGTTTTTATTGTTTTTTATGTAACTTCGTTTATAAATTTTTCTGAGAAACTGGAGATGACTTTGGTAGTAGGAGACTTGACTGAGTTAGTTTTCACGATTTTTAATTCCTCTGTTACTTCTCATTCTAGGTATTTTTTGTTTGTATTCATGAATATACTGTATGTATTCATTGTCCTATGAATCCAATTTGCTTAGGTGGTAGGTTGGCATTATATCATTAATTTCACTTGTTCTTGGTTTCGTTAAGGACACCATTTCAATGCAATGTAATGGCTTACAGATAAAAAGCTTATAATGAAAGCAAGATTCATTACTAGCTTTTCAGCTCAAGTTACATATATTTTTTAGCTGAAAGTGTATATATTCATTTAGTTATATTAATCAATTTATATTTACTTTTGTTTGGATTTATCTTTCGTCCATGTTCCTTTTTTTTTTTTTTTAATGAACTCTAGCAATCGTCATATTTTCAATATCTCTTGTGCCAAAATTAGCTACAACCTCGACTTGTTAAGACTCAAAAGTTATGGAACACATGCAATAATTGTGACCAAACACTATTTTCATTTATACATCGTTGTGTAGCTTGCTTCTTTGTATAGTTATGTTTTCCAATTTCCGTGTTTACGTGTGCGCGTGCTTTCAAGGTGCTGAGCGTATATACCGGTATGTATATGCTTTCACGTTGTCGTGAGAAGGTGCAATATGAGAGATAGAAAGTTTGGGTCTTGTAATTTATTTTTAACCAGCCTACGTCATTCTCTCTCTCTCTCTCTCTCTCTCTCTCTCTCTCTCTCTCTCTCTCTCTCTCTCTCTCTCTCCATCCTGTCAACCACGGGAACAGAGAACCTCCTCTTTAATTCGCGTTGCCATAACCTCGAACGCTTCTGCTTCAAGTCCCGCGGTTTCGTTTCGCTTTCTAGAATGCA
>NC_089746.1:19675260-19697760 GCF_040412425.1 Macrobrachium rosenbergii
ATCTTTATCACTTCGTTATCTTGACAGTCTGGAAGTCTGTGCTGAACAGTGATTGATGAAATGGATGTGGATTCATTCCTAAAAATATTAATTATATAGTTCTCGTGTCTGTTCTTGTTGAGACTTCCGATTAAGCTTGTCTATGTGGATTTTGTTTCATGACTGAGGACGTTTCTTTATTAAAATAAATGCTTGACATTGAATGACTTAGTGTTATATAGATGGTAAGAATTTACATGAAATTTTACGACAGGCCAATGTGTTATTATTATTTTTTTTTCTGGTCTATCACAGTCATCCTATTCGACTGGTTGGTTTTTATAGTGTGGGGTTCCCTGGTTGCATCCTTCCTCCATAGGAGTTCATCACTTTTCTGACTGTGTGCGCTGGTGCTAGTAGCACACTTTTCTGCACGAGTCCTTGAGCTACTTCGGCATCTAGTTTATCCAGATTCCTTTTCAGGGATCTTGGGATCGTGCCTAATGTTCCTATGATTATGGGTACAGTTTCCACTGGCATATATCATATCCTTCTTATTTCGATTTTCAGTTCTTGATGCTTATTAATTTTTTCTCCTTCTTTCTCATCTACTCTGGTGTCCCATGGTATTGCGACATCAATTAGTGATACTTTCTTCTTGATTTTGTCAATCAACGTCACGTTTGCTCTATTGGCACGTATCACCCTATCTGTTCTGATACCATAGTCCCAGAGGATCTTTGCCTGATCGTTTTCTATCACTCCCTCTGGTTGGTGTTCGTACCACTTATTACTGCAAGCTAGCTGGTGTTTCTTGCACAGACTGCAGTGGAGGGCTTTTGCTGCTGAATCATGCCTCTTTTTGTACTGGTTTTGTGCAAGCGCCGCACATTCGCTTGCTATGTGGTTTATGGTCTCGTCTTTCATATTGCACTTTCTGCATATGGGTAAGATATTATTTCCATCTATTGTTCTTTGGACATATCTGGTTCTTAGGGCCTGGTCTTGTGCCGGTGTTAACATTCCTTCTGTTTCCTTCTTGAGTTCTCCCCTTTGTAGCCATTGCCCTATTTCATTGCTGGCCAGTTCTTTTGTCTGTCTCATGTACTGTCCGTGTATTGGTTTGTTGTGCCATTCCTCTATTCTGTTTTTCATTCTCCAGTCTGTATATTTCTGGGTCTTCGTCTACTTTTATCAGTCCTTCTTCCCATGCCCTCCTTAGCCACTCGTCTTCACTGGTTTTCAGATATTGCCCCGGTGCTGTGCTCTCGATGTTGACGCAGCCCTCTATGGTAGTAGTCCTCTTCCCCCTTCTTTTCGTGTTATGCATAGTCTTCCTGTATTTGCTCTTGGGTGTAGCCCTTTGTGTATTGTCATGTGTTTTCTAGCTTTCTGGTCTATGCTGCGGAGTTCAGCCTTCGTCCACACCACTACTCCTGCGCTGTATCTGATTACTGGTACTGCCCATGTGTTTATGGCTTTCGTCATGTTTCCGGCGTTGAGTTTTGACTTGAGTATCGCTCTAAGTCTCTGCAAATATTCTTTCCTGATCGTGACCTTCATCTCTTGGTGTTTTATATCCTCTCCTTCTAATATTCCCAGGTATTTGTATCCTGTCTCATCGATGTGTTTGATGCTATTTCCGTCTCGTAGCTTTATCCCTTCAGTCCTTGTTACTTTGCCTTTTTGTATGTTGACCAAGGCGCGTTTTGCTATTCCAAACTCCATCCTGATGCTCCCAGATACAATCCTTTCAGTCTGTATTAGGGTATCTATTTCCTTGATGCTCTCACCATACAGCTTGATGTCGTCCGGAAATTATTATTATTATTATTATTATTATTATTATTATTATTATTATTATTATTATTATTAAGAAGGTCCTCTTTTAAACAAAATTCCTTGAAATGGATGGCCATCTAAGTGTCATTAAGTTTATATTGAAATTTTTCAGTTTCCAGAATGAGTTTCTTCGTAGCAGCTGGTAAATTATGTATATATTATGTATATTTCTATATATACATGAATGTGTGTATATGTGTATATATACATTATATATATATATGTGTGTGTACATAAAAATATAGATTAATTTTTTATCATTGGAGAGCAGAGAGATTCTGTACTCTTGCCTACGCCTCCAAGGGGTCATTGGAGTCACATAGATAAAGGCCTTCGACAAAAGAAGCCTTCCTTGATATTGGTAATTGGATGATAAGGAAATAAAGAAGCATCTTGTATGTATCGCTAGTTAAATATATATATATATATATATATATATATATATATATATATATATATATATATATATATATATATATATATATATATAAATATATATATATATATAAAAGAGAGAGAGAGAGAGAGAGAGAGAGAGAGAGAGAGAGAGAGAGAGATGCTGGCACGGGTTATTGTTACCTCTTTTATCTGAATGCAATATACACAATGCCATCGATCCATGCCTCTTTCATAATAGTCCTGGGGAGACCTTGTATAACTGACACGTTCTCTCTGATTCTCTCTCTCTCTCTCTCTCTCTCTCTCTCTCTCTTATAAAGTTATCACTGACTGATCCACTCACTGGAAGTGAGGGTTCTTATTGGATACTGTTTGTTTAGGAATCCCTTTCCTCTTGTTTGTTTTGTTCACCCGATTTTTCATATGGTTGTGTGTGTTTTCATTTCTGACTTAGACCTTTGATTGTTTATCCAGACCAAGATCTGTTTGTGTTCTTTATTCTACGTCGATGATACTTGTGCTCACTCGGCGCTTTTTAAGGTATGAAATCATATAACGTGATTTCTATTATTGTGATATATTATTGTTGTTGTTGTTTTGTTTTGCTCTTGGGATCAGTTATTTACCGATGACAAAAATTGGGAGACTGATTTACAAAGCATTCAGTAAGAGAGGAACTGTGTAAATCTATTTTCTCTCCTGCAAGATTAACTTTGCATTTAAGCTTCTCATTTTCCTTATTTCTTTTGATTCAGTTGCCAGCAAATAACTCTTGTTTTTCCACTTGCGTCTTATTTTCACTTCAGGTCATTGATCTTGGTGCGAGATTGCTGGTTTTTCTTTTATTTTGTTTTATGTCTTTAGCCGAGGCACTGGCTTGTACCTAGTGTCAGTGGGTTTTAAATTTTCTTCAAGTGTAAAAATTTTTATGTAATACTTAAAGGATTTTTTTCTCACATTCTAGACTATTTACGCAACATTGAAAACCAAAAGCTATGGAGACACTTGAAAGCTGCGTTCATCAGCCGAAATTCGAGAGGATCTGTCAATAAGCATTGATGTTTGTAAGGGGTTGGAGGGAAGCCCCTTAGTGCTGCCGTCAGCAGGTGTCGAGAGATTCTAAGTCACTCTAAAAGCGCCTTTGGGATTGATAGGGAGTCCTTTAGACTTGATGTCAGCACTCTTTTGTCACTTCAGGTATTATCTGTATTTCTGTGTGGTGGACTGATGTGGTAGCATTTTTGTTTTGTTCATCTGATTAAGTTGACTGGCATTTATTCAATGCTGTGGGTTAGAGTCGTCGAACAGTTATGAAAACTAGAGTAATTCAGACATGAATTTTCCCAAACTTTAGAGATATATCTGTGGGGGATTGATTGATCAGAATGGTTTAAATGGCATTGAACATTATGGCTTAAAAGGAATACTTGTAGAACGGGGTAGCATTTTTCTTTATTTATCTGATGCAGTTGAATGACATAAATTCACCGCTGTGGATGAAAGTCGTAGAGCAGTTACGAATATATTGAAATAATTCAGACTTTCTGAATTGTCCCAAACTTCAGATACATATCTGTGGTGGATTGATATGGTAGCGAAATATATTTGACCAGAACAGGTTAACTGTTATTTAACATCGTAGCTTAAAAGAAGTGATTATAGAGCGTAACAGTACATGGGAATTATTTAGAAGTTTCCCATTTTTCTGTCCTAGCTTTGCAGCGTCCCTTCCGCCCCTGGCTACAACTCCTTTCATTCCTTTTACTGTACCTCCATTCGTATTCTCGTTCTTCCATCTTACTTTCCACCCTCTTCTAACAGTTGTTTCATAGTGCAACTGAGAGGGTTTCTTCCTGTTACATCTTGAAAACCTTCTACTCTCAGTTTCTCTTTCAGCGCTGAATGACTTCATAGTCCCAGTGCTTGGCTATTGATCTAAGTTTTATATTCCATTCCATTATTCTCTCCGAAGTCTTTGCGTAACGGTTCGAAGTTTAGATATGAACCGTGAAACTATTCCATTCTAGCTATTGTGTAGAGGTCGAGCAGAGTGGATGGTTCCATCAGAAGATTTATGCCCCACACTATCCTGTCATCCCTACACTGCCTTGGAATTATTGCCTGCGTCCTGATTTGATTTTGTTTACAGAGTAGCTCAGTGGAACCCCTGAACACCAGGGAATATTCAGTCACCGTAATCTTTATATTTGAATTCGTGACTTTGTGCGAGTTTCATAGAAGGAACGTCGTTGTTCCTAACAAGTAATTAAATATGTTTAACACCTTCAAAATATTTTCGAAACTCTTGAACATGTTTGTTATGGATGATCTTTCTCTCTCTCTCTCTCTCTCTCTCTCTCTCTCTCTCCTGTACTGTGTATGTGTTAGTTGCGGTCTCGGGAGAAAAAAAACTCAAGTGTAATAGGTTGTATCTCACCCGAGGCCAGGTAGATGATTAGTGGGCTTGTGACGGGATATTTCTGCCTTGAAGGCAACATAAGTTCTTTTGAAGGTTTCATGATGTAGCATGTTTATTAAATAATTATTACGTCCACTCGTCTGTGTTTGTAAGCAGGCTTTTAAACATTCAGAGGTCTTGTCATGATTTATGTGTTTGTCCCTCCGTCATGTCCCTCCCTCATATTTTTTTTTTTTTTTTTTTTTTACCAGATATCTTCAGTGTCATAGTTGTGATCTGCAGTCCGTCTGTATGCGTGTGTCGAATATTTGTCATAAAATTTTTTTTGTCATAAAATTTTTTATTTTTGCGTTTGAACAGTTTTTTGTGTATTCTTTTCTGTATTTGTTTTCCCCCTACACCCATTGAATATTGATATTTGTCTTTTTATTTAAGACTCTTAATATTTATGCATGTACGGTGAGGATTATGATATTTCGAATGATTTAGAAATCATTTCCATATTTATACGTTCATGACATTGCCTCGAAAGTCCTGGCACTTGTTCGGAAAACCCGTCAGCCTCACCTCCCGTTGTGTGATTCTGTGTCGCCTTCGCTCTCAGTTGGCCCTGAATTATTTTCGCTTCCGGACGCCAAGATTCCATCTGGATTCCTTCTCTCCTCCTCCTGTTTTATTAGTTTTGAAATATGGAGGTCATTGAGCCCTTTTTATTGCTTAGAATTTTATGGATGATAATGAAAATAATATTTGTATTATATTTTTATTTACTACCTCTACTATTAATATTACTTTATGATGATAGTGAAAACAATTTGATTAATATATTATATTATTATTTAAGTGAAAACAATTTTATTAATGTGTTATATTATTTACTACCACTACTATTACTATTAATTACGGAGTGAGTAATAGTAGTAATAATGAAATTATTACTACTATTCTACCACTACTGCTACTGCTGCTGCTGCTGCTGCTAATAATTAGAAATTATTATTACTATTATTATAAAGGGTAGTTATTGGAAATTCACCAAAATTGAACGTCACCTGGGTTTTCGAATAAAATGAACAGTGCCGACTTGTTTGCCAACAGTGTATCTCTCAGGAGTTTTGGAGTTCTGACCTTTTCGGCGATTTTATAGTTCGGTAGCATGACTCAAAGGTCGAGCTGCGATCATAATGATTCTCCCATTGCAAAACTTGAATCGAGATAGACCACTGACCAACTTCAGTGACATAGCTCGGAAGAAAATAATCCAATAACAAGTACTTTCATGAATCTGTAAACTTTAAGATTATTATTATTGTTATATTATATTATTACCCCTGCCTACTTCACGGAGCATATCTTTTAGTTTTGTTTATGTGTTGTCGGGATTGCACAAACATTTATGCGTATATTTTAATGGAATTTTGACCAGGATTGGGCCAAGTGGCTAAGAAGAAATCATTAGAATTTGGGAGAGACAGGCAAGTTGGATGTGGATCTTTCAGCCTTGGCAAAGGTTTGCAGTTTCCAAAAGTTATTGTTATGCAATACTGTATGAGCATCAAGCAAAAAATGAATTAACGGGATAACTAAATATTCAAAGAAGGAAAACTCCTTATGTGGAAAAGAGAAAAAAGTAGCTAAAGGAAGTTGTCCTTGTTCATGCTCCAGAACAAGGATAAAGGGAAGAAGAACGAATAAGAAAATAATATCCACTTATTCCATTTTACACTGCTTGCTTTTTCTTTTAGCGATTCATTAATTGAATAATGTAGAAATGGTCAGTGGACTGACTGTTTTGTCGGTCAGTGTTAGAAACTTAGGCGTCATCTGACGTACCTTATTTTTATTATGTAAATACTTGAAAATGTTACTAAAATGGATTGGTATTATATTGCAGTGCGTCGGAAATGGAATTAGTGTTCTTAGGTGAATAAATGGTACATATATGACGAGATAACAGTGTATGAGTGAGAAACGCTCTTTGCATGTTTCGTAGGAGCTTCATGTGATTGCCTGTATCATCTTTAACTTAGCTGGTTAGGAGGTGATGGAAAAGTATCGGAAGTAGTTGTTGAAATAAAGTAGAGTGGATGTACTTGTTAAAAGACAGCGGATGTCAACACGAATTAGATCAGGAAAATAGACGAATAGAAAACTATGTTGTTGTGGATGTTGGATGATGAAAGAACAGAGAAGTATAGAGGTAGGACAGAAAACGAGGAACAGGAGAGTGACTGAGAATTGCCTTATGAATGTCAAGTGAGAATGGTGAATATGCACGGGAGGGGATAAATGCGATTTGAAATAAATTTTTATGGTATGGAAACAATAAAAAAAGAGATGAAATGTGAAGAAATAAATTTTAGTTGAGAACAGAACAAGTGAAAATGATTAGCCAAGGGAAGATAATATAGAAGATAAGATGGTTAGGGATTGTGGGCAGTTGAACTATTAGAGAACAGTCTAAGCTCAGGCGGCGAAGAAGGTAATTTCCGGTTCAAGGGGCAAAGTGAAATGAGAGTGAATGGTGTAATATTTATGGATTGTGTGAGAGGAAGACTGTATAGACCATGTCAGCTGCCATTCTTCATAGACCTTGTCTTGGCGTGCTGACCAAAGACCTCATTATGAGAGGCACTCCCTCGGGGATTCCGGAGGGAGCTTAAGGCCCCTGCTTCGGCAGAGGGGCCTTCTCCCTGAGCTTCCCAGAGGAGACTGGATTCCACTGATTAACCAAATGAGTCTCTCCCGGACTTAGCTAGAGACCTCAGGGACCCAGACTCGACAGAGGGGCCCCTCTGCTGATTCTTATCCCTCAGTTGAGCTTCGGCAGAAGTTAAGGGCACTCTTAAGGGTTGGGAAAGCGATAAAGCACATTGATGATGGATTCAGATAATTCAGATTTATTTTAATTTCATGCCATGCCATAGCTCAAGTGAAACTGTCTTAACGCATTGGTTGTATATTTGGATTCAAATCATCCCATATTTAATCCAAATTACAACCAATGCGTTAAGAAAGTTTCTTGCCGCGCGTTGCTAAGAATCTTTTGCGGCACTTCAACCTATGTACTTGTTCTGATCATTATTGACATTGTATGTTTTCACAGACATGAATAGACCTTAGTATTTACTGCATTTTTTGTGTATGGAACTTTTTTTTTTTTTTTTTTTTTGCTTGTATTAAGCATGGAATACAATATTTATCTTTTCTGAGTGAGAGATTTATATTTCCCGACAGTGCAAAGTAAGTTAAGTCTGCGTGCTGTATTTTGTTATGTGAACTTTTTTTATTTTTTTTTTATTATTGAATAGCCTTACGTAATCTTTTAGCACTTCTTTCCTGACATTACTCTGTTTTATAGAAATTCATGGCTTAGTTCTTCTGATGAGCAGCTTAAAGTCTGCCACGGAAATTTTGTGAAATTCGTAAACATTCGTAGGTAATGGTATTCTCGTTATGCCTCAAATGTTCTTTTATCAATGACTTTTGTTTACTCTTTTGCTAGTGACCAAACTGGCGCAAACGAGAGGCTGCACCGACCCTTCTTGTTCAATTAAACTGAACTGAGTCATTGTTTAAGGTTCTTTGCAGCGTCCCTTCGGCCCCTAGCTGCAGCACCTTTCATTCCTTTTACTATACCTCCATTCATATTATCTATCATCCATTTTACTTTCCACCCTCTCCTAACAATTGTTTCATAGTGCAACTGCGAGGTTTTTCCTCCTGTTACACCTTTCAAGCCTTTTTACTGTGAAAATCCCTTCCAGCGCTGAATGACCTCAGAATCCTCAACACTTGGCCTTTGTCCTAAATTCTATATTCTATTCTGTTCCACTAAATTGAAAGATGTGGACACCTTATGGTGTGTTTCACATTCCTCTTACGTCTCTCAACTTTAGGCATGGCAATGTTATTCCAGGAAGCCTGAGCTTAGCACAAGAAAACGTTGCGTCGTATTGACGCGCATTTACGTTATTTGAAAACGAAAGCGTTAAGAAGCCTTTTTATCTTCTAGGAAATTTGCATGATGGCATAGGGTAATACTTTATCAAATAGTTTGAATTGTTACACGCATCAAAAAATATGATTTTGTTTAAGATTCAAAGAAGCTGTTCCGTAGTCAGGAAGAGATTAAATATGTTATTATATGGAACATTTACGAACCTCTTGTGATTTAAGGGATCTGTCAGAAAAATTGTCGTATAATTTTTCGGTTTCTGGTTTGAAGATTTTTTTTTTTATTATCTCTTCTTTATTTATTTTTATACCTTATACCCATTAAAGTTTGGATATAGGGCGTCTATGCCTAACCATCTGTATATTACTGACTATGTATGTGTATATATACATATACATATATACATATATATATATATATTATATATATATATATATATATATATATATATATATATATATATATATATATATATATATATATATATATATATATATATATATATTGTTGTATGCATATGATAAGTGTATGCGTGTGTTTGTGCATATGTGCCTGTGAAAGCGTTGTATGTGTGCTGGTATGCGAGCCAGCTTCTAGTGTTATTTATTTTACGAATTTTGTTTTTCAACAAAAATATCCATACTGCTCTAAGTTTTATATGGCAGTAACAAAAATATTTCCACCGACACGCATGCATTCATATGGTAAATAAATATTGTGAAACCCATCAGGTAGCCTTTATGGTCAAGTAAATGGCCCACGCTCGGGCATCCCTGTAAGCAGTGTGCGGCGGATGGGTGGTAAAGTTAGTCGTCAGTAACCATACTGGGTCAGCTTTCATATACGAGTATATATATATATATATATATATATATATATATATATATATATATATATATATATATATATATATATATATATATATATATATATATATATATATATATATATATATATATATATATATATATATATATATATATATATATATATATATATATATATATATATATTATCCTCAAGCCGTGCATCTACAACTCACAACGCAAACACATTTTGTTGCATACTGTTATTAATAAGCCTGCCTTACTCATTATTTTAAATTAATACTCGTATATGATGAACAATATTCCTGGTTTGCAAAGCTTATTGTAAAGAGCTTTATGTATTAACTGGACGTTCCCGACTGAAACGGCAAAGACATCTTTTGAAGAACATTTGATATGAGCAATTCTGTATTTTATAGTCATTTCAACTTGATTCGATTTTTTATTTAATGTTAAAAATGTCCTCCTTTGCTTTTGATGACACAGTATTCGTATTTGTGAATGTAGTCTTTTTTTTTTTTTAGATTAACCTTTGTTACAGCTGCCTGTGAGAAACATTGAAGTTTTATATCTGGAGGTGTAGCGTTATGCAATGCTTCCTATGGCGCCAAGTGAACCTTTATTAAACGATCCCGGCCCATATCCTGCCTAAAACACTTTTGTTGCTTAGGCATTATAGTTTAAATGACAAGTAATATTGGCCTTTATTAAAACACTGTTAGCCTTTTATATCTACTTGCTAGGTTATCATCTTTATTTTGATGTTAGCATGCGTTCTCATGTTAGGTTAAGAGAACGCGTTTACATGAAGTAAATGGACAATTGATACCAGTTAAATACCAACACACTTGCACTGTTTAGAGAGAGAGAGAGAGAAGCCGGATTATTCACAGACATGATTGATTTTATTGTTCATTTCCGTTCCTTGTTTTTTTTTTTTAACCCTTTAACAAGGTTCGTTCTATTGCGCAGGCTTTCTCCTCTGAGAGGAAATCCTAACTCCTCAATCTTCCGAATTCTCCCACAGAAGTATATTTAGTTTCGCCGCCTGCATCCAATCCCCTCGCCCTTTACTTTAGCGGAAGAATTTGATAACCCGGGTACTCTGCAATTCGAAATTTGCGTGTTTACTCACCGCCCGCAGGAACCGCCGCTTGTTGATTTTCAACATAATTATGTGTTTCCGGTTTGCCATCAAATCAGGAAATAAGCCCGTTGTTTGAGTGAGGTATGTGAGCATGCGTAACCAGAACCTATTTTTGGGACATTATAAATTCAGTGGCTAAATTCGTACCCGTGTTATGAATCATGCTTCTAGCACTGCTGGTATTTTTGCCTTTTATATAGATAATTATTACACCGATAGATTCCCGTAGGGAATAGTGCCGTCAGTGCACCTCACGCGGTGTACAGTAGGCATTACTTAAGGTTCTTTGCATCGTCCCACCGGCCCCTAGGTACAGCCCATTCCATTCCTTTTACTGTACCTCCGTTCATATTCTTTTTCCCCCATCTTACTTTTCACCTTCTCGTAACAATTGTTTCTAAGTGGAACTGCGAATTTCTCCTCCTGTTACACCTTTCAAACCTTTTTACTGTCAACTTCCCTTTCAGCGCTGAATGACCTATAAGTCCCAGCGTTTGGCCATTGGCCTAAATTTTGTATTCCATTCCATTACACCGATAGATGCCAAATTTGTTCTGTAGTTTGAGCATCCCTCCTAGCAGAAGGAGATTCCTCGATTCTCTCGTAAATCAGGTATCTATTCAGAGTTTTATATTCAACTCCTCGTGCACTTCAGACAGATCATCACCTTCATGCTGGCATTGCATCTATGTAACTGGGTAACGAAGTGACCTTGTGGATTTGAATTTTCGTTGGGAATTCTCGAATCATCAGTGTTCAAAGCGCAGGGACTTGTAGCGTCAGGACTCAGCTGGCAAGCGTAGTTCTCACGTCGTCATTTATGATAAACTGAGAAATGACAATCGCGGTTTAGTGATTCCGCTGAGATTTTCGCCCTACAATCACGGTTAACGAGACAGAAAACCACGGCCCTTAATGCCTGGTCTCATTTAGATAATTTCTTTCAAGTTTGATATATTCTCTCGCGATCTTTATTTTGTCTTGATGTGTTTTTTATTATTTCCTCACATTCATTATTTTTTCTGTTTTCTCCATGATCAATTTTTTTGCTATGATACTATTTCAGTTGTTCCTTCTTTTCGGCCACTTTTGTTATGACTTGATGCTGTGCATTATTTCATCACGTTTATAGGTAATTTGATGTTTTTCATTATGTCATCACGCTTGTAGGTGATTTGATGTTTTTCTTTATGACATCACGTTTATAGGTAATTTGATGTTTTTCATTATGTCATCACGTTTATAGGTAATTTTATCTCTTTTTCCCCACGATAAATTTAGTGCTGTTATAACAATAATAATTTCATCTATTCCTATTGGCATGGCAATAACTTCTTTCCTTTTGCGTTCGTACTTAACTCAAAGGGACCTCCCATCCACTCGTATCCCGACGCACGAACATACTCTGCGCCTCTCGTGCACCGCTCCGTCTGTCTCGTCAGCTCTCACGAGCTTTATTGAAAACGATTCCTTCTGCTTAGATGTCATCTATGTGGAGGTGGGCGTTGCGTTGTGTGGGCTAAACAGGGACTGGGGAAAGTCACGCAGTTAGATGGTTTAACGGAAGGGGGTGGTTGAGGGGCGGGGGGACGCTTGATGCAGGCTTAAACACCACCTACTGAAGGGACCCTGTATGGAGAATTGTGGTGCGGGGGTTTTTGGGTTAAAAAACATGATGTTGGTTTTACACCTTGAAGTTATGTATTTAGAAGTGTGGGCTTAAACATAGCAATTTAAAGAGCTGTGGGTGTGGGACTCATTAGGTTTAATACAGGGGTTGCGGGTGTAGGATGATGTGGGCTTGAATTGGGATTGTTGGAGTCGCAGTTTTTTAGGCTTAAAAACGGGCTGTTGGTTTTGCACTACAAAATTATGTATTTAGAAGTGTAGGCTTAAGCAGAGGCTTTTTAGGAGTTGTGGGTGTGGGGTACATTGGGTTTAAAACAGGGGTTGTGGGCGTTGGATGATGTGAGCTTGAATTGGGACTGGCGTAGTCGTGGACTGAGAATTGTGGGCATTGGATGTCGTGGGCTTAGACAATGACTTTCGAAGAAATCGTCTACTGCGGAAGTGCAGTCGCGAGGTGGTGTGGGCTCAACGGGTCTGTTGAAAGAGTCGCGGTTCATTGCAATATCGTGCGTTACTCGGGCTCGCTACCCGTCCAATTTGCATCGTAAGCGCGTGTTTTAACCCCCGCACTTGTTTGCCTCGATTCTCACGTAAATCTGGCCATTCGGTTTTTTCCCGAAATGTTGTGGTGATAGTATGGCCTTCACTGTGCTCGATATTGAGAGAGAGAGAGAGAGAGAGAGAGAGAGAGAGAGAGAATATTTGATTTTCTGTGTCGTCTGAGAATAGGTGGAGAGGTGAGTAGAGTTTTTTTTTTTTTTTTTTTTTTTTACCCTACACCCTGTGTTTTCTGTCTGTCTGTCTTAAGTAAGGTGGTTTCAAGTAATAATACATTGTCCTGTAAGAGAGAAAGAGAGAGAGAGGTAAGATTACATTCCATAATTAAGTAATTTAACTATAAATGTATAAAATTTTGTTGAGGTCTTGAGAGAGAGAGAGAGAGAGAGAGAGAGAGAGAGAGAGAGAGAGAGAGAGAGAGAGAGAGAGGGGGATTTTAACGGTTTCTCTCTAACAAAATTTCTTCTCTCTCATCCTGCGCTTTCCTGTCTGTCTCCAGCAGCGGAGTCTCGCCGAGGAGACCCACATTTCTGTTGGCACCATTCCAGTTTGGAAGTGTACCCTTATGTGGTCTAGGGACGAAGGGACGAAGCAGAAATAAAGGCATTAGTGTGCGCGGCCGTAGGCTATCTTTCCTTATGTGCACGGCTAGGTAGATACAGTCATAGTTAGTTATACAAGTATTTATTTGTCTAGTAACGATATTTTTTTATATATATATTCTTCCTAATATCGATTACATTTTAAATAAGTGTTTTTGTCTTCGTCATGTTTGTATATTTATCATGAAAAGTATTTTCTTCATTTACTGACCAAATTAATAAGAAAATAATTACATGTTTTATCGCAAGGTAACTTCAGTTGTAACGGTATTGCAAAATAAATATGATAATATAACAATATTGTAAATGTTGTCGTTATTGGCAGTATTAAGTCAGAATTTCCTCATATCAGACCGTCGATACAGCATAGAATTCACCATCTTGAGTGTTACCAAAATTGCAAAAACCCCTTGTTGGCTTATGAGCTATCGGTGTGAAGAACGGTCTGCTGTGGCTGTTTCGGTAATAATGAGGTCTCGTTTCTTCCTTGTTCACAAGGTGGAGGACTTTTACGTGCTGTTTTTCTATCCTCATTTTCCTCTGTTAAGGATATATTGAACTCAGCAGCCTTAGACTTCAACCTGTCATAGTTCGTAAATTTGAGAGGATTTACCTTGGATGAGATTAGCTCTGTTCAGAATTACGATGAAATTCAAGGGCAACGATCATCACAGTCCTTTTATCCACCGTTATTTGTAGATCAGTCACGCCTGTAATGACTGATGATTTTGTGATGCCAGAATGACAGGGTTCCTTGATTGTATATTTGGCGACGGAAATGCAAAAAAAGACAGAGAATAAATTGATAGAATATTAAAAGACGGAAGGAATTCAAGATGAATGAGTAAAGAATGGGCGGACCCACATATTAGATGCCTAGATATGATTTGCGTGCTTTTCTTTTGTTAGATTTCGTCCATGCGTTTCTCATCTACAAGCAGATTTTGGAAGGAAATTTACGACATAAGCCCCAATTCAGCGAACAGTAAGTGGTGGTAAACTGTTGGCTACGAGCTCGTATGCTTTTACTTAATGCAGTGTGTGGTGTTGTTTGAATATCATAATCGTTGAATTTGTTAACTATTCATGATTTCATAGTACGGTGTAAGTCGAGTGTTTCATCTTCTGTGAAGGCAAGTTTTATTTTCCGTCACAATATTTGAGTGTTCTTCCCTATAGCCTTGCAAATTACATAGCGTTATTCAAGATATATTTTCCTTTTTGGGAGATAATCAGCAGTATAACCCAAACTGAACTTCCTTTACTGGTCAAGTGCTTGTACTGGCATTAATTCGTGTTTGCTGGTTGTCCGGAGTCCAGAGGTCGGTATCGGTCCTCTGACTCCTTTTTCACTTCCGGACCACAAGAGGATTGAGCTTTAGGAGGCTTAGCTGCTATGGAAGGCCGTTAATAAACATCTCTCCTGTTATCCTGCTATAGGCCTAGGTGCTGTCATTACTCTGATATAATGACAGGCTCTTTCGTGCAAAGTAATTTTGATATAATTTGGTATTGGTTAAATGTCGGTCAGAGGAGTACAATATTGATGTATTTTTAATGACTGGTTTCGGTTCAATGTAAAGAAACCCATTAAGCTTATTATTGGCGGATTTCTAAAGGACGAAAACGGCTCTTAATGTTAAAAAAAATAATCAGCGATGAATGATTAATGACCCCATTTCCTATTTACTCCATAGCAAGCATGTGGCACGCATCTAAGGCATTTTCTCTCAACCCCCCTCTTCCCCCCACGTAAGAATGGGTCCCCACAAGAGCATGCAAGTATCCTGTAATAATTTTATGTAAGTTATAAATGCGGTGTTTGTGTGTGTGCAGCTGTTGGGCGCAGAGTGCTCCTTTAATGCTATCTTCCACTGAAGAAGAAGAAGAAGAAGAAGAAGAAGAAGAAGAAGAAGAAGAAGAGAAGCAGCAGCAGCAGCAGCAGCAGCAGCAGCAGCTGACTGCAGTGTTTGTGAGTGTGTGTGTGATCTGCAGGCCTTGCGTGCAACCCCCTCCTCTCTCTCTCTCTCTCTCTCTCTCTCTCTCTCTCTCTGTTTTTGACTCTCTTTTTCTCTTATGTTTTTGGATGTATTATATACATTATATTGTATATATATATATATATATATATATATATATATATATATATATATATATATATATATATATATATATATATATATACCCTTGTGTAGGATTGGTAAGAGTTAGGGAACATATTTTTGGAGAATTTATGTAATGACATTTTCTTCCCGCAGTCTGCCCCTTAAAAAAATCGCGGATTGTATATTTAATGATGTATTTCTGCATTCAACTCTGCAGTTTCCATTTTTAGCAGGAATGAAGAATAACTCAGGCTGTAATTTTGCAAGTCTCTCAAGATAAAAAATTACGTAATGAAACTTTTTTTTTTATTTTGCAAAATGCTTTTCGTCGTTTTTGTTACTGCCTGTCTTTTGTCGTATTTTAGGTAAGTACGTGGGTCCACATAATGGTGTTGGTGTATGTATGTATTTATTTATATAAAATTATGTAATACACCCAGTGCGTATTTATTTGAATTCGTGTCTTGGTACAACATCCTATGATTATGCTCTCTCGTGAGTAACTTCTCTTATTTTAAATATTATTTTTACACAATGTTAGTGTGCATTTTAACAACATTCATAACATTTTGTAATTTATCACTGTTCCTGTAAGAAGTGTCTTACATTCAAATTTCAGAAGAAATATCATAAAAAAAAATTTTCTTTCAGTGAGAGAGAAAATGTTTTTGAAAGACATTAACTTCCGCTTTGGCCATTAATGATGCGTAACAAAACATTGATTAAAAATCATACTGGCGTTTTTGCAATAATAGGCTATATCCTACTTTATTATCAAGTTGCTGTATAAACTGTTCACACGTAACCAAAATATTTATTCTTATACGCAAGTATGTTAGTCTAAGCAATTGTCGTGAGTGTGCGCTCGTGTTCGAGAATATATCTTTTCATTGTTTTGGAAGTGTCCGAACATGTGGGGGTGGGGGTGGCAGGCCCTATACAGGCTCTGTGGCCCCGGAAATACAGCCCCTTTTATTTAATAGGCGTTGGCGAAATTGGTCACATATTCCCATAAACATTCTCTGCGAATTCCATTCCCAGAAGCTTATAGTGGCCGCCATCAATACACGTTCAAGTAGAAAAGACTCTTGCAAACGACGCTGTGCTGGCTCGGCTCTGGAGATAATTCAATCTCCAGTTTTTTTCTTTTTTTCCTTTGCCTGAAACTCCCGTTTGTCAGTGTTTCTGTTATCAAAGGTTGTTTATTTTATCCAATAACTGGCTCTGACGTTATCCGGAGAAGGGATAGACGGATTTTTATTTTAATGTTTTTTTTTTATTTCGTATATAATAGCTATTGGGGCTCTACCGCTTGAGCTTGGTACGTAGAGAAATCGCTGTTTTGCAATTGATGTGATTTGTAATGAATTATCTGTTATGTTTATGGGGTAAAAAGAGTATATAAAATTTAAAACTTTAAATTCATTATAAAGTACACCTCCCTCTGTCGTATAAAGTTATGATATTTTAATTTTTTGTTCGGTGAATATTGGAGCACGAGGATTTTAAAGCGTTTATTGTGGGGGATTATATATCCCTCCGTTCATAGGATTTCCAGCGTCCAAAGCGAAATTAGAACATGGAATAAGGGATTTACAAAAATAATTGAATTTGTTGCAAAATTGACAACGGTAAGTATGGTGTATAACTGACTTTCAAGTACTAGAAGTTGGAAAACGTTTCGGTTACATAATCGGTCAGTATGAAATGCACGATGGAAAGAAGTATGAGAACAGAGATGTGGGGCGATTCATATGTTTGTGTTCACTCTCTGTCCTTGACAAACAAACAGAGTATTTTTATGCATAAAAAATATAAATTGATTTTCCAGAATATGATACTGAATAAGCAACGAAAAATTCACTTTGCAGAGAGAGAGAGAGAGAGAGAGAAAATTGACCAAATGTGTACATATACAATATATACATACATACATATATATAAATGTATATATATATGTGTGTGTGTGTATATATACGAGCTTGTTGGCGCGCGCTACGCGCGTTGGAACGGCGCTGCTGTCTCCCCTACCTACTACGCCCCCCCGGGGCGGACAAACGGGTTTGTAGAGGAGGGTGGATGTCTCCCCTACCCTCCAGTTCTCCTACCTACCCCTCCCCCACCTGGGGCAGACAAACCGGTTTGCAGGCTGTGGGTAGCTGTGTCACGTCTCCCTTACTGTCACCTAGGGGAGGAAAAACAAGTTCCACTCTGATTTTATTATTATTATATATATATATATATATATATATATATATATATATATATATATATATATATATATATATATATATATATATATATATATAGTTTCAAACGTGCATAACATTTTCTTCAGACGACGTCGTTGTCTTCGTTATGGAAAAATCAGTAACTCTACGTATAATTATTCTGTACAGTATAAGAACTGTACATAATCGTTACGTTTTATGTTTCCATTTGTTAAAATGAACATTTGAACGGTTCATCGACTTGCCAGCAACACAAATACTCAAAAAAGACCTGAATGAGAACATCTGTTCTATAAAATGAGTTTAAAATTACATAGTTTACAATAGTAAAAAGACCTTGATAGTAACCTAACAACATAATTCTTGGTTTAAAAATTAGAGCCATTAAACTAATGTCACCTAAAATTGTGAATCGATCTCATGAGGTCATTCGCTAAACTACTTCGCGTGCTACGTTCGTAAATATTGGGTCATTGGCCTTTGGGGGATAAACGTGGATCATTTGCGATATCCTCGGGATAAATTGAAAGCAAAGCGATCTAGAGAGGAACTTGTATCGAAAATCTTGTTTAAAGTAGGCCTAATGGTAACTTGAAAGCCTCTGATCTTTGAAGGTTGATTGAAAATCTAGGGCCCTTTCACTTACAATTTGGTTATGAATCGTCGTTAATACCTGATTCCTAAGGGGTTCAAGGCTATTTTCTGATGGCATTTTATATGAGGAAAGGACTCGTATATTGATTTTTCAAACACTAAATAGTTTCCCTTACCTTTCAGAACTTAGAAATTGGGTTATTTAACATGTGTTTATATTGGATTCTACCCAATCATAGATTTGTATTTATGGTTTAGCAGACTGGAGAGTGTGACGACCGTATCATTCATGTATGAACTGTCTTTCAGTTGACTTACTACGGAACCGTTGCTGTCATTGACAGCATTTCTCATGTTGCTTCATAACAGCTAGGGAATCGAGTCTTGCTATTACATGTCCGCAATAATCTCTTTGAGGTAATGGATATTTTTGAATCAGAGGGTAATGAACAGAATGAGATAGCTGTATTCCTATAAGGGAATTCAGCTGCCTTACAGTGAATTTATAACCTCGATTTTCTTATAAAAATTAAGTGAATATGACCTGTTTATGACATAATTCAAGCTAGGTGATGAAGAATGTTTTGTTCCAAAATGAATGTTTAGACCTCATAGATAGTGAGGTGTGATTTTCCGAAAAGTTTTGCTAAGTAATCCTTAGTACTTCAGAATATATTGGTTAAAAAAATACAGTTTCTGCGTCGTTTCTTCTTATTGACCTTCCTTATAATAGTATATACTAAAGGTATACTAATATACTTTATCATTAATGTATAATGAATATGTATGATATTCATTCACTTCTGATGTCATTATCGTCCAGGCAATAACCCAGCCATAAAGTCTTCCCTTAGCTCGTCTCATGGCCCATAAAAGTGGCTCGCCCTCAGCTGTTCCACAGCCCACATCAATGGCTGCATGGCATTTAAGAGATCCGAGTCAATCCTGCCACATCAACTCGAATCATTATGCTTAGCATAACTATGTTGACAATGAAGATCGCTGAATGTGACTTCAGGAAAATTGACCCTTTCTTGTTTTGGTCCGCTGAAGTGAATGGTCTGTTTGTATACTATTTATTGCGTTGTTTTTAGAACAAAGAACTTTTTTTTTTTTTTTTACTAAAGTCATGGTTTTGAAAATCGTGTAAGCATAAAAGAACATTTTAAGTAATTTTTAAAAATTTGTTATTAACAGTTTTTTAAGTTAATGACTTTGTTTAGGGGAATTTGTTTTGAATATGATGTTTGTATACATATACAGGAATATATAGAAATATGTAGATCAGGTCCTACAAATAGTGAGTTTGAAGTCCGAATAGATATCTATGTGTATAGGCCAGATGTTCTGTTCGGCAACTTTGAAAGACAAACATTGAAATGCGTAAGCATTGTTATCGTTCTACCATTAAATGTTATGATAATGGCACACTATTCTGCCAAAAGTATATCTGTGTTGATGGGCTGAATCAGGTGCTTTACATCCGTGAACTGCTTTCAAAAGTTGCTGCTTTCCCATGGCGAAGGGCAAGAGGTCGTTGCATGCTGCTTAATTTTTTTTCTTTTTATAAAGATTTTGATCGTTTAAACAATAAAGGGTGAGATCCCCGCAGTAGAACAGCGGTCGCTGGGTGTTGCTCACTACTGATGCTGGCATTAAATTTAGCATTTTTTAATTTGTACTTTGTGGTCAGTTTAAATTCTGCATGTCTGTATGCCTGTTTGTACGTCTTTCGTTGGTGTTGTGACGCCAGTTACGGTAATAAATTCTTGATTCTCTCTAGCTCTTAGAATTATTCTCTCTCTCTTCTCTCTCTCTCTCTCTCTCTCTCTCTCTCTCTCTCTCTCTCTCTCTCTCTCTCATCAGTGCCTTTTGTTGCTTATATTGTTTCATTATTTTTTTTGAAAATCAATTTATATTCGTTGGACATAGATTTTGTTTCTGTATGTGTGTGTGTGTGTGTTTGTGTGTGTATGTGTGTGAGAGAGAGAGAGAGAGAGAGAGAGAGAGAGAGAGAGAGAGAGAGAGAGAGAGAAAGCACAAACACACATGCATCGACCCACATATCTCTTCTCCGACTATTGATCTGTCCTATATTGCGTCCTGTGATGTGCGGGGGAGGGGGAGGGGGAGGGGAAGGGAGAGTCTTTGGTGGAGGGGATGATGATGATAGGGGAAGAAGGGGAGAGGGGGAGAGGGCTCGCCGGGATTCCCCAAATAGGATTACCGAATAAATTTTCGTCATAGATTTTGGCTTAAGTTCATTCCTGTTATTAATATTTTCGAGATTTACAGGTGGAGAGAGAGAGAGAGAGAATCCTTTTTATATGTACCTCTGTCGTGTCTGATACTCGCCCCTTTAATGGGGTTTTTAAAGTTAGATTTCCCATCGAATTATTGCTCCTTTTTTAATGTGTTCATTTTTGGGGAATTACGTTGATCATTTTAGATAAAAGCGAGAATTTATTTGCGCACGTGATCACTCACATGGCTTACAAAAGAGTCGGCATTTCTTGTCTACTTATTGGGTAAGTTTTTTATTTTTTGAAGTAGCAAGCAGGTAATTGTGACACTATTGATGTTATTGACAAAAATGGTTCAAGCAAATTGATAGAGATGTTTAGATTGTTCGAAGACAAGGAAAAAGGCGGTCTGTTAAAAGAGCGGAAACAATTTTTCTCACTGTTGCTTTAGGCCTGCATGGAGCAACATTAGAAAAATAAGTGAATTTTGAAATTTATTGCTGTAAATAAATAAGTGTAAATACGCGTTTAGTCATATGTAATTACTCTTCCGCACGGCATACATATATTATATATATATATATATATATATATATATATATGTGTGTGTGTATGTGTATATATATATATATATATATATATATATATATATATATATATATATATATATATATATATATATATACATTATATACATATGTATGTATATAATATACATATGGTGTGGATACGCGGGACACGGCGGACTGTTTATTGTTAGTTCCGAATAATAGGTATGTTTGATGAGACCATTTGTAATTTACGACCCACAGTATAGAGATATACGAAACACATGTCAGCCGGGTCCTTCGGATCCCGATTGATTTTGCTATTTCGGGCCTTCTATTTACGGCATGGGTCGTAGCAGAGACCCCAGCAGCCGCTGGGCCCCGCCATTATGCACTGGGACTTTGATTTTGTTTACCGAATTTTTACTTCAATTGGACCTTGGGCGGACTCCATCGGTTTTCAGCGAGTCATGCCTTTTTCCTCTCCAGTTCAGCCTGCTGACTTTTCGTCCCAGTAATTCTTCGTCGTCGGTTTGCAAATGGTCATTGCTGAAATAGACGATGTGGGTCAGTGACATATCGGAGACTCATGAATATGAAACGAATTAATTTCATTGCTGCGTTTTTGACGCATATTTCATCTGTGTAACGGGTTTCCGTTCCGTTTTGTACAAGTTCAAAAGCTTGCGCAACCTAGTTGTGTCAGGGTGTAATCCGTGCTCAGTCTTTAGGTTGTAAATTGAATATTGGGTTGTAGACGGTGTCTGTTAGACCCATTTTACTTTGGATATTTGAACTTCATCATTTACATATAGTACAAAAAATTTTTCAGTAGTTTTAGTTAATTAGGTCTTGTATTCAGTATTTCTATTTCAGCTATAACGTTGCCGTTTGTAGTTTTGACATGAAATAATCGGCTGCTGCTTTATCGATCATACTTGTCTTGAGTTTTACCTAATGCATAAGAAACTGTGTACCTGATTAAAAAAGAATAATACAGAATTTTCTGCTATATTGAAAGAATTTGTCATTTCTTGTAGCCTACCATGAATACTTTGTAATTAGCGTTAACAGTATTAATGGATAATAAAGGTGTGTAGCCAACCGCCAGTGATTTCCACGTATTATGCATTCAGTGTTAGAAATTTATCGAAGATTTTCCTAAACACCTCACCGAGAAGCATATCACTAAACGTTGTATTGAGGATATCATGAAACGCACTGTTGGGGATATACCTAAAATCTTTATCAATGGTATCACTTAATAGTAGGAGGGAAGAGAAAGAAAGATTGAGTGAGCGATGAGCTGCGCAGTTTCGCTTTATTTTTGTGGTTGGTCGGTTTTCCTCCATTAATCTTGCTAAGTGTTGAGATAGCTTCCCTCCTTTTCACTCTTTTCGGTTTTACTCGATGATTGAT
>NC_089746.1:19702760-19717760 GCF_040412425.1 Macrobrachium rosenbergii
ATACATACATTTCTTAAAATATCTTAAAACAAACCTACCCAGTACATGGCTAAAAAGTGACAAGAGAAAAAGGTAAAACTACTCGAAAACAAAGTCGTAAGCTCGTCCTCGTGTTGGGCTGAGGCTATTATTTCGAAGTTTATCATGTCAATTTGCGTTTTGCAGATTGCAGAGTGATTTCTCATATTTGATAATTCAGGCCTGGACAGTCTGCATCCCGTCCCATAACTGACGCCCTGATGACTACAGACACGGACTTTCAGTAGCCGTCTCGTACATCCAACGTAGGCTCCCAGATCGCACTTGGGACAAGTATATTTATTTGTAAATGATGTTGGATGCTAGAGACGGGCACAGTCTATCCTTAGATCTGAAAAGAGACCCGAGCGTTAAAGGGTTTTTCGGAATAAGTTTAATATTTACAAACGGAAATTCTTTGCTAATGATCTTTATAACTTTTTTGCGAAACTCATTGTTGAACAGGAAGGGAAATTTAGCGTAGATATCAAGTTTGGGAACATCATAAATGACACGTGGCTCACTAAAATTCATATCTAACAACTTTCTCAAAATTCTGTAAAAGTGTTTTAGAGGAAAACAATTTTTTCTAAAAAAACCTGTCAGGAACTCAATTTCGCTGTGGAAGCCTCACCAAGACGATGTCAGAGTAAGGGCCCTGTGGAGGAGTGTAAAAATAGCATTTAATTTAAAATTAAAATGACAAGCACTGTAAAAATTAGTACCCAACCCAGTAAAGGTGCTCTTTCTGTATATACTGGTATGGAAACCCTCCGAGTCCCTTGAAATACGTAGGTCCAGGAAAGGGAGCGATTTGCATATTTCCTTCTCCATAGTAAACTTAATATTGCAGTGCTGGGCATTAATAAAATCTAAAAACAGGTGAGACTGAAATTCATGTCTAAAAAGAACGAATGTGTCATCCACATAACGTCGATAAAATAGGGGGCAAAGGTTGGAGGGGCAGGAATCTAAGAATGACTCCTCCAGGGAGTTCATAAAGATGTTAGCGAAGGTGGGGGCCGAGTGGACTACCCATCGCCATCCCTTCCACTTGTTTGAAGGAAGTATCATTAAAAACAAAGACCGTGTCCCGCACGGCCAAGTTAAGAAGCTGTTTAAAATGAGACTTATTAAAATTATGAAACATAGAGTCTTCGTCAGGAAATAATTTGCTTAAAATAATATTAATAGTTTCCTCAACAGGGACATTAGTGAATAACGACTCGACATCATAGCTAACCATATAGAGGTCCGGGTCCTGTTTAAGAATCTCGCTCTTAAAATCCAGGGAGTTCCTGAGAGTGTAGGCGTTGTTGGTTAAAGGTTCGAGGAGGGGTCCTAGGTACTTAGCTAATTTATAGTTAGGGGTATTTATTGATGAAAGAATCTGTCGCAAAGGAATGTTGTCTGTGTGTATTTTGGGAAGGCCATACATAATCCCATATGAGGAGCCTGTAGAGAAAAGACTTTGATTAGTATGTTCGTCTATAACCTTACTTTGTTTTAATTGTCTAAGGAATCTGTTAACTCGGTCTTCTATTTTAATAATGTCATGTAAATTGGGTGTTCCCATTTCCTGAAACTTGGTATCGTCGTTCAGTATCACAGTCATTTTATTTACGTAATAATCCTGTTTACTCAAAATGACAGTTCCCTTTACCTTTGTCTGGACGTGTAATGATGACATCTTCCTCTTTAGCGAGGTTTTTAAGTAAAGTCAGATCTTCTTTTCTAAGGAAAGGAGTCCAGTTCGTCTCTCTCCCTATATATATATATATATATATATATATATATATATATATATATATATATATATATATATATATATATATATATATATATATATATATATTTATTATATGTAATATTACTGTATATATGTATGTGTGGTGTATGTATGTGTATCCCCCCCCACACACACATACTGTTAGAAGGACTGGTTTTAGTACCCGTGTCCCAACGCAAATTCGGGGATTGAATTTAAAAACAGAATGGAGCGCAGGGACAAAAATAGAACTGCCGATTAGATTACTTACAATTCAGGTGCAGGTGTTGATACTGCGTTGAAAGTAACGCAAAAAAAATATTTTTAATGGAAGATAAAGTTTAAAGATGGCGGAATTTACACGTATTCCCTCTTTCATTCTCGTAATTTTATATATGTATATTATATATATACATGTCTATATATATTTTTATATATACATATATACATACATATATATAGAAATATATATGTATATATATATATATATATATATATATATATATATATATATATATATATATATTTGTATATATAATGTGTGTGTATGTGTTTGTATACACTTTTTATATAAGCTTAAAACGTAAGTATCAAGGTGTGGCTCATAATTGGAAGTTTCTTCGAAGATATTAAAAGTGGAAAATAGTTACTTGGCAAAAACCAAGTCTTCGCCACTTCAGTTTATAAATTTTACATAAGGATAAAGATATAACGAAAATGAAGTGAATAGAATATTCATGGTTTTGCAAATTTTATTGTGGAGGACCCAGTGGAGCCCAGCATGGAAGGGAAAAGGCCAACTTTCCTCTCAGGTAAAAAAGGGAAAGGAAAGAAAGAACAGCTGACAGAAAAAATAAGTTTTCTTTGCATGATGACATTTCTATTCGTACTCGTGGACTGTTTAAGAGGGAATGTGAATTGGTAACAGGCAGAAGTTGAATGTTGTAAAGTTTGAAAGCAGTAGGAGAAAGATATGTATTGCTGGGGACGTAGTCATAGAAAAAGAACAAGATGGAATTGATAGCAAGGCAAAGGAGGGGCTGCTGGAAATGTATTTTTTTTATAGATAACAAGTTGTTGAGATCGTTTAAAAGTTTAATGACTGAACTTAAGCATTTGTCAGAATATGTTTGGTGAATGCCTTGTTTAGTCTAGACGTGGATCCAAGTCTACCTGGTTATTATGCAATTATAATATATATATATATATATATATATATATATATATATATATATATATATATATATATATATATATATATATATGTGTGTGTGTGTGTGTGTGTGTGTGTGTTTTCAGTGTGTGTGTGTATATATAGATACTGTATATGTGTGTGTGTGTACAGTTTATATATATATGTGTGTTTATATATATATATATATATATATATATATATATATATATATATATATATATATATATATATGTGTGTGTGTGTGTGTGTGTGTGTGTGTGTGTGTGTGTGTGTGTGTGTGTGTGTAAATATGAACACGCAAGAATGCCGTCATGATTTTATTGATCAAATCAGTAAGTCTATTTCTAAACTAATGAAAGGAAACTTTTCCAGTCAGAGCTGATAGAATGTAATTTTTATTTATCGTTGCTATTTATGTTATTACATAACATAATTATTCTTTTTGGCACAATTCTTTGCTCTCCAGATATGATGTGTAATCTGAGGTTATGTTATAGCCATCAGACCAGTGATTTGTTTCTCCCTCCTGTGGAGTAGAGCCGTGAAATGTTAGACTGGAACTGTAACAGAAATCTTTACAAATTAAAATGGATTATACATCATTTTTGACTAATGATATTTTTTAAACAGATTTATTTTTGAAATTTCTTTTTTTTTACATTTTTTTGGGTATGTGTGGTTATAGAAAGTTTGATTTTATATCTATTTTAGTATTAAAGCGGGATATATTTTTTATTTATTTTTGTAATTGATGTGAATTTATAACGCGTTACAGTCTCTCTCTCTCTCTCTCTCTCTCTCTCTCTCTCTCTCTCTCTCTCTCTCTCTCTCAACTTATGGCGTGAAATTCATTCAGACATGCTGTCAAAACCTGAAATGAACTTGAGCAAGTTTGTGGCTATTTTTAAGCTTTTGATCAAAAACTTCAAAAGTGAAAATTGTGGTATATGCATATATCTACACACACACACACACACACACACTTTTATATACTTATACATTGTGTGTGTTTTATGTGTATGTGCAGTATATATTTATCAAAATACATGGGTTTTTATTTGTCATGTCATCATGGTATATATATATATATATATATATATATATATATATATATATATATATATATATATATATATGTGTGTGTGTGTGTGTGTGTGTGTGTGTGTGTGTGTATGTATGTATATATGTATATGCTGTATATACATATAATACCGTGCGAATTTCTGTTATCCATTTACAAACATTTTACGTATTATGGAAGGTTTTAATGATATCTTTGGTGTCACCGCAATTTTATTTTCTAATGCATTTAAGTTTAACGGTGCCGATTTTACAAAGCCATTTTATTATTTTCCCAGGTGAGTTGGATGGTGTCAGGTGAATATCATATTGGGCGATATTACGTGAGTATTTCTTAACCACTAAGTTATTTTTCCGTACAAATGTATGTATATAGTCACATATATGCGCGTTCATTATAGGATATATTTTGGCTAATATACACGAACTGGGAAATATTTTAATTTGGTCAGTATATGTCCTCATCTCTCATAGTAGTTTGTCATTAGATTTAAAAGATAGTGATATAACCTTTAAGAATGAATACTATTAAGAACTGTAATTCGTAAATATAAACCACGACATCGCTCTCTTGTTGGCGATGTAATATCGTTAGCTTCACGTAGCTATTATGTTCTTGGAACCAGCAATCCCTGAAATTGAAAACTGATGAGAAATGTCGCTCATACTTGTATTTGAAGTGTCATTACTCGATATCACAATGTTGTGGAAATGTAGGGAAAGAACAAGCAACACATGGACTTCGGTGTCCAGGCTATCGAATGCAGTATGTCGCTAATCGTTTCGAATAAAAAAAACTGAAATACAAAAACAAGAGATCTCTATTTTATTTGAGGAAAAAATACTGGCAAAAACGAGGAACATTTGTGCACAAGTGCCCAAACGTCTCTGAGGGTGACGGTATATTTCAGGTGTAAAAGAACGGCACCGCAGCATTTTGTAGGCAGCGACGAACAGCCCCTGGTGCACACCGGTGCCCAGCTGTCTCCCGCCAGCATGTATCAGGCTGTTTGTCCAAGCAGAAACGGAGAGGGAAACGACGTGAGTAACGGCCGGGCCGTTTCTGGCAAAGGCCTTGGTAATGCCGGAGCAGCAGATCAATGTCCAATCGGAGGGCGATCCTCCAAACACGGCATGCCACTTACCACGAATACCGTATTGACGCGCACCACTTCTTCCACGCTCTCTAATAAGGAAACGCAACAGCAAACCGACGATAAGGTGCTCGGGAAAAAAAATTCCATTTTCGTTATTGCCAGATGTTTGGAATGTTGGGAAAAGGGAATGTGATTTCATTAAATTTGAATGTGCGCTACGGTCTAGATGTTTATGTCGTATAAACTTTTGGATGACGTGTTTTATTTATTTATTTATTTTTCATTTTGGCCTAAGATGTTTTATAATTTGTTATTTACACTGTGCTGGCTCCGTATAAAAATATCTAGTAATGTTTCGTGTATAAGAGAGAATTTTGAAGTAGCCTTGCCTTACTAATAGAATTTTGTTTGTAATTACCTGCCACAGAATTGCGTGTGCTAATTTTCTTAATATGGTATTTTAGGGAAAGTTACATTTTTATAGTTAAAAAGGGTTTCGTCAAGGGATTTTTTTTTACCTAGAATACTGGGTAGCTTGACACATCTGTATATGTTATACTTGAAGTTGTAGTTGTATTGACGATTTTGAATTTAAAAGGACACTCTTCCTTTAAGTATAGTTTATGGAACAGGGAGTAACCGTAGTGTTGTTTTTCTTCGGAGCCACCATATAGTATATTATAGTTTTGTCAGTTTTACACACACAACATTTTTGTATTACCGAATATTAAGCCGCAACAAAGAATTCATTTTTCCATGGGAACAACTTACACCTGAAGAAAACTGTATAGGCCGTCTAAAATATGACCTTCTACCCAGACCAGGATTCGAACCTATGTATTTTTGGTTTGGGAGCACGGTGAAGGCGACCATAGCTACCCAGTAACCGAAATTTTATTAGTCTCTCTCTCTCTCTCTCTCTCTCTCTCTCTCTCTCTCTCTCTCTCTCTCTCTCTATATATATATATATATATATATATATATATATATATATGTGTGTGTGTGTGTGTGTGTACTCTATATGTATCTGTATATATACAGTATATATAATATATATATATATATATATATATATATATATATATATATATATAATGTTTATATTAACAGTAAGCTTCTTGCCTTAACAGCGCAAAATTAATACACTGGTCACTGTCATGTTCATGCTGTAACTGCTGATTCCTACACAGAAGGCTCACCAGTAACGCGTAAATCCCGTCCACACACTGTACCATTCGTTTTTAGCGCGTCCTCGCAGGCTTCTTGGATATCAGAGCGCTAGCAGTTCATTTTCACGCAGCTTCTATACTTTGCTTACATAAAGGAGAGTTGGCTCTTCTCCAGTTTTGTGTGCGATCCCTGCAATCCTTTTTGCTTCACCTATTCCGTGATTCGCCTCTTTCCACATCCTAGCGCCCTCGGTATATTTACTTCCAAGTGCCTGTGTGGATCAGCCACTTCCATTCTTCCACCTTTCGTATTAACAATTATTGTTCCGTCTACTGCTTACCAATGGCTCTCATAACCCCATTCGTAATCTTACCTTTATCCTCTTGCAAACACCTCAAACTCTATAGTTTGCGCTGTCCGTAGTTGTTATTGTAAGATCTCTAAATATTTTAGAGAGAGAGAGAGAGAGAGAGAGAGAGATTTAGGTAGGGGATGCCTTCGAAATACGTACTAGGCTTAAATGAATCGCTTAGAAATTGAATAAGTAAACGAATTACTGCGACGCTTCCCAGGAGGTGTTAACGCTCTGATTGATTTGTCCTGTCAGTTGACTCTCTCTCTCTCTCTCTCTCTCTCTCTCTCTCTCTCTCTCTCTCTCTCTCTCTCTCTCAATCTGCCGTTGCGGGTATGTGTGTATGTAAAGTTGCGTGATATGTGAATTTTATATAAAATTTATTCACATGTATTATTTGGTACAGATATACATACACAAATACACATACATATATACATATAATATATATATATATATATATATATATATATATATATATATATATATATATATATATATATATATATACATATACACTTTCCCTGCTCTTCATTGATATTTTGATAAATTACTTTGTTCTGTTTATCATTTCGCCTCAGTATGGTGTATCGTCACTGCATGTTTGCAGATCTCACAGACGTAACAGTAGTGCGTTAATGAAACAGGGCATTGAAGCTGGAACTCCATTATCATGAGCAGCGGAAACGCGAGAGGCGAGGCTTCCTCAAAGCAAGGTCGAGTTCGCCACTTGCAATGGAAAGCACATCTTTACTCAGTTCCCCCCGAGCGTCCGTCGTCCGTTCAGAATAACGGCGAAATTGCTTTTATTACAGATCTGATTTGGTGATGATAATTATAATTATAATTATTTTCGTTGCTGTTGTAATGATTAATCTGTTGTTTTTGTTTGTATTTGTAATGTGTATTCATGCACGCACACATTTCTGTAAATTGGAAACCTGCGGTAACAGTCTATTGGCAGTTCTAAATATAGCATCGGACTCCGTTCGTTTCCATTAAAGATGTTCCCTTATGACAGCTTTCTCTCTCTCTCTCTCTCTCTCTCTCTCTCTCTCTCTTCTTACACAGTCGTCCTCTTCCGTCCTTCACATTTCCTCTTATCACTAGCCTCTTTTATTCAGCCTTTTTACCTTTCACTAATTATTTGGTGAGGGATTTCTCATACAGAATTTTCTCCTACTGACGATCGGCTATCTTTGGCTTTTTCACATTTCCAGCGGATTTCCTTATTTATATTAATGCACACACGTATATATACATTCATACATATATATATATATATATATATATATATATATATATATATATATATATATATATATATATATATATATATATACACACACACACACACACACACACACACACACACATGTCTTCTCTCTGACACCGGATATACTCTGTATAAAAGGAGGCTGTGAGCATGAGAAAATTTATTATTTATCTTTTATTTTATAGTCCCAGGTTCTTATACAGGAATGCGTGCTTTTAAGATAAGGGATAAGGGCAATATATATATATATATATATATATATATATATATATATATATATATATATATATATATATATAAGTATGTTATAATATATCACTTAACGTAAAGAGGTTCTGTGAAATTTCGCCACTAGTTTTTTCCGACGCTTTACCTACTGAAAATCATAAATCTTCACACAAGCCTCCATAAATACACACATACGCGCTTGCACACATACATACATACATACACATATATGTATATGTGTATATATATAGTATATACAGTATATGTATATGTATATATATATAAATATATATATATATACATATATACATTCTTGAAAGAGAAACTCTTTATTCATGTCTTTGAGTAACGATGACAGCCTACGGATAACTGACTCCACATTTATACCTGCAGTCGTCCCACTGGGCCCTGTTTCTGTCAAAGAAAGTAATGAAAGGTATCTTGGTCAGAGCTTGCGGGAATAGTAGGTGATGTCCCTAAGGTCCGAACTTCCAGCGCCCGACTCTCTTATATCAGGCAAATTAGATTGTACGGGTAAATGAATATATATATATATATATATATATATATATATATATATATATATATATATATATATATATATATATATATATATATATATATATATATATATATATAATTTTTTTGTTTCGTTTACGTACTTGTGTCACGGATATAATTTTATCAACCGGTTCTCCATATATATATATATATATATATATATATATATATATATATATATATATATATATATATATATATATATAATATATATATATATATATATATATATATTATATATATATATTATATATACTCGTATATTTGTTTACATACTTGTGTCACGGATATAATTTTATCAACCGGTTCTCCCTCAATCCTAGGACAAAGAAAGATTCTGAAAATGTACAATTTGTCATTTTCTACAAATCTTTCTGCTTCATAAACGTTATAAAGGAAAATAATCCATTGGTTTTTCTGCCTGATAATTTTTCTTGTTATCTTAGCCGTTTTGGAACGTATAGAATGTATTGTACTCTTTCTTGAATAAATATCTTCGGGAGAGTAATCTCTGACACAAGCAGTTGTATATAATTTGCAAAGAAAAATGTATTTTTACAAGTTATCACCCTCATCATAATTATCATTTATTTTCTGGCTTCCAGAGAGATGCACAGCGCCTCAGTGAACTCGCTTTAGAAATTCGTGACAGTATTTACATTTTGTAATGATGATGGCATATCAGGTGCAAAAAAAAAGACTGTAATTTATTTTCGCGAATTAGCATATCATGATCATCAAATGGCGTTCTCTCGCGCGCGCAGGCACTGGGCTACATTTTATCAGTTCATCCATCAGCACAAAAATTTTCTTTGTAAGCACAGAGTGTCCCTTTAATATTTTACTATTTAGCACTATCTTGCATGAGATTATTGCGTTTCATGCGTTAAGTGCTTGATCAAACAACGCGTCTGACTGTTTGTTCCAGCACACACTTTGTCTGTGGTAGTTATTTCTCGACTAGATACTTAAATGACTTCCGCTTTTGAAATTTAACTCTCTCTCTCTCTCTCTCTCTCTCTCTCTCTCTCTCTCTCACAAATACACACACACACTTATATATATATATAACATATAGATATATATAATCATGTTATATATCTAAATTATATATATATAATATACTGGTATATATTATATTTATATATATATATACACACACATATATATATATATATATATATATATATATATATATATATATATATATATATATATATATATATATACATACATATACATACATATGTGTGTGTGTGTGTGTGGGTCAAAAATAATATAAAATCAAGCCAAAATGTTCATATGTAATCTTTTGTAGGGTATTTGGCATTATTATATATTTTGTTTTTATTTTCTCCACAATAATACATTCTGTTTTTCGAAAAATCTCGTAAATTTACTAGATAAGTATGATAATAACATTACTATTATGGGCCGTGTTCCATTAACTTAGAACCGGAGACAGATTTATGGGTTTAGCCACATTTAGTTCGATTCCAGGGTTCCACCTTATCGCCTCCCATCCCCACACACACACACACCGTCAAAGAAATAGTTAAGTTAGAAAGACACCACATTTTTTATGTTTGGGAAGATGGCGGTAAATTCTATCAAATGATGTTATTAAAACGTAGTAATAGAGTTTATATTTTCAAACAGTGCTTTATCGTGATGAATATAAAGAAATGCCATCATAGTTATGAAAGCAAGACATCAAAGATTCCATTACCGAATATCGATAAAAATGATCGAAAAAAATATTGAATATGAGGAGCAAGTTGCGTACCACCAGCAAATCCCTTCATGTACCCATAAAGGTACGCGTACCCTAGTTTGGGAACCTTTGCAGTAAAAGTTTGCAGATTTAATCGGATATCATAGTTATGAAAGCAAGACATCAAAGATTCCATTACCGAATATCGATAAAAATGATCGAAAAAATATTGAATATGAGGAGCAAGTTGCGTACCACCAGCAAATCCTTCATGTACCCATAAAGGTACGCGTACCCTAGTTTGGGAACCTTTGCAGTAAAAGTTTGCAGATTTAATCGTTATTTACTTTTTATATTTATATATATATTTAATTGTATATATATATATATATATATATATATATATATATATATATAATCTTATATTTACTTTTTTATATTTATATTGTATTTACTTTTTATATTTGTTTATATTTAATCGTATATATGCTTTTTGTACTTATATTTAATCGTCTATATGCCTTTTTTATTTATATTTAATCGTCTATTAGCTTTATGTATATATATATATTATATATATATTTATATTTAATCGTATATTTGCTTTTTATATTTACATTTAATCGTTTATTTGCTCTTTATATTTATATTTATATTTAATCGTATTTTTACTTTTTATGATACACTGATTGTATACGGGAAGGGGCTCCACGTTCAGACTTGCCGTCGTTCAGTTTGGGTACAGTCTTCCAACCGATCCTCATATAAGTGTGCAATGCTTTCGTTTAGCTCTTAGATTATAATTAGGTCCTTAGGATTAGACTTGCCCTTTCGACCCTCTGTTATGTTACCATTATTTGATTACTTTAATAATGCTAATAATAATGGGAAGATGATGATGATGGTAATGATATTGATTTAAAGATCTAAACACAACCAATGACTGAGGTATGCAATTTAAACAGAAGTAAAACTAGAATATATCAAGTTTTTAGGTAGTAATAGTCTCGTGAAATGAGAATCTTTGTATAGGCGGAATCACATTTTCACGCCTCATGAAATAAGTATCTTTTTATAGACAGGATCACATTTTTATAATGATTAGTGAATAATATCAGTGGTTCATATTATGCCAGATTACGTGATATTATCCTCTTTAAAATTTTGAAATACCTTTTCGTAAGAGTTTTGCAACCAGCTTCTCTTTCATCTCGAAAGAGTTATCGCCTCGCCTCCCCAAAAAGTACTTTGACCCAGTCCTTTCTCCGTGTCTAGATTCGTTTTATCTTTCATTTGATTAATCGCCTCTTCTTCTTCCCTCTTCGTGCAGCTCAAGCCCCATTATATTTGGCATAAAGTTTTTTTAATAACCTTTTCTCCTGTCCTTTCGTCGCCAGAAATCATTGTCCTATTTCCAGTTATTTCGTACCTTAACTTCTTTGATAGTTATTGTTGATTCTAGTCGTTTTCTTTCTTGTTATCACCATTTGTATACCTGACTCACAGACGCTGAATCATTGTTTTTTTCAAATTATTTCAAGTTAATTGAAGCTATTTCCTATCTTATCACGTCTTCATCATCGTCGATTCAAGTGATTTAATTTTCGTTATGACCATTTGTTTATCCGTCTGAAACACTATCTCTCTCTTTTTAGTTAATTCTCCCTCGCTTTTCCCAGACTGTAGGTATTGTACTTGACTTAGCGCTCTATTTTCTTTTAATAGTTCTGTATTCAACGACTTTGTTTCCTGTTTTTCCGCTCTGCCTCGCTCTTAATCCTTCCCATTTCTCCACGCCATTAGGCGCCGTCGTCGGTGTCATTTTGTGTGACGGAGGTGGCAGGACTTTTCGGTTTCCTCTAGTAGTATGGAGGTTCATGATTCTCTCTCTCTCTCTCTCTCTCTCTCTCTCTCTCTCTCTCTCTCTCTCTCTCTTCTGAGACTGTGAACTTGTGAGTGGATGGAGGTGAATTGAAGAGATTATATGGTTTTTTTAGTAGGAAGGAAGAGATTGGAAAAGGATAGAAGTATATGTATATACACATATAAATTTAGATTTATATATATGTATTATAATGATATGTCTTATGATATGTATGTTTTCTGTAAATTAATATGTTTTTGTAATTTTGATGTGTTCTCTCTTGTATTTTCTGTATAGTAGTATTGTTTATTGAGCTACCAAGTGTCAGATCTTAAGAGGGTTAGTTGACTGTGTGATTTTAGAGATAAGATACATTTTTCTGTTAGGCTCTTGTGTTCACAGCTGAATGTTTGTTCAGGTGTCAAGTGGGTGACCACAGGAAATCTTTATGCGAGAGAGACCCTAAACCACTTAAGTTGTCAGCTAAAGGGAGATGAGATGACAAGTTTGACAACAGTGGCTAGTCTAAAAGTTTGTTATTTGCACAAGTTTTAAGACAGGAAATCCTCTTTTAGCTAAAGAGATGTGGGATGACAGGTTTAGATAAGCTGCCTGATCCAGAAGCCTTCTCTGTTTGGACAATGTGCCACAGGAAACCCCTGTCAATCATACAGATAAGAGGACAGGCCTATATCGCTCTTTGGAGCCAGGGAAAAAATTATCTTGCTTGTTTTCCCTTCTCCAGGGGAAGAAACTCTGTTTACTCCTGTTTTCTCCCAGAGTGACCCAATTCCAAAAATGCCTAACTAGCAACACAGGTTTATTCTCATAGTAGAGTTTTGAGAAGCAGTTCAGTTAAGACAGAAACTTGGTAGAGTTAGGTTGGTCTCTCTCTCTCTTTCTCTTATCCCCTCTTCCTTCAGAAAAGAGTAAAATTTTGTGGTCACACTCCAGACATATAATTTAAGATATGAGTTTAGTGAAACTGTTAATGTAATGACACCATATTTAAATAGTATTTTGAGCTGCAGCAAGAGTTTGGTAAAAGTGTTCAGAAACTTGTATAAGGTACAGTGGTTTTACTTATTTTTACCATGGTAAAATAAAAGAGTCGGGTAGATTTTGACTTAGTGAAATTACTGTTGATAAATCTTTTGTGCAATTTTTGCGCTTTGTGTGTGTTCTTGATTTTGCATTGTTTGTGTGTTCTTGTGTTTGCAATTTCATAGTGCTACCCACACTTTTGTGTTGGTGATGTAACATTTATTCACTTAACATTTTACATATGTTGATACTTTAACATTGCATTACTTGGTTTGATTTACATTTGTTAGGATTTCTTTTTCAAATCTTGAGTAAATCTTAATAATTTGAATTTTGCTTGGTTAACATAATTTCTTGATAAATTAAAGTTTTGTTTAAGAATTAATTAAATCTTATATTGTTTTCAAGTAATGGTAAATTTTTTCAGATTGTGAATTCTAATTATAACTTTTGAAGTTAGAAATAAATTTTTGTATTTAAAGTTTTAAAAACACAGTTTCATTTTGACCACCAGTAAATAGGGTTATTTGTGTATGCACAAGGTAAGTGATAGACATGTTTTGTTCTCCTCTCCGAAATGGAAGTGAATGAAGACCAGGGAAACAATTGTAGTTGTTTGATGGAGTGATGCCCTTTTTTTTATCTAGTATATCTCAATACCTCACACATAACTTCATAAACTTAATTTGATTGTTCAAGTGATAAGCAAGTTTTAAGGGATCACTGTTACCTTTAGAGTGTTCAGTCGTAATTTTATTGTTATGAGGGTTCAGGTATCTGGCTGAAGTGAGGTAAATTTTTGAAATTTGTGACTAGTTGTGTGATAACCAGGTACTTGGTCATTTGGTGACAGTATATAGGCTGTGTATAATATAAATTATATACATATATATATATATATATATATATATATATATATATATATATATTTATATATATATATATATATATATATATATATATATATATATATATATATATATATATATATATATATATATATATCTTATCTTATCTTGACGACATTCGTATTAGTGGCTAAGATGTAAAAGTGAAATATTTACAAAATTCCCACCAACTCAGGATAACTGATGGAATACATTTTTTTTTCTGTTAAAACCGTCCTTTAGATCTAAGCGTAGCTTTAGCTTAGAAGGCTGTTGTTTAGATAAAAGCAGTTTTCGAGTGGGTTAAGTGCCTTAAGGGGACAAGCTGAACAGTCAGTGAGGCTCAGTGTGCCTTTGAGGTCTCTCTCTCTCTCTCTCTCTCTCTCTCTCTCTCTCTCTCTCTCTCTCTCTCTCTTATGTCACTTTAGTGATTCTGGATCAAAGTGTATGGATTTCCAACAGTTTGTCATTAAACTACATCTTCAAATTGTGTTTATGTTATTGTCATCACTGTTGTATCTTTGAAAGTATGTTTGAACATAGTTCGATCTGATTTGGAAATTCAAAGTCCCATTACTCTTACAGTTTAGATTTAAATATCGGAATTGGAACGAATTTAGAACTATGTGTGTGTGTTTGCGTAAGCGTATATATTAATTGTGTGCGCATAACGTTTGCAGTACTAAGGTATGAAAGCAATTTTGAATATATTGTCTGTTAACGGTTATAAAAAGGGTCTATTTTTA
>NC_089746.1:19722760-19745260 GCF_040412425.1 Macrobrachium rosenbergii
CAGTGGTCTGGTTAAACTAAGATATACTTTTTTTTTCCTCACTCCTTCAGACGTTCTGTACTGCATATTACTATGCCGGATGACTAACTCTTATATCCCCAGAAGATCTTACAGATTACTAAATCCTGTTGAGGACAATTTACTGGAATTTCATTCTGATAAAGGAATTAGAATTCCGTCTTTCAAGTCTTATCACCAACTGAATTGTCATTTAAACATATTTTCCCTATTTCTCTTGTTAGCAAGTTTTAGCAGCCTCCTGAAAATTGTGTACAGATACTATAGTATACGTTGTACCATTCGTGTGTTAATTAATATGCTTTGTTCTGTCATGTAATGTAATTCTGACAAAAAGAAGTTTACAAATACCAGCTAGAACTACATTAGGATGACGTACTCTCTCTTTATCCAGTGTTATTGTCGAATGATCACACAGTAAAAACCAATGGGCTTCTGACACAGTGGAAATGAAAGTAACGGTCACTGCGCACCATAAAAGCCATATATTTGTGCTCTTGCTGACCGAGCAAGTCGGTACATTTTGTAAAACTTGACCGCGCTGCCTGGCTATCGATCGGTGTATTTTTAAAACGAATTTCGCAGGGGCCCCGTTCATAACTGCCTGGCTGAGGTCAGGTGAATGCAACACATTTTTCCAAGGCTACGCAATATTTGTCGGAAAGGCAGCCCACGGAATGAATAGTTGGAAGAGTGTTACCAAGTTTAACGGAAGTGTTGTAAATGGAATGAACAGTTAAGAGCGTTAATAGATTTATCGGAAATGATGTAAAAGGAATGGATAGTTAAAGTTCTCAGTAGAATTACATGGAATGTTGTAAACGTAATGATTAGTTGAGAGTTAATAGTTTTATCGGAAATGATATAAATGGAATGAATAGTTAGAATCGTTAATAGATTTATCGCAAATGATATAAATGGAATGAATAGTTAAAAGTGTTAATAGATTTATCGGAAATGTTGAAAATGGAACGAATGGTTAAAAGAGTTTTAAAAGATTTATCTGAAAAGTTGTAATTGGAATGAATAGTTAAAAGAGTATTGGCAGATTTATCGGCAACATTGGAAATGGAATAAGTAGTTAAAAGAGTCTTCTTGGTAGATTTATCAGAAATGTTGTATAGTTTAAAGTGTTGAGAGATCTATCGAGACATTATAAATGGAATGAATATTTTAAAGAATAGAGGTTAATGGTGATGCAAACCACATTGCATTAGCGAAGGTAATGGGGGATACGGTGTATAATCAACTTTCGATTACTGAATTCTACCTCTAAACCTTCCTGTAGTCGAAGCATAACAAATTGCAGTTATTACATTCATTATCATGCACCTTGGAATTTGCTCTCATTTTACACACATTACATTTTATGAAATACACACATATATATAAAAATATGTACATATATATATATATTATATACATAATGATGTGTGTATGTATGTATAACTGAATCACGACAACAAAGGACGACAGTCGAAAGGCCTCGCAGCACTCCATTGTTTCTTTTTCCTTCGTGGATTTTGTCTTATATATATATATATATATATATATATATATATATATATATATATATATATATATATATAAAACATATGATGGCTTGTAAAACAAGTGATAATAATAATAATAATAATAATAATAATAATAATAATAATAATAATAACGGATCTTATAGCGGTAGTTTATTTCATCATAATCTAATTTAGGAGGAATAGAATTCGGATTCTTGCCTGAGTAAACATGCGCCTCCAGTGACATGTGACAGGTTTCCAGCGAGTTTTCTCGTCGCTTGCCCAGATTCTTCTTCTCCTTCTGAGCTTCCAAGAGACTGGCGATCGATGGCGTCATCTAATTAAGGAACCAGGCAACTGCCACCTTGATTTAATGAAACGTCAGTGTCGTGACTTCTTTTGATGTCACCGTTTTTTTGTTGTTGTTATTAGATGATCGTTTTTCTTGCCTGTGTGTTTTTATATGTTTCGTTCTCCGCTCTTCCGAAGCTTTGAGGGGCTATGCTTGGTTTGTTAGTTTTTGATTAATGTAATGGATCTGATGTGTCTCTCAGAGTACAAATACTTGAAAAGTTGTATGTTCGTACTTTGACGAAGAGGGCGAAATGGGGTAGAAAGGACCAGATATGCATTCGGTGCCATAAAATATGATCACTGTACTCGACTTATAGTTAAGAACATCCTTTCTTTCAAGGAGACAGCAAGAATTACGAATAAGTAACGATTTCATTTTTAATATGAAAAAATGTATACCCTATTAGCGTCATATTCTTGTAGTATAAGTCATCTTCCAGACCCAAAGCATTGATGGGCAAAAGAAGTTAATTTTAAATAATGCCTGGCTGAAAGGGAAAACTTTGTTGAATATTGAGAGTCGGCAGTAATTTATGCCGGATTTCTGTCGCTCGATGTAGATCTACTTTAATAGCGCAGGAAGTGATTAAACTATAGATGCAGGTTGAGAATTCGTGAGGAACTGTTCTCCAGGAACGGAATCATCAGAGTATGTGAACGGTAGATGGGGCTTGTCTAGGTTTTGCAGTGATGTCAGCTATCATTTTCAGTTTTCGAAAGAACTACCCAGTTAAAAGTTTGATTTGTTAGAGTAGAACGAAAGCTAGAGCTGTTGTATATTTAAAAAAAACCCGGCTTTCAAGGTAAATAGTCAGTTGTAACTTAGGAAGAAAAGTTGGCTCTCAGATAAACTAGTTTTATTGTAAACTTCGTGAAGTGGCAAGAAGCGATACTGTCGGGCTCTGAAAGTTATTCTTTCGTTTACAAGAAATTTAGATAATGAGCCTCCAGATTAAAGAACAAATTTAATGACAAGTCAGCTGCCAACAGATCCCTGAAGGATCAATAGCTTTAGATGATTGGGAGTAATAACAGCTATACATATATGTGTTAAAAGCGGTATTGCTAGCCGACTAATGCAATCAGATAGGAGGGCTTTCCACTACTGTTTATTGAAAGTCCTTACCCCCCTAGAAATTTAACTTTGCAGCTTTGCAGGAAGTAGAGGTAAGTTCCTTCTCAAATTTACATATTTAAATATTCTCCCGACAGCAGTTTATATACTGTACAGTGTACTGTATACTCCTACCGATTTTAGTTTTCTGTAAAAGAAAACTATTGAGATGGCTTTGTCTGTCCGTCCGCACTTTTTCTGTCCGCCTGCAGATCTTAAAATCCACTGAGGCCAGAGGGCTGCAAACTGGTATGTTGATCATCCACCCTCCAATCATCAAACGTACCAAATTGCAGCCCTCTAGTCTCAGTAGTTTTTTTTTTTTTGGGGGTAAGATTAGCCATGGACCGTGCGTCTGGCACTGTTAGAGGTGCAAGCCGCCGACGCATCTTCACTTGACCGCATCTGGGGAGTAACTGAGCCTGCCCGGACTCATGGTTGAGAGTTTCATACAGCTTTACGCTATACAGAAAACTCGATTGCGCCGAAGAAATTTCCGTGCATTTTTTACTTGTTTAATTTCTATCCTAGTAATAGGCTCAAGTCAACATTTATGAAGGACAAATGAACAGTCCCCGGAGACCTTGGAAGTTATCCAGATTAAGATCCTTTGGAAAGAATCTGTTTGGTGTGAAAGGGATCCATCACACGCGCATAAAACTATCAGATCTCACTGGGCAGAGATTTTCACTTGACTCTTGGGGAGGTGGGAAAGTCGGCACTGAGCCAGGTCCCAGTCTTAAGAATTTCAGATTAGCATTTGATGGAGGGAACTGCTCAGGTTTATGGAGGGGATATCCTGAAATTTCTGGGACCCTTACCAGTATTGCATTGCGGATCCAGATCCAGACATGCAGTTGTTGATGTCTTTGGAAGGATTGCTCTGGGGCCCCGGACCAACCTTTTTACGTTTTTAGTCGGGGTCCCTACCACATTCCAGTTCTCTTGACGAAATTGTGATCATCTACTAACAATAAACTTTGTTGATATTCCAGTTGTAAATCAAAGATTTTCATGAGTATTTTTTTTTTACCATAATATAAAATTTCAAGTGTAATGACCAGAATATAAGATTTTTAGTGTGTTCGTATCAAGATGCCAAGTTTATGGAAGGAATTTTCACATTGACTGACCATTTATTAAATTTAGATGTTGATACGGACATAGATTAAGGTCTCTATCAGGAGAATCGTAAAACATCTGATTCCAGACAGTTAGATTTCCTTCTTATCCGCATGAATAACCCAGATCAGTTATTTATTCCATGAATATCCAGTTATTAAACATTGCTGATAATGTGAAGAGCGATTTTCATGAAAGGTTTAGAATGGTGACACTCTGAATTTCATGATTTCCATGAAAATTATAGAATGGAGATAATCTGGATATGGTTTTCTTGAAAGGTTTAGAGTGGTGATAAGCTGAATATGATGATTTTCATGAAAGTTTAGAATGCTGGCAGTCTTAATATGGTGAATTTCATGAAAGTTTGGAATGGTGATAATTTGAACAGGATGATTCTCATGAAAGGTTTAGAATGGTGATAATCTGGATATGGTGATTTTCTTGAAAAGTTTAGAGTGGTGATAATCTGAATATGATGATTTTCATGAAATGTTTAGAATGGTGATAATCAGAATATGATGATTTTCATTGAAGTTTTAGAATAGTGATAATCTGAATAGGGTGATTCTCATGAAAGATTTAGAATGGTGATAATCTGAATATGATGATTTTCGTGAAAGGTTTAGAATGGTGATAATCTGAATATGATGACTTTCTTGAAAGGTTTAGAATGGTGATAATCTGAATATGGTGAGTTTCATGAAAGGTTTAGAATGTTGATAATCTGAATAGGATTATCGCCATGAAAGGTGTAGAATAGTGATACTGGATGTGATGATTTTCTTGAAAGGTTTAGAGTGGTGATAATCAGAATATGATGATTTAGATGAAAGGTTTAGAATGGTGATGATCAGAATATGATGATTTCCATGAAAGGTTTCGAATGGTGATAATCTGAATATGATGATTTTCATGAAAGGTTTAGAATGGTGAGAATCAGAATATGGTGATTTTTTGAAATGTTTAGAATGGTGATAATCTGAATATGATGATTTTCATGGATGGTTTAGAATGGTGATAATATGAATAGGATGATTTTCATGAAAGTTTGAAATGGTGATAATCTGAATTTCATGATTTTCATGAAAGGTTTAGAATGGCAGTAATCTGGATATGGTGATTTTCTTGAAAGGTTTAGGATGGTGATAATCTGAATATGATGATTTTCATGAAAGTTTTAGAATGGTGATAATCAGAATATAATGATCTTCATGAAAGTTTAGAATGGTGATAATCTGAATATGATGATTTTCATGAAAGGTTTAGAAAGGTGATAATCTGAATGTGATGATTTTCATGAAAGATTTAGAATGAGGATGATCTGCATATGATGATTTTCATGGAAGGTTTAGAATGGTGATAATCTGAATATTATGATTTTCATGAAACGTGTATATTGTTGATAATCTGAATATGATGATTTTCATTAAAGTTTTAGAATGGTGATAATCTGGATATGATGATCTTCGTGAAAGGTTTGGAATGTTCGTAATCTGAATAGGATTATCTTAATGAAAGTTTTAGAATGGTGATAATCTGGATATGATGATTGTCACGAAGGGTTATTGAAATAAACCATCAAACTTTGGCATAATACAGAACTCGATCCCGATACATTTTTTAGGAAGTGGTTGAGCACTCGCAAGGGGGGTATACTCTTCCAGAGCCCTCTGGGTATTCACTTATTTGTTTGACTTTGGCTTCGTCTCCTGCGACTCGTTGATGTTTGTCTTACATATTTGACCAAGGTTATATTAGACCGGCGTCTTTTGTGTACATAATGAAGCTATTAACGTTGTGCCATCAAACGGAATCTTTAAACTCGTTGATTAAGATCTGAAAGGTCATATCAGTTATTCATTTTCTTCCGGATGGATTCCATCTTTAGGAAAAGAGTAATTAATATGTCTTGAAATCCATCAAGTGCATTATGGGCTCATTTGATACTCAGTCACTTAGATTATATATATACATATAGATATATGTATACATACATACATTCATACATACATGTATTTATTATATGTAAAGTATATATATACATTTGTGTATATAAATATATATATAGTGTAATATCAGTATATTTCATTATTATCTCATGACAAGACGGGCGTAGGACTTTATTCTGGGGATACATATTTGTCTTTCGAAAGCATAAAAAACCCTGCAGAGCCTTCGTCTTCCACTTTGAGTTAAGCGAGTAAAGGACATTTCCATTAGCTATCATGTAAAGGACAGAATATTAAGGAGACATAGTAAGCATTAGTCGCTAATATATTATCTCATTCTTTTTCCATTCTCTCAACACACACACACATATATATATATATATATATATATATATATATATATATATATATATATATATATATATATATATGTGTGTGTATGTGTTTGTGTATTTGTTTACGAATAAAACAAACTTATATTCACATCAAATATATTCATTTATAGTTGTACTAATTGTGAATACAGTAATACAGTGAAGATACCCACACAGTTATGCATGTGTGTGGGCTTCGTGGTGTATACTGAAGCATTTTCGCCTACCAAACGAGGGGACCCAGGTTTGACACTGGGCGAGAACGAGCGGATAAGCACGCCCCGTGAATAAGGTCATTAAGCAGTGAATTAGATACCCAATAGTTAGGCACTTGAGGTGGCTGCAGCTTGGGTTAAAAAGGGCATGAGGCCAGCGACCTCATTCCCTACGACTTGAGGAGAACCTTAAGCTTGTCAGCGAATAAATAACTCAACTGACCGTTTGTATATATTTTATGCAATTCGTGTTTATTAACAAAAAAAAAAAAGTGGCGATTAATGTATTTGGTCTCAAGGGCAAGACATCAAACCACGAAATGGTAAAAAATACTGCACTGAAGATCAACTATGGTCCATTTTCCTTTGAAAGTCAAGAGTGAAGTGGGTTGGTTTTGGGGATTGGGTGGGTTGCGAGGGCCACATTCGGAGTCACCGAGATGCGAGGAAGGGACCGGGAAAGGAAAGGATGGCGGTACAAGAGAACTTAGGAGTGAGTGAAGGTGTTTCCTTGTGCGTTTGCTTTTGGGGGTCCCTGCCTAAAGCTGCTGCTTCGCTCGCACAGCGTTTTCTTGCGTTGCTTGGTCAGTTCTGGAGGAGTTTTCTTGGGACTGCTGCACTTTAGCAAGTTTGACTGCAACACTTTGTCATACAATACACAAACAATCCACTTATACGCACACAATTTATACATATATATATTATATATATATACTGTATATATATATATGTATGTTGTTTGTATGTGTATGCATATATACATATATATGCACACATACATACACATATATATATGTATATGTATGTATATATATATGTATATGTATATATATAGACAGAGGAGAGAGAGAGAGAGAGAGAGAGAGAGAGAGAGAGCGCCGAAGGTAATCTAGTACGTACGTTTACTATGTAAGCGTGTGTATTTTTACGTACTCTCGTTTGCAGGAACGCCTAAGTGATTACCCTAAAATTTATATACGTTCGAAATCAGAGAATGATAATCCTGAGGCATTCATGATTCATAATGTCTGTCAGGTTGAGGCCAGAGCAGCAGTAGTGGTGCTGAGGGCTATTTAAAGTGGATTTAGCCTGCAAGGCCTTGGCGCGTTTGTTGACAAAGATAGGATATATTACGAGGATCTCTCTCTCTCTCTCTCTCTCTCTCTCTCTCTCTCTCTCTCAAGAAGTGTTGGTCATCAATTCAAGAAGTATTTATATATCAATTCAGTAATATTGTATTATATATATATATATATATATATATATATATATATATATATATATATATATATATATATATATATATATATATATATATAGTTTTAGTTATATAGATATATACCATATATAATATATATAGAGTATATACAAAGATACACCCACACTTATATGTGTATGTGTGTATGTACGTATGTGTAAAATTTATTGAAACACATTATCAGACATGTGTTACATATTCAGGACATTGAAACAAGAATAATTCTCAACCAATTCGTGTCGCTTTAGGTGGGAAGTTTTTGATACGAATACAAATTGTTTCGAACAGATTTGTTGTGCTTTGTGTACAAAATTTTTCCTCCACACCCACAGAGTCCTTTTGCAATGTAGACCTGCCAGATAGCGTTATTAAAGGGGAACCGGAGCCTCCCTGTTTAGTGATTGTTGCACTGACCGTTTATTGCCGCGCCGTTGCCTCGATAACTTTATAGGTCACTGTAATGGCACAAGATGTTATGGTATGTTATGCGAGGTTATTTATGCTTTCGTAATTATGCAATTTGGTGAGGTTTAACTTTAAACATTGGCTAAGAAACTGCCGTAATGAAAAGTTTTCTTTATAATTTACATTAAATTAGGGTTTTAATTCTCTCTCTCTCTCTCTCTCTCTGTTATGCGATGTTATTTATGCTTTCATAATTATGCAATTTGTTGCGGTTTAACTTTAAACATTGGCTAAGAAACTGCCCTAATGAAAAGTTTTCTTTATAATTTACATTAACTTAGGGTTTAATTCTCTCTCTCTCTTTTCTCTTCTCTCTCTCTCTCTCTCTGTTATTATGATTTATGCTTTTGTAATTATGCAATTTTGTGCTGTTTAACTTTAAACATTGGCTAAGAAACTGCCCTAATGAAAAGTTTTCCTTATAATTTGCATTAACTTAGAGTTCTCTCTCTCTCTCTCTCTCTCTCTCTCTCTCTCTCTTCCATTTCTACAGTGAATTATTAACGCATAAAGACAGACTAATGCACACGCAGAATGAAATTTTCACGCATAAGCATAAATGGCTTGCCAGCCCATCATTTTCCTCTCTCTTAACTTACTTTGTCAGTCATCCCAGATAATATATGAATGAATTTTTTAAGAGCAAACGCCAACAAAGGGACGATCAATCTAAATGCCATTTGCTAGCCCAGACCCGAAGAAAGCAAGAAAAGTGAGAAGGAAGAAAGATGGAGCTTAACTATACAGAAAGCGAGGGACCTTTACCTCTTGAAGGGAGAATGGATATTGGGTCAGAAGCAGGAAGAGAATTCCAGTGCTTGTGGGACAATTTTTATAGTACGCAAATGTGTAGCTTCGATTTTAATTCCTCTAATTTGTACCTTGCAAATATATATCTTGGCCCATGACGCGAAACGTATGACCCAGAACACGTGATCTATAATTCCTTAATGAGCCAAGATCAGTAACCTAAAGTTGTTGGAGTCGGGTGAGGCTGAAGAGTGACGTAATTGGTGAATCGACGCTTGGGTATTCTCAATTAAGGAAGATTGCCGGACGAGCCTTTCAACTTCTTGTGCGACTTGAAAAAGAACGACAAAAGGGAGACAAGCAGCCTTTAGGAGACGTAGCCTTTTCAAAGAGGGGGAATTAGAGGAAGGAGCGTAATTTAGCGAAGAAGTGGACAAAGAGTGTGAAATGGTTAAATAACAAAATGTTACGAGGGGACGAAAGCACCAGCAATCAATACCTTGTTCTCTCTCTCTCTCTCTCTCTCTCTCTCTCTCTCTCTCTCTCTCTCTCTCTCTCTCTCTTCTTGCATCCACTCACATGTCTGTGGCCTCTTTCACCCTAGACCATGAGAAGTATCTCTGTCATAGTGTTTAAAGATAGGCTTGGACTATGATTTATATATATTCTTTGTTTCCCTGCGATGTAAGTAATGCTCCCGTACTTAAGCCACGCCCACCATCATCCTTGTAACATTGTTGAGATAGCGAAGAGGTAAACAGGTGGAGAGGAAATGTATTTCTGAAAGAAAGGATGGAGTAGGACAGTCCCAGCCCTTTTTGCGAAGCTTTTGGTTTTCTCTTTTATAATTTGGTTTAACCAAATATTACATATTCGGTCTTTTCCAAACCAAAAGTACGTCGAGAAAGAATTAAATATAATTTTTTTTTCACATACATTTTTTTGGAGATCTTAGGTTGTGTCACCTTCTGTTGCTGGCAGTGTGACCATAGTTATAGCAGTCAGACTTATGATTAGTCTCCCTTGATAGTTGCACAATGAAAACATGTAAACGTGTTTTGTTTGAAGTCTGTGGATAGTTTTGGGCCGACCGTCTTGTCCTTCCTTTAATTAACCGCCCCCCCTCCCCTCCGCCTGCATGAATGCTGGGTACGTATCCCAGTTTCCGTCGAGGAAGTCCCAGTTGTTCAATTTAGTAGCTCAAGCTTTTTCAGCATGGTTTTGATCCTTAGCTTTGTAGTCCGAAAAATTTACGCATGAGTTAATTACAGTTTTTTAGTGACGTATTTCGAAGGGTACGATATCAACGAAGGTATTAGAATTAAAAGCTGTGCAGTACAGCAGGGGGGAGATGCTGTAAGATTCCACTTCGCCAGAGAGATTGGAAATATACTTGACTGCTGTGTATTCATTTCATTCTTTTGGCATGTATCCTGAGGTATTTCCAAGTGTGATGTTGTCACGAGGTATTTTCTACCCGAGGACTTCCAGGGAATCAGCTCGATGACGTTAGAAAGTGAAATTCTGATACTAATACCGTAGAGTTCATCAGAACTCGAATAATTTCAACATTTGTTTTGTTCTCTGTATGTGTAGGTACTAATGGCTTTAATACCATATGGGGTATATCTATCTGTCTATACACGTGTATCTGTGATAGTACATTTATTTTGAACCAATGGTCAATGGGTTGCCATGGCTAACATTTAGATTTTTAACCTATGCCGTAAAATATAAAAGACATAGAAAACATATTCCCTTTTCATTCCTTCATTTCAACACTGATATATTCACACTATGTATTTACTTTGTTTTTTTTTTCATTTTCCTCTTGACACAAAATTATACTTTTTCGCTTTGCTACTCTTATTCCTCCTCCCATTCTCCTTCTCCAACCGTCTCCCCCTACCCCCTTCCCATCCTCCCCCAGCACCTTTCGTAGAGTCAACTCAGTCTTAAACAAGAATTTTTTGGGGCCCTACATTTTATTCCCTTCGTTGCCTTTGAATGCATTTCCAGGTATTTATCGTCGGGAAGCCATTGTATATGTGTGGAGAGCCACAATAGCTCCTGTCCGTAGGGGCACATCACCCCCTCGTATATTGTGCTTCATTGGACCCTGGTTGGATCCACCATTATCTTGAAAAGATGAAATGGAAAATTCTTTCGGCTTCCGCGCTGGTAGTGATGGCTATCCTCTTGCCCTCTGTTTGAGAGAGAGAGAGAGAGAGTGTGTGTGTGTGTGTGTGTGTGTGTGTGTGTGTGTGTGTGTGTGTGTGTGAAGTATAGATTGGATAATAGAAGCGGCTTGCTTCTGTTGGGATACGGTTGAGGGATCGGTTTTCCGTCACTGGTGAGAGAGAGAGAGAGAGAGAGAGAGAGAGAGAGAGAGAGAGAGAGAGAGAGAGATTCATCGGTAAATCCGAAAGGTTAATGGTACTCTTGACGAAAACGCTGTTCGTTAGAAGTTTCTGACCCAAAACTGTTAGAGCTTATTCTTGGTTCGAATATTATGCCTTGTTTTTCATGTATTTCCCTCTCTCTCTCTCTCTCTCTCTCTCTCTCTCTCTCTCTCTCTCTCTCTCTCTCTCTCTCATGTACACACAGTCAATTAGTAAATATTTTACTAAAAACATTCCCACCAAGGTCCAAATAAATATATAGAGTGAAATTGTGTAAATGTACATTATCGGAACGTAGTCAGTATTCTTATTTATTTTGTCAGAAGCGTAAGCTATTGGCAAATATGAAGACTGACCCCGTTTCATTTATGCACATTTAAAATTCCACAGAGAAGCTTCCGAGAACCTTTCGGGCTCCACTGGGGAGAGAAAAAAAATATAGTGTAGGATTTTGGCTGAAGGAAACCAAATATATACGTTTTCTGGATTGTGAAAAGCCCTCCGATTTGCCTTGGTAACACACGGTATATCAAAAAGTATTGGATGTATGCCGAGCCACGTTGGAGAATATCTTTGAAGTGGGCGTGTTTATTTTCTCTTCCTCCATTTCATAACCGTTCGGTTATTTTATTGAATAAGACTTTCGGTCGGTCAGAAGTAGTAAATAAGGACCCTGAACGTAAAGTCTTGTGAAAAACTTTTTTCATCTTAATAAACGGTAAAGTAAAAAGTAGATACTTGATGTCCTCCTAGGGGATATAAATAAACTTGAGGTCTTCTGAGGGGATATAAATAATAATTCATTCATTCATTTTATTTACTTGTTCATTTATGTTTCAGGTCTATCATGGTGTTAGATGTGACGTAGTTTAATTATTTTTTTCCTTTAGGACAGAATATTTGAATATTTAATGGAAACAGTACAGAATTAATTGGCTCGGGGTGATGGTAATTTTCCAGGATTGAAATTAAACAACCATGTGAACGTTTCATGTATAAAGGATAAATTTAAAACATTTTTGTTCGTATTTTTCACGGGTAAAAATTAAGAGCATAATGGCAAGAAATAATATTCTGTATTTTTCAGTGTACTGCATATTTAGGATTATACATTTTTATAGCCCCGTGTGTGTCAGTTTCGTTGCTGTTGATCTGATTGCCAATTAGAACTATAATAACAAGTAAAAAATGCGCCGAAGTTTCTTCTGCGCAATCGAGTTTTCTGTACAGCCGCTACAGCATATAATCAAGGCCATCGAAAATGGATCTGTCTTTCGATGGTCTAGGTATAATGCTGTATGAGCCGCCGGCCATGAAACTTTAACCACGGCCCGATGGTGGCCTATCTTATATCGTTGCCAGAAGCACGATTATGGCTAACTTAAACCTTAAAGAGAATAAAAACTACTGAGGCTAGAGGGCTGCAATTTGGTATGTTTAATTATTGGAGGGTGGATGCTAACATAATTTGCAGTCCTCTAGCCTCCGTAGTTTTTAAGACCTAAGGGCGGACAGAAAAAGTGCCGACAGAGAAAAGTGCCGACAGAATAAAATCCGGACGGACAGACAAAGCCGGCACAATAGTTTCCTTTTGCAGAAAACTAAAAAACGAGTTGAATGATTAATAACTCTGGACTGGATATATGGAGCCAGTAGTAGCTATAGTTGTGAGCAAGGGATTTCTCAGAGAAGATCAAAAGATCAGAGGCTCTTAACTGACCGCGTTACAACAGTTACTGGTGTAAATTGTAGACCTAAATCTTTCTGTCTCAATTAGGTTAGGTGGATCCAGTAATGGAGATGAATCGTAGATATTTACTACTGTATCCTCTTGGGTAAGGTGTTACGATTGAGATAGATTGTAGATATAAATTCTAGCCTCTCAATTGGGGTAGTTATCATAATTAACCGAAGTAAATTGTAGATGTAAATCTTATTGTCTTTGTTGGGGTAGTTGTAATCGTTAGCCGAGATAGATCGTGAATATAAATTTAATCCCTGAAATTGGCCATTTTTAACCGTAACCCGTGTAAATTGTATCTCTTAGTGACAGTATTTTACTCATTCAGTTGTAAACGTTAACTTAGGTAAACTGATTATCTAAATCTGTCTCTTAATTGGGCCCGTTGTAATTCTTAGTCGAGTTGAATTGTAAATCTAAAACTTTGTCTGGCAAAAACTGGATCTTTCTCTTTTAGATGACCATAATGCGAGACGTATTATAACTCAGTTAATTCTCTTAGTTTTGCTCTTTATAACCGTGATGCGATATGCGTCATAATGTAGTTACCACTTTTTACTTCTAATTGTTCTTAATTGGACTAATAGTAACTATAATTCGAGAGAAATTGTAGGTAATATTTATGACTGGGTTAGTTGCCATCTTGAATCGAGATCAGGTGTTAAACTAAAGGAGACTGAAGCTTTTGTATAGCATGAGTAATATGATTGAACTAATATTGGTGGTCGCTGCGATCTTTTAGGGATTGGGTCCAGCTATACGGCTTGTGTTCAGTTGAAGCTCTCAAGACTGGCTCTAGCTATGGTGACTAGCTGTCGCTTTTGGCTGTGGCCAGCTGCCACTCGTTAGAGCTAACCACTGAAGACGACTGAGTATGACGTTGATCTTGGATAAGCTGTGTTAATTAAGTTGGGACAGTTGCAGTTATATGAAATACTTTTACTGTGAACTGAGGCCAGTTATAGTACTGAATCTTTACTAATGAAGGCTTTGCAGGAATGTCATTTGTGGTTCTCGGCGCCATGCTACTTTTATTTTTTGTTATTTTACAACAATTGGTATGATCAAAAGCAATAAATTCCTTATCTGAAGACACCCAAAGTAGTCTATTTCATTTACTGGTAAACAGAACTTAGGTAATGTTGAAATATCATTAATGAAAAGCGCATAACCCCACGGAAGAGATACACTCGTCTTTGTTCGAAAGAGCACGGATTGGATTCCTAGGCAAGGAGGAGCGAATAAGGTTCGTCCTGTTAAGAAAGATGTGTGTGGCCTATAATATGATAAATATTGAATTAATACTTGTTAGCTAGCCGACTGTCGTGGGATGCAGCTTAGGTGGAGAAAGGTATGTGACTTACAACCTTTTCCCGAAGTACTTGTTGAATCCAGAAATATATTTAGAGAGAGAGAGAGAGAGAGAGAGAGAGAGAGAGAGGATTCTCTTAATTGAGTGAGTGACACCCGTCAGACGGTATAAAAATAGGTCTCACTAAATATGTAAATCTTCGAGTTCATTTGCATACAGATGAAACCCATTTAAGGGATTTGTCGTAGTTTTTTGTTCCCCTCTTCCATCCTCTTATCAATTAGCAGCTGATACGGAGCTGTCCTCCGTCGTAACTGATGATGGACTACGATCTCTGTGTACGGGTGTTTGTTTGTGTGCGTTTATATTTAAATATATAATTTACCCTTCCACAGCACTTGACATTAAAAGTTCGTCCCTTATACGATGAGAATATTTAGTGTTGAATCGAGGTCAAGACTCAAGTGTCACTACAGCCCACCAATGTTTGCTCGGGATCTTAAAAGCAAACTCCAGTTATTGGCTGTGAAGGGTTCGGGTTTACAAAACCTCAGACACCAGATGTAGCCTTTCATCAGAGAGAGAGAGAGAGAGAGAGAGAGAGAGAGAGAGAGAAAGTATATATATAATATATATACAGTATATTTATATATACAGTATGTATGTATGTATGTATGTATATATATATATATATATATATATATATATATATATATATATATATATATATATATATATATATATATATATATATATATATATATATATATATACAGTGTAGGTAAGTATGTGTTATGTTACTGAAACACGAAAAAGTCTTGAAATAAGTATTCTTTGTGATGATCAGTCCGGTAAGTATGAGAAACATAGGCGAATAGAAGTGAATTTTGTATCAATGTGCTGGTTTTTTGTACTGAACGAAATATCATCGATCCCTTATCTCGTGGCTGGATCCACATGGCACGTCTTGAATTAAGCAGGGGGCATTTCCTTCGTGAGCAGAATCTTTCATCACATCCTAAAAGTCTTGACAGTCAGTTTTGTTTCCAGTTCGAATTAATTAAAAATAATGAAGATAACGCCTAACAGGTAGAACCTTAGTTCTTAGAAAGTCCCTTTGCTCATTTCTTTTGCCGTATTCACAGCTGGGTCGAGTGGTAGGCTGTAAGCCGGAAATCGAACAGCGGGCGGCCCTGCCCTCTGCTATTGTGGTATGGCACACAAACAAACTCACAGACCCATAAAAGAATTATAAAAAAATACTTTGTATTCTTTTACTGTTTGCTGTCGGTGAACAAATCCTCATAAATTCACAGTCAGCTGAAAGGAAGTGGGCGACTTAATGATAGACTCACATTGATGAGAGTGAATATTAAGTTAAAGTTACTGTATCAAGCACGCCTACTCACTTTGATTGCCACATTTAATACACTCATTATTACGTGCAAGCCGCCGTAATTAATAACAGTCACGTAGGTGTAAATGAGGTATAATTTTAGTTCGATTTAAGCAGTATTCCATATGATTACTTCACACTATTAACAATCAGGGAAAGCAAAAATATTGAATGAGTATATACTGAGAGATCCATTTATATTCCTGGACTTTTTTTATGGACTTTATCAGTTGCGCAACCTAACCAGGGGCTCAGACGTTCACATTGCTTGCTTCAGTAGCACATTGTAACAACAGAAGCTAGGGCGTCTATACTGACTGCGTCACAAACGTAACATAACGTAAACAAAAGCTAGGACTTTATTACTTACTGCGTCAATAACGTAACATAGCGTAAACAAAACTTAGGACTTTATTGTTGACCGCGTCAATAACGTAACGTAAACAAAAGCTAGGACTGTATTGCGGTACTGACCGTGTCAGTAACGTAACGTAAACAAAAGCTAGGACTTTATTAATGACCACGTCAATAACATAACGTACTGGGAAGGCATGGCCTTATTGCAGACGCGTCAGTAGCATAACGTAACGTAACGTGATTAGGCGCTGAGACGATCTTGTCGTTATTTGCTTCAGTTGGTCGAGAGAGCCTCGTTGAACTTGATGGGAAACCTGGTAAGGAAGATCCAAGAGCTGCCTCTCGTTCTTTTCAGCTAATTGGCCTTCGCTTAATTGAAATATTCCTTTCGGCAGCCTGTCTGCTGACAGACTCCGGACGAGTGGCGCTTTGTTCTTGGGTGAGAGAGAGAGAGAGAGAGAGAGAGAGAGAGAGAGAGAGAGAGAGAGAGAGAGAACGCTTTCTTTTTTCAGAGTAAATGTTAAGGAAAAAGTAGTGCATTTGGTTGTGGTTGTTTCTGTTCCAGAGAAAAAGAGGCATCCATTTACTCATTGGTTGAAAAGAAAAGGTGTTTTGTTCGGCTTTGTGTGTGTGAGAGAGAGCGGGGGTGTGTGGTGCTTTTGGTTTTACCCAGAGAGAGAGAGAGAGAGAGAGAGAGAGAGTAATTCTTTCTTTTATTCACGCTCACAGTGAATGTTAGGGAAAAAGTACTTAGTTGGTTGTGGTAGTCTGTTTCTGTTGCAGAGAGAAAGAGGCATCCATTTACCCACTGATGGAATTTGTGTTTGAGAGAGAGATAGAGGGAGAGAGAAGAGTGAATGGTTAGTACATGTCAAAATACTCCAAGATTGTTTTTGTTTCAGTATTACTGTATGTAGTCAGCCAAAACATAGGTCCACGCTTACAGAACCACTCGAAGTAAATTCTTTTGTTTATATAAGCTCCCTTTACCATTCTTATGCGTCCCTGACCCCCTTCCCAAATTCTTAGGTATGTGCTTGCATCAGCGGCCTACTTTGTGCGACGCTGACTGCGTTGCTTGTTGCATGACAAGGTGACCCAAGCATGCATTGCAAGCATTCTTGGAATTACCTTGCTCAGATGCTATCGCCGCCATTGATGTTGGTCCGGTTTGAACAGCAATCACGGGATTTACATATGAGGACGTAGAATTGGTGCTTTGAATTTAGGTAAGATAAGGTTACTCGAATATCATATCGAAGCCTTTCCATCAGATCAGTTAGTGGTCAGGTTTATTATATTTGGTACTCAGTTTTTGAGATTTTAAATTAGGATGAGAAGATTATCTGGATTCTTTTGTCACACAAACAAACATAAAAGCGCATACACATTTTGTTTCATAAATATATGTAATGTGTATTTGCATATATTTATATATATAGATATATATAATATATATATGTACGTATATATATATATATATATATATATATATATATATATATATATATATATATATATATATATATATATATATATATATATATATATATATATATATATATATATATATATATATATATATGGATGTAATTATGTATGTGTGTATGTGTGTGTTGTGAACCTTTCACTAATAGTTTCGTAGTTTCTTTTCAACATTGCTTATTGATGGTAAGTTGATAAACGAACTTCAAAAGCTTTTTCCGATTAGCTCCAAACCCGATAATTACATTTTGGAGGTAATGATGATGTAATTTGGACTGATGCGTTTCCTTTCCTTCGTTCTGAATAGTTTTCTGTTTCCTGAAAAGCATTTTGACGATGCCTGGTTATGATTTGGTAGGACTATTCAAAATCACTGGTATTAATATTCTGGTTGTCTGAAATATAATTAATCTCTCTCTCTCTCTCTCTCTCTCTCTCTCTCTCTCTCTCTCTCTCTCTCTCTCTCTCTCTTTCTTAGTCTCTCTCTCTTCCTCTTTCTCATTTATTGTACTAGCTTAAGGGGGCAGGTCTTTTAAGTATGAGTATTCCATCAAGTTTTAATAGCAGTTCATCCTTTTCCATGGAGAATTTCGAATAACACTGATGTAAGTACACTACCTGGTTATTTCTTGATCTGTCCACAAGGCACAACTCTTAAGTAATGCAATTTTTGGAAACGCTACGGCACTGTAATTAGTCGCCTGCGTCGGAGGCAAAAGGCTCCTTTCAGGCAACGATGCTTAGGTTAATATGGGTTAGGGTATATATATATTTTTATTGTAGCGTTGCTCGGTTACGACCGATTGGGGAAAAGCTTCGCCTTACAGTCTGGAAGGAATTTTTCATATTATTGAGACTATATCCTTGGCCTTTTGCTAAAATGTTAGGTATATCGAGATAAGGTTTCGGGTTTATTCCTGTTTCTCCGTCAGTTATTTTTACCCTATTTGATATCTTTTCTTATATGGCTGAATCCTTGGTTGCCTTTATGACCGCAATGATTCTCAGACCTCTTCTATGTATTGTTTGTCCTCGAAAGGGAACACGATGAGCGATGTGCATATAAATTCCGGACGATTTATTAGAGTTTTTGCTCATGTGTATACACACCTTTATACACACACACACACACACACACACACACACACATATATATATATATATATATATATATATATATATATATGTGTGTGTGTGTGTGTGTGTGTGTGTGTAAAGTATATATGCACACGCACTTACACCCAAGATATATGTCCGTTAGTAAATTTGCTAATTGGATGAGTGAAATTACGTGCATTCAGTTGTTACAAAACCCATGAAGAGGACTTCTTGAGATCAATCTGGAATGCAGGGCTCTTGTGGAGGACAATGGATTCACGGGAGGTGCTTGGTAACAAATGTCATTTAAACGAAGTAAGCAAAAAGGAAAGAAAATACTTCATGTGTTGGATAGAATTCTCTCTCTCTCTCTCTCTCTCTCTCTCTCTCTCTCTCTCTCTCTCTCGTAAGACCTAAGTCCCGCAACATTCGAGTTGGAATAAGATAAAAAAAAATATGAAGGTGGTAGAAAAAGGGACTGCCTTAATCTGGGAGCATTAGGTAAATCCGCTGGTCTCCCTCGTGTCATTATCTTCCTCCTTTCCTTTCTTCACTCTTTCTTCTTCCGTCCCATCCATCTTCTCTCCTCCACCCCTCACCCCCATCTCTCCTCGATTCTCTCCCAACACCCCTGTCTCTCTCTCTCTCTCTCTCTCTCTCTCTCTCTCTCTCTCTCTCTCTCTTCTTTTGTGTAATTTCCTTCACTTTTCTGACGAGTTATATGTTGGTGTTTAGTCTTTTCCTTCCTCGTTTCTTTATGCTTCTTGTATATTTACCGCCTCTTTCCACAATTGTTTACTTATTTTTTTATTTATTTTCTCGATGCCTCTCTTAATTTCATTCTGTTTCCGTCTCCTTTCTCCGTTTATGTGGCTCCTGTCTCGTTGCGAACGAACCTGATGACCGGTAAGGTCTCTCTCTCTCTCTCTCTCTCTCTCTCTCTCTCTCTCTCTCTCTCTCTCTCTCTCTTTTCATTTACTTTCTCCCCAGCCCGTATGCAGCCCACTCACGGTGTTTGCAGCTAAGTCGAGCAGTCATCGGCTGCCCTCTGTTTCCTTCTTGCCCTCAGCTGGAGGTTGATTCGAGAAGAGGGGGTTTGAATTCCCCTCGTGAACCGTCATGGCAACCTTTGTCTGAATCAGATTCATTTTACTCTCCTTTCGGAGGTGGTGATGGAACTGCCGTGAAGGAGAGAGAGAGAGAGAGAGAGAGAGAGAGAGAGAGAGAGAGAGAGAGAGAGAGAGAGAGAGAGGTTTTTCTATCAAGGCTGCACTGAAATGACTGACGGATTTCAGTCCCAGATAATTTCCGTCTGGGCATCGAGGTGACTCTCTCTCTCTCTCTCTCTCTCTCTCTCTCTCTCTCTCTCTCTCTCTCTCTCTTTCTCTCTCACTTTATATACATACATATATATAAATTATATATATATATATGTATGTATTTATATTATTTACTTACTCCTCTATATGACCACACATGGTATTATTATTATTATTATTATTATTATTATTATTATTATTATTATTATTATTAAAAAGAATGTCCCTCTGGATGTCTTTGAACTTATACTTCAGTTTCTCAGTCTTTCGAATGAGTTACTTTGTAGCAGCAGGTATATATATTATATAACAGCTGTCCAACGGTTATTTATTCTGTAACGTTTCGGTAGATCTCTCTACCATTTAGGCGATTTTTGGTTGACTGTCGAACCCAGGTGGGGTGGGGGGCCTCTTCCAATTGGCTGCGAGAGGAATGGTTTATCCGGAACGTCAAGGAATAAATGAACTTTGGACATCTGTTATATAATTTACCTTCTGCTGCAGAGAAACTCATTCGAGAGATTGAGAAACTGCAATATAAACTCTCAACGGCATCCAGACGGCCATTCTTTTTAATAAAGTTTGTTTGGAAGAGGGTATTCTTCCGAGATATTAGGCCTACTACTACTACTACTACTACTATTAGTACTACTGCCCCAGTTGGAAAAGCAGAATGTTACAAGCTTACTGTCCCAAATAGGGAAAGCAGCCCAATAAAGAAGAGAAATTTGAGAGGTGAAAAATAAAGAAAAAACGAACACGAATAAGTTAAATATCAGCAGTCAAGATAAATAACGAAGCTAAATGAAAACAGCAGAACTGTGAAGTGAGATTCACACCAGCCTCTACAAAAAAAAACTATTTACACCAATTTTGTACTTCAGAAGTTCCATCGATTCAACTCCAGGTTTTGGATCATCCTACGTTTTGGTCGTAGAGTGGAGAAAATTTCCAGACGTGCACGGTACTGAACTCCATAGAAGAATATGTGAGAAAGTATTGCACAAATAGTACTGTAGTAGTGCGAGGTAGATGCTTGAACCATCCATAAAATATATACATACACACACATATATATATATATATGTGTATGTGTGCGTTCTCTAGGGTTACCAAACTGAACTGTGGGAGACCCTCTGGCTACTCCCGGTTTGTTGCCTAAGTGCAAACGAGAGAATTTTCAGGATAAAAAAAGTAGCCCTGTAATGTACTTGAGATCCCGAGGGTAAGTACTTTTTTCTAACTCGGGAAGAATGAAAAGAGGAAGGAGAAGAAGATGATGATGATAACGTTGAAGAAGGCGCTGGATTTGGGTAAAACGACCATTAGGTTACATTTGCTGCGAATAAATTTCATTTGCTGTTTACTTTGGCAAATTTAATTTATACTTCTATACATTAGGTTCATTTACACATTGGGTTCATCATTATGGCATCAAACTCCCATACATATAATGCGCTATTCAGCAGCATCTTGCGCGCACTCCTGCGCTCTCTGGCTATTAAGGCGCTTCCTTTCTAAGACCCTTTCTGCCAATCAGCATTATCCGGAGTCTTTCTCTTCTCCAACAACAACGAATTATACACCTTTCATCAACATATCATCAGTATATATATATATATATATATATATTTGTATGTGTATGTATATATATATATATATATATATATATATATATATATATATATATATATATATATATATATATATATATATATATATATATATATATATATATATATATATATTTTATATTTGTTTGTTTTTTGTTTGTGGGCGTGTGTGAGTGTGTATGAGAGAGAAAGAGAGAGAGAGAGAGACATGTATAATTAAGATACTTGTCTCCTGAGAGACGGAAGATGTCTGTGTATTTACATACACGTAAGGAAAGAGAGAGAGAGAGAGAGAGAGAGAGAGAGAGAGAGAGAGAGAGAGAGAGAGATGCATAATTAAGATTCGTGTCTCCAGAGGGAGAGAGAGAGAGAGAGAGAGAGACAGAGAATGTGTATGTATTTACATACACATGTGAAGAGAGAGAGAGAGAGGGGTGGGGGTGGGGGAGAGCGTGCACACGAAGAGAAGGGAAGAGAGGAAAGGAGAGGAGGACGCCCATTGTTTTCCTCCTTTTCCTCGGGGCATAATTATGATGCTACTTTAGGCCTCTAATCCTTTGTTGACGGAAGGATCTTGTAAAACGGAAAATGTAATATCACAGAAAGTCTGATAATGACCTCAAGCCATTGTTACTGCGCTG
>NC_089746.1:19750260-19755260 GCF_040412425.1 Macrobrachium rosenbergii
GTAAACGAAATTGTCCGTGTTTGATTAGACGGATCGTAAAGAAAAAGAAAAAGTTTAGTTAAGGATGATTTTAAAAACTCTCTCTCTCTCTCTCTCTCTCTCTCTCTCTCTCTCTCTCTCTCTCTCTCTCTCTCTCTCTCTCTCTTCTTCCTTTGTGTTGTAAATATCCCAGCAAAGTGGAATCTTTAATTCATAAGAGAGTGAGTTTTGTCAGGAGATGTACTTAGCGCAGTCGAGCAAGATGGCGGCCGACACGTAATGGGTTGCTTTTTTGCCCCTGTAATGCGTGCCTTAGAATGCAATGGAGAATCCTCGTGTATCTCTCCTTGTGTAGAAAGTTAAGGAAGGTTTTCCTTTCCTCCTGCTCCTGTCTCTGGCCGCCCCCCCCATCCCTTCCTCCATTTCTCCCACCTCCCTCCACCTCCTCTTCCTCGCCTCCTCACATTTTCCTCCTCTTTCTCCTCCTCTCCTCTCCTGCCTCTGTCCCCCCTCCTCCCTCCCTCCCTACCTCCCACCTTCGTATTCCTCCTCCTCCTCCTCCTCCTCCTACTCCTTCCCCTCCTCCTCCCACCTTCGTATTCCTCCTCCTTTCTTCCACACATCCTCCTCCTCCTCCTCCTCCCACCTTCCTATTCCTCCTCCTCCTCCCCTCTTCCTGTCATGTTCCTCCTCATCCTCCTCCTCCTTCTCATCCTCCTTTCCTCCGTGTAGCTCTTACTTATAAAAAGAGAATTGTTAGAGAAAATGGTCAACGGGAAATGCCAAGCAAACTTTTGCACTTTCATCCAAAGTTGATATTTTCTTTCTTGTCTAGTCACTTTCTTTTTAGGGGGCTTTAAGAGGAAGTAATTTCGCACTTTCTTCTGAGTTTTACCTTTTTTTTCAGTCACCTTCTGTTTAAAAAAAGTTAAGGTAAAAAGGAAAGCAAGAAATGGAAGGTGGCATGCCCAAGTGGTTTTACTTTAATTATCGCGACTTGTTTCGACTTGCCGTTGCAAATGTTAAATGCGAATGTCGGACCCTCACCTTGGTTTATTTTTATTTTGGCTTTGTTGTCCAACTTTGTTTGTAATCAGATTTGTCTGAGCTTCCACGTTTGACATAAAACTTGACCGATTTCTTGTTTTTGTTCGGTGACAATATTTGCCGTAGATACTGTATTGGTTATCAGACTTGACTGAGCTATCCTTTTTTGCCCTTGAATTTAGTAAATTACGATTGTTTTTTCGTATAACATGTCATTATATGTCATTTACATTAAAAATATTTTTTCCCTCTTTAGTATTTTTTTTTTTTTGGGCTTTCATGTGTCTCATACAACTTACCTGAGCTGTCCTTGTCATAGTCTTGTCTGAGCTTTTTATTTCATTATTATGTCAAACGCCAGGTCATTTTGAGCATAAAATTTGTCCCAAAACGCGAAGGCGAGGAAAACTGAATTGTCATGCAGCTTGCTCTTCATTTTAGGATTAAACAAATCGCATGTGCTTAATTTTTATCAGAGATTTGAAGTGTTAATATGTTTCGTTCCTTTTCTTGTAATAGAAGCATTTTATTTGGATATGATTTTAAAAATTAGTTTAAAAGGAAGTCAAGAGGGCGTTGGGTTTCAGAATATAATTATAATGCTTCCGTCTTTACAACATGCAAGGCACATTAAACTCATGCATCTGTGGTTCGTCCCTTCCTCTTTATTGCGCTTGTCCAATAAGAATTGTACATATCACTTTGAGAAGTTCTATAATTTTGATTTAGTACATCTATATGGAATTTTAGCATGAATCTCGTCATTCAAAATTGATTTGTGCCCTTACTACAGTGATATGAGGATAGGCAAGTGCAGTTGCTTTTCTAATACTTCTAGTGAATATATTAGGAATAGCTTCTGTTGCCGTAATTTGTTTTATTATTTTGTTGCCGTTGCGTGTGGAAATCGATGTCATAAAGCCACTCCTTTATCCAAAACAATACTTATCCGAAAGATACAAACGACTGTTTGGATAAACTGATACCACTTCTTATGTCATCGTTTTTTAGGTATTCTGCTTGTATAACGGAGATCTCGCATGATTTATTTCTTATTTGAGTTTCATATTTAAGAAATTTGCTCCCAAGTAATGTTTTTAAAGGAAAAAGCATCGTTTTACGAAGTGAGAGTAGAAAATCCGATCATTCTGAGATGCCACTTGAAAGTTGGATCCTTGGAAAGAACTGCATATTATCATCACACTTCCGGTGCTAGCAGTTCAATTAAGAATTTTCAAAATACTGCGTAAATTTGAGTTTTTTCTCGAGGTTCAGCGGCCGAATGTACACACTCGTTGCTTTTTAAGTCTCAAAGAATTGTAAAGTATTACAATAGAGTGTCTCATTGTTCCAGGTTTTAGTTTTCTGTCCGCCCTCAGATCTTAAAAACTACTGAGGCTAGAGGGCTGCAAATTGATATGTTTATCATCCACCATCCACCCTCCAATCATCAAACCTACCAAATTGCAGCCCTCTAGCCTCAGTAGTTTTTATTTTATTTAGGTTAAACTTAATCATAATAGTGCATCTGGCGACGATATAGGAAAAGCCACCACCGGCCCGTGGTTAAAGTTTCATGGGCCGCGGCTCATACAACATTATACCGAGACCAGCGAAAGATAGATCTATTTTCGGTAACCTTGATTATACGCTGTACAGAAAACTTCGGCGCATTTTTCACTTGTTTTGTTCTGAGATTCGTATGTTTTTTCGGCTTTTCTGCAGTTGCAAGACAACGATTTGTTGAAAGTTGGAGGTTGGTCCAGGTTTTGTAAGGAGGTTTAGATTTGCCCTTTGATCGACTGTCGTTAGAAAAGTTAAGTATACCTTAGTTTAACCCCACTCAGCTGATTAACAGCTCTCCTAGGTTGGCCCGCGTCTGATAACTGTCGTTAGAGACCTACAGCTTCTTATGACGAGAAATGAATTTCTGTCATCAGCAATTTCTTCCGGTCGGAGAGTCGAATGCTGGGCCAACAGCGTTTCGAGAACTCTACTCACCCCTTTATTTAGCATTTCTTCATCGAGTAGTTTGCTTTATTTACAGTATATTTTCTTTCACATTCTGTACTCGAGTAAAAATTGATCAAAGGATTGTTATGGATGATCGCTTCTGAAATTGGCACTGCCGTCCTAGAAAATGTTGTGAACCTGACTCTCGACATTCTCGAAAATATCGACTTCATGTATCACATATATCTTTCACCCTTCCTTTGATTTTTTTTAGCTGTTCTTCTATCGCTCTCACCCTTCCGTTTCTTAGTAATGTTTTTTTTCTGTTAACAGTTCTTTGTTCGTTTATGCGTCGTCGTTATTAATGATTTAATATCTTTCCATTTCGGTAGTGTCTTATTCCTTGTATGTCGTGTGTAATACCTTTATTTTTACTATGGCGTTTCATTTATTTATTTTTATTTATTTTTGTTAAATCACAATCTTTTCACATCATTGTGTCTTACATTTTTTACTCCTGGTGATATTTTCTCTTGTCGTGTAACTTTTCTAATTTTTTTTTTCACGATTTTTCGCCCTTGATCAAAACGCACATGAAATCTTTGAAAAAGAACCATTATTAACGTGTAAATTGATTCTCTCCCCTCTCTCTCCTAAAATGTTTCACCCTTCCGTTTCAATGAACAGGGTTTTCTTTATGATGGAGATGTATTGACGTCATTTTTTCTTCCTTTTAATCCATGTTTTCCCGATCAACTAAGCCATTTTATCTATCATTCTTCATTGGATTGTTTTCCTCTTAATTTGTTTGAAAATTTTGTTACCTCTTCAGTTTTGTTTCCTTTCTTCACGCCCTCGTTTACTCTCTTTCCCTCTTCGCGGATTAAGTATTATTTATTTCTGTAATGTGCTCATAATTACTAGAAACATCTGTAAGTCTTTTTTTTCTTGTTTCCTAATATTCGTCTTTAATATTCGGTCTGCTAGTGTTACTCTCTCTCTCTCTCTCTCTCTCTCTCTCTCTCTCTCTCTCTCTCTCTCTCTCTCTCTCTCTCTCTCAGAGAAACGTGTAGATACATTAATGACAATGCGTAGGGAGAGTCCATCACATACTTGGTATTGATTTCATTTTTATACAGGAATGTTTATAGGATACGAGTGTTGATATATTCATATGTTGGTTTGTTTGTTTGTACGTATGTGTGTAACCAAGTCCCCCTCACCATCGCTTTTGGAAAAGAATAGTTTACCCTCTTGGGATATCTTTGAAGGGTCATCTGTAAGAAGGAGAAGACGAGTTGAAATAATTTTCAGTAGAGTATAGTTCTTTTTTTAGCTTATATTTGGTAATATAGATAAGAAGATTGTTTATTTTATTCTTGAATCTTTTGCAAAGGTGTTTATGCATTTCTGGGAGGTATTTTTGTGGCTTTAGACGGAACAACTTGGAAAAGTACATTTCGCTATTGAAAAGGACCCCTGTCACATACATGGTCATGAGGTATGCGTAAGGAAGTACCTTGAGCAAAGGGTTACACTAATGTTGAAATTGCATATATATATATATATATATATATATATATATATATATATATATATATATATATATATATATATATATATATATATACATATATACATAATTTATATACATATATATACATACATACACGTGCATATATACATAATTTATATACATATATATATACATACATACACGTGCATATATACATAATTTATATACATTATATATATATATATATATATATATATATATATATATATATATATATATATATATATATATATATTTCATAATTTTGTTCATAGGGTTCTTAACATATTGTGTTACATCTGAACAATGAACATTGTATGTTCGAATAAACGTTAGAAACATTATACATACAAATATATTTGAACAGGGATGATGTGGAAATTGATGATGTATGTAAAGTGATACCGTATATATTGAGAGAGAGAGAGAGAGAGAGAGAGAGAGAGAGAGAGAGAGAGAGAGAGAG
>NC_089746.1:19760260-19857760 GCF_040412425.1 Macrobrachium rosenbergii
AACCTTGCCCAAGGCATTACCTCTTGCAGAGATAATTCCCATCCCGGACTTTCTCATTATATACCAGAATACTATCACGAGTCCCTTGTGTGTCTGTCATTTGGGCGGAAAATCTCATTTCCATGCGTTCCTTCTGTCATTCTGTTCTTAATGACATTTTCCTCTTCATTGAAGATCCCGGTCAGGAGATTTCTTTTGAAGAATTTGCACACCCGAAATCTGAGGGGGATTCCATCTCTTCCCCTGCATTAGATTAGGGTCTTGCAAAATGTCTCATTTCGGGATTTTGGGGTTTTTACAACGCGAACCTTCAGAGGTTACCGTGATACAGGTATTTCGCGGTTTATGAGGGATGCCTATCTCTCTCTCTCGCTCTCTCTCTCAGATGGGTTGTAAGGGGAAACCGAGATAAGTATTTCATGGGTTATGGAGAACTCTCTCTCTCTCTCTCTCTCTCTCTCTCTCTCTCTCTCTCAAATCAAATATCTCATCTCTCTCTCTCTCTCTCTCTCTCTCTCTCTCTCTCTCTCTCTCTCTCTCTCTCTCTCAGATGGGTTGTAAGGGGAAACTGAGATAAGTATTCCATGGGTTATGGAGAACTCTCTCTCTCTCTCTCTCTCTCTCTCTCTCTCTCTCTCTCTCTCTCTCTCTCTCTCTCTCAAATGGGTTGACGGAGGTCACATGGGTTGACGGAGGTCATTGAGACAAATATCTCATGGTTTATAAGGGATTCTCTCTCTCAAATGGGTTGACTGAGATAAGTATTCCATGGTTTAGGTCTCTCTCTCTCTCTCTCTCTCTCTCTCTCTCTCTCTCTCTGAGACAAATATCTCATGGTTTATAAGATGGGTTCTGAGATAAGTATTCTCTCTCTCTCTCTCTCTCTCTCTCTCTCTCTCTCTCTCTCTCTCTCTCTCTCTCTCTCTCTCACGAGTTTGAGAGGCTAATGGGACAAGTATCTCATATTTTAAAAGGACTCTCTCTCTCTCTCTCTCTCTCTCTCTCTCTCTCTCTCTCTCTCTCTCTCTCTCTCTCTCTCTTTGTTGGCCTTAATTTATCTACTGTTTCATGAATAAGTATGATTGTAATGCAGGTATTTTGGTTTGTGCAATGTGTATTATTACCCCAAAAGATCTGGGTACGTTGAGAACCTCGGCGATTGCTGGTAGCGGCACTGTGAAAATGAAAATGACTTATCTTAGACAGTTCAGACACAACCTAATCATGACCTGTTTTATTTGCATGTTTTCTTGGGTGCAGATGATCTCTCATTATCAGCAAGTGCCAGTCTTACGGCGGCGATTAGATTCTAGCATATTTTCGCGCAGTAATTGGTTGCGTTGAGAGGCGCTTCGACAGTTTAATCTTTCACTCTGGGAGGTTAATGATAATCCTAAATTGTTGCTCTGGATCATAACAGGAGGCAAGTTTTCATTATGTGCTCAGTTTATTGCTACGTGGAATATTGTGACTAGATTTTCAGTCTTGGCCATAGTATTGGAGAGAGTTTTCCAGATATCTTTCTTGGGCCAGAGGTTAGATAGGTAGCAAAACAGTATCCGTACGTTATGTAACATTTTTATTGTGCCTTTGTAGCAAAATAGTTTTTTCTGCTGTGAGGCGCACTTGTCCTTTAATGCCACTAGTATTTTACAGGCATGCATTAGTTCAGCCTTTATTCGCTGACGTCAAGCATCAACGGTGCAGCTGTTTGATTCTTTTTGTTTTCGATGATATTCTGGCCACATGTGTAATGTAATGTTCATCTTTGTTGCCATCAACTAAAAGCAACTTGATTCCTTAGGGGCCAGTAGGTATTATCATAACTACCATATTTTTGCAACGAAGGCCCGACCAATTTCGGCATATTAAATGATGGCGTATTATCGTTGCTATGCAAATTACCAGCAGGATGCTATCCTTTTGAATCTCGCATTAAATATTAATCCAAATCTCGTAGCTGTAATTGGAGTACATAGTGGGATTTTGGTCATGACATCCTGTTTTCATTTTGAGTCTCTTAAAGGGAAGTCAAGAAAATATTATGAATTGTGAAAATAATCTGATGAAGAAACCGTGACGACTGTCAGAACATTAATATATTGACCAACCGTTTTTTTTTTATACCCTAGTTGTGTTGGTAAGTGGTGAGGAGTTGTAACCATTGCTATTCCCTGTTTACGACTGTTGATCCTGCAGCTGCTACAATTTTCATTGGAAAAGTCTGAATGACTAAATTTGAAGACTTTCCTGAGTCAGGAAACCGTATTAGAAGAACACATTTATGGAAAGTTAAATATATATATATATATATATATATATATATATATATATATATATATATATGTGTGTGTGTGTGTGTGTGTGTGTGTGTGTGTGTGTATGTATATATATAATATATACACATTTCATTCATACATACATACATATATATACATAGATATGTATATATATGTATGTATGAAATTAGCTTGTGCGTTTTTATACATACCTAATGACACTTGTAAATTGGTTAAATGTTGATGTCTGCATCTCTGTTATCAATATGCTATCATGTACATGTATTTATAAATCCGTCATATGAAATGATTCATGTAGACTATCAGATTTAATGAATACCCCCTTCCGTGATTTGGCTCGTACTTATACATGTCGCAAATTCGAGAACGACCTCTTCTCTTCCTCCTCTTTAAATTGCATGCTTTCCGTGAGTCATAGTGACCCAGTTGTGCGCGGATCGCGATTAAGGCCTCGGCAATCCGTTTGATGTAAAGGGAACAAGATCACAGTCTTCCGAAGTCTTTGGTATTTATTTTACTTTGCTTCCCTGGGTGGCTTTGGGGATGAGTCACTTTATCCGTGAGATACTCTGAATATAGTCGTTGCGGAGTGTATGTTTGTAGTGATTTGTCATCTACGGCAGAAAGTTACTGTATATGAATATGTGGTTTACATATGTATGTTTGTACGTATGTATGTATGTATATATATATATGTATGTATATATACATGTGCGTGTAGAGAGAGAGAGAGAGAGAATGTTAAAAATTGCAGCACAGGGATGCGTTAAATATATACGCCAGCCATCGTATAAGGTAGTCAGACTTTAAAGACGCTTCCGGAAATCTTTTGACATCCATAGGTCCAGCGGGTTCTTACATCTCTAATCGACGTCCAGAGAATGGATCATGATGGAAGAGGATCGTCGGACCGGATTGTTGTCAAGCCTTTAAGAGGAGGGAAGGAGGGGAGGGGGGTGGAGTAGAAGTTCAAAGGGAATCGTAAAGCACGACCGAAATTGAATTGGAATAACTCGTTTAATTACTTCTGAAAGGTTATTAGGTGATGCAGGTAATTGCTTTTGCCGGAGGACGACACCAAACAAAGAGAGAGAGAGAGAGAGAGAGAGAGAGAGAGAGAGAGAGAGAGAGACATCATTAATGTAGTGATGTACTTAGATAAGAAGAGGTCTTGCACGGAAGAAATATAGGCATAGAAAGAGGAATACTCCAGGAAGTGAATGGAAGAGTAGGGTACCCGGAAGGTATTGCCAGAGATGAGTAACTGGTACTTGAAATTGAGAGAGGTCAGCCTTAATAAAGAAAATATACATGTATAATTCTAATGTCATTTGCATAAAGTACAGAAAATGGACCATGGACGTATTATCAAAACCTCAACCCCGCCCCCGTTCCGCAAAAAATAGGCAAAACAAAAAAATACTGGTTAATTCAGGGATGATTAAGGAATTCGATGTTGAATGAGGCGATGGAAGCACACAGAAAAATCTTTTAAAGAGAAATCGACTGTGAAGATAAAATGAAATTCCTTTGCAGTGTAAACAGCAAATGAAACTTTACTTATAGTGAAAAGCGCCATGCCAAAATAAATGAATCAGAAAGCTGGAAATGTATTTGAAAATATTTTTCAGAAGTATCATATTTTTCGCTGTGCAATAACAGGAAGAACAGTTCTTAAGATTTGTTTTCCTGGGAAGTGGAATTTTATTCTAATATTGTTTTCATATTTTTTACAAGTGTGCTTAATACTTATTCAATATAGAAAATATCTGAATTGCCTTTATTTTTAATTTAAGGCATGTGTTTTATGTAAATACTATACATACAATCCTACTCTGTATATCGTGATTGTGTGAGTGCATGCGTGAATTCATTCTTTAAAACGCGGTAATAGGAAAACTTGTCTGTTGAGGTTGAGGCTAATATAAGTTTTGTCATTATTCCTAATCCAATATCTTGAGGTGCTTACCTTCCAAAGGAGTAAACGCTGCATTCAATTTGAAAGGGCCAGTATACGTATTGATATCTTTATATATATATATATATATATATATATATATATATATATATATATATATATATATATATATATATATGTGTGTGTGTGTGTGTGTGTATGTGTGTAAATCTTATATATAAAAACATACAAACATCTTATATATAATATAATATACATATATATACAGTACATATATACCTATATACACATATACATATATATACTGTATATATAAATGGATTTATGTATGTATGTATGTGTTTGTTCCATCATAACTTTGGAACACATTGAGCAGTTTCAACAAAACTTGGTGTACTTATGATGGGGGTGGGAAGGGCTTTCCCTGAAACAGGCCTGGTTCTGCCTGTAGACTTAGTAACTTACTAAACTCTACGAATTTATCATACCTCATTTCGGCACTCATATGACTTACTATCTGGAAAGTAGGGGTAAGACATTACTGGCATCAATGGGGGTGGAGGTTGGAATAGGGTGACATGTAAAAGTAACTGAAAACGACAGATATTAGTGTCTAATCCATAGTTTTCAAGGTCGATAAGATGAATGGTGACGCTCCCAATGCCCTTTAATTCCAGCCCCAATAGGAAGTGGAGGTGAGAGGGAGTGAAAAATAAAATGTCTAAAATGACAGATATTGGTGTTTAATCCATAGTTTTCGAGGTCGCTGAAATGAATAGTAACACTTCCAATGCCCTTTAAGTCTAAGTTTAGCCCCGATGGGATGGGCGGGGTGGGAAGGGTGAAATATAAAACGCCAAAAATGCTGGGCAATGTAATTGAAGCAACTATCTTAACAGGAAAGGGAGAGAGTGAGAGAAAGAGAGAGTGAGGGGGAGAGGAAGTGAGAGAGAGAGTAGAGGTAGTGTTAGGGAGGAGAGAGAAAAGAGAAAGAGTAGAGGTGGTGTTAGGGAGGAGAGAGAGAGAGAGAGAGAGAGAGAGAGAGAGAGAGAGAGTAGAGCGGGTGTTAAAGAGGAGAGAGAGAGAGAGAGAGAGTTTATTGTTTGTCATTCAGAGTTCCCCTGGGCAGCGCCGGGTTGGTCAACTAGTATATATATAAATCTTGCGCACTTTCTGAGTGAGTGTTTTCACGTCATATGGTGCCACAATGTTAATTTAATAGATGAAAGAAACATTCGTTCACGCATATACTTATCCTTACGTTCGTGCGCTAACACTTTCAAACGCACATAGATGCTTCGGTTTCTCATAAGCAAACTCGCGTGCGCTAAAAATGACAGTGAAAGGTTATTCAGGCGGTTTGAACGAGTATTTAAGATGCATAGGAGAGCGAGATGGCAGAGCGCAGCCTTTGCCAGTGTTGTATTATGCAAGCGGTATTGGCATCTGCCGATAGAGACCGACCTTAACACCAAACGTCTTTACCTCCTGACTGATGATAACCTCTTTCCTCGAGTTGCCTTCGGAAATAAAAGGGTGTTTCCGACGATGCAATGCGTTCTTGCACTCTTTCTCTCCGACAATGCGTTTCTGCTCTCTCTCTCTCTCTCTCTCTCTCTCTCTCTCTCTCTCTCTCTCTCTCGACAAGGCGTTTCTGCCCCTCTCTCTCTCTCTCTCTCTCTCTCTCTCTCTCTCTCTCTCTCTCTCTCTCTCTCTCTCCGACAATGCTTTCTTGCTCTCTCTCTCTCTCTCTCTCTCTCTCTCTCTCTCTCTCTCTCTCTCTCTCTCTCTCTCTCTCTCTCTCTCTCTCTCTCTCTCTCTCTCTCTCATCGATTTACGGCAAGAGAGACTTTCCCTATTTCCTCAAATTCCAGCACAGGAAATAAACTAAAAAGAAAAAAAAAAAGTCTTGAATACAAGAAAATGCTTCTCATAGCGTAACTTAACTGTGGCAATCAGTGTCCGTAGACTTTTTGCCACCAGCCGGTCTGGAATACATAAAATGCTTGGAAAGGATTGAACGGTTGATCCGCCTTCCCTTCATTTTCATGATCGTAATTGTTACACGCTAACATAAAATAGTGACAGCTGAATAAGTTACTACCTTAATATATTAAAAAAGTGGGGTTTTCTTGATCTTCAGTTTCAATTTTAGTAAAGAAGCAGTGCTAATTTAGTTTCGTTTTGACAGTAAAAATGTATAAGTACGGTATTTTTGGAGTTTTTATAGCTTAAGTGCGCCCAGTTTCTTCCGGCGCGTGCGCCTTAGTATGACATCGAAAAAGAATTTGAGCTATGATACAAAACAAGGAAACGGTATGTATGCCATAATTCATATCTGCAGATGTTTGACACGTGTAGCGGGCACTCGGGTAAGTGGATGGCTATCACACGCGTTTTTGCGCATGCGCACGCGAGTTCTCTCTCTCTCTCTCTCTCTCTCTCTCTCTCTCTCTCTCTCTCTCTCTCTCACAGACATATCAAATGTCCCTCATTATCGAATTCTCTTACCACCAAAGGAATTATATGTGGTAAGTGCATTCGCCTCTGGCCAGGACTCAAATCTTTGTTTTTTAGCTTTTTATATATAGGGGTATTTTGTTTTAGTTTTTAATATATATATATATATATATATATATATATATATATATATATATATATATATTTTGTGTGTGTGTATATTTGTATTTTTGTATATAAATATGTATATATAATATATATAAATATATATATATATATATATATATATATATATATATGTGTGTGTGTGTGTGTGTGTGTGTGTGTGTGTGTGTGTGTAAAGGCCTAAAGAACGTCTGCCATATTTCACCTCAGTTATCAACAAATATCCCTAACGACAGACCATCACTCTTGCATGTTGTTCAGTTGGCAGGGATATTTGTATAGAATATACGTGACTTACAAATAGACATCCTAGCTTTAGTATATATACGGCCATCTAGGTCAAAAAATCACTACTCATAAATTTTCTGTTTTACTTAGTACATAACAAATAATAATTTCCATTTTCTCTGCAAATGTAAAGTATCGTGTTTCTCTTACCTCTGTAGCAACATAAGCTGTTTACTAGCATTTATTTCGATATTCTTGTGACTGTCTGTTTATATACTTAAAATGTATCCAAGATAAAACTCAGACGATCTGTAAATAAATAAATAAACTAAATTATACTAAAAATGGCGTGTTGTCTGCAGACGGAAGAGAAACACTTCTCTAAAGCTACGGGAAAAGGACGCTGTTAATTGTTTAAATGTCATGTTTTTTTCATTTTTGATTATATTAATTATGTGACAGTTTACTCCCCCAGGATTGTTGATGAATGTTTGTTTGTTACGTAAATTTAGATCAAGTTTTATTGTCCAACTGAGCACAGTGTCAGAAAGACGTCTTGCTAATGTTTCTTGCTGAATTGAAAACACTTCACGGGTTCTTGACACAGAATGGAGAACTTCTTTCCTGAGGTGTTCCGTTTTAGTTACTTGTTGTAATGTTTCATTATTACAGTTTTGAAGTGTAAATCATTATCTTTATCTGTCGTAGAATTTTGGATGTTTATCCAGAAATGACTTCGTTAATTTAAAAATTAATTTAGTGTCCCGCATATTTAAAAAAATTAGGTGTGGAGAAATTCGTCTGAATGTCATATGTAATCGCCGAGGAGTCTCCTCACGTTAGAAAACTGACAAAATTACTCATATTTTGGGCAACCGTGATTTCTGTTGGAATTGTTTTTATTTCTTTGTGTCAGTTATACTATTCCAAAGGACTAGAACATTACAAACTGAAAATTTGTGACCAACTGTGATTTTGGATCCCCCATCTAACAAACCGGCGTCTTTTTTTTTTTTATTCTAGATGAGCTTTTTTCTTGTGACGCTATATATAAAAAGTAGTTAGTCAGTGAACTTTTACTCAACTTACTATGGAATTAAACCTTCAGGCTCCAAACTGGCTCGAGTATTTTGATCCTATCTGTGGGACACTTAACTCACTTGGCGGCAATAAGCAGTGAGTCGGGTAATTAAAGAATTCATCGTTTCCATGTTGTATATATGACGTGTTTAATGAAGGAACAGCACTTATTGAAGCTGCCGAAGCTGCCCAACTAATTTTATTTTGTAGGATGTAGTTTGAGAATGTGTATGCTGAGACCTACTTTTTACATATTCCTAACACCGTAGAGTACTACGGTCATAAATATATCACTTCCAACACATTCTAGTAGTGTTTCTCACTGAAGGGGGACTCTCAATGTACCTTGCTGTTCCATTTTCCGTTCTTTATTTTTTTTCATCCTTTTTAAAATTCTTTTAAACGTCCGTGATTCCAAATTTACTTCACCGAGAAATTGAGGTTGGTTTCTGTAACGCCAATCATCTTCTGTGTGTGTGTGTGTTTGTGTGTACTTAGATTCAAGAGTTCCGAGACCATTAACCAACCTCTCTCTCTCTCTCTCTCTCTCTCTCTCTCTCTCTCTCTCTCTCTCTCTCTCTCTCTCTCTCTCTCTCGCCGGTTTCAACTGAAGTTCAAAACGCATGAGTCGATAGCGTGATGTTTGCTTACAACTTTGCCTGTGACGTTGCTCATGGGAATGTCCCATCTGTCTTCTCCCATGAACAGTGCGGGATATTGTAAGTTTTTGCTAAGTTATTCGAATAGTGAAATATTGAATTTTTTTTATTTTTTTCGTCAGCAGAAGGCAGTTGTGGTATCTGTAACTTTATTTCTGGATGCTGGCTTGTTGCCACATTTTTTATCGAGGAATAGTTTCTTAAGGTATGGGGTGAATTTCGCTCTCTTTTAATTTCTGTTGTTTTACTTGCTATTTACCAAATTCAGGTCCACATCCATTAGCGAGCCAAGGCCTGCACAGTTCATATCACTAGCAGATTTCCGTATTGCTTCATCGGTAATTCTCTCTCTCTCTCTCTCTCTCTCTCTCTCTCTCTCTCTCTCTCTCTCTCTCTCTCTCTCTCATCTTGTTAATATGGTTACCTTAATGAATATGCAGGTAAAGTTAATCGAAGTTACGATGATTATTAGTTGAGAATAATTTCGGTTTAATACTCATGAATAATATGTATTAGAGATTCTTCAGGATGCCGGTGTGAGTAATGCATTCGTGAATGTACGTACACATGCATATAACTCAAATCTTATTTTTTTTCCAAGAAAATGTATTCATGCTGTCCTTATGTACAAAAAAAGATCCTATATGTATTAGCGCGCTAATTGCTTTCCATATTAATTACCAACTGGAATACGCCTTAATCAGATTAGCGATGTCCAATATATTGCCATTATTTTTATTCCTTCTGCTATCGGAGTAGAGCTCATATTGGTACCTGATAACAATGGGGGAACGCTGCAGAAACTCAAGTCCATATTCGTCATTGATAATGGAGGGCCATTGAAATGGAGATGTGCTGTTGTGATTGGACACTGGTCCAGCATGCTCGTACAATTTAGATCACATGAAGGTTTCCCGGACCAGCGGGAGTTAACTTGATTTTATGTCAGAGGCGCGACTATTGTTGGCAGAAGTGACTGCAAGATTTTTTTTTTTATAAGTCCAGAAGCCAGTGGGACGGGAATCCTAATGCCCTTTTCTAGGCCAGGTCCGATGTAAACAAAACAAAAAATCCCTTGAGCTACAGCGCTCACCTGAGCCATCTTGTTGCACTCGCAAGTGTATGGTTTAGATTTTTATTACATCTCTCGATGCATAACTGTAGATCCCTGTTGTGAGTCCCACCCTGGCCCCGGTCTGTGGTTACAAGAAACTTGGTTATACACTACATGAAGATGATTCGATATTAAATTGATAGATTGTAGGTCACTTATTCTTGTGGAGGGGAATTTAAAAATTGTTCTTTATTTTCCTGCGGAAATATTTGTACCCTAGTTGTGGCCCTATTCTGGACCGTAGCGCCATGGATTGGACAAACATTTATCTACACTGCCCAAGGAAGCTTTCGCGTAAGTTTTGTCATTCCCTGTTACTCTAGTTCTAGAGAAGATTTATTTTGAAATAGGTGTGATGCCCTATTTGAACAAACTAGAATTCCCTTTATGGAGAATGTTTTTTTGCCAAGTTTAGATGAAAGTGATGTAGCAGTACTGGAGAAGTTGAAAATGTGAAAGTTTACACACACCTTACATACATACAGAACGCACAGGTTGCTGGTCAGAAAATCTAATCTACTTTCCGGTCAGGTGAGTTTGAAAAAAAGGAAAATATTGGAAGAAGCAGAGGGTCCACCACAAAGAGAGCGATAGTCAACCTCTCAAAGAAATCTGGTTAAAATGTTGTTAACTGGTTCGGAGACATATTTACGAGTCTTAATATATGAAGACAAAGTACATGGCTGTTTCGTGCAGTCTGTATATCTGGATGTTATTTACGCAGTCAAATATACACTTTTCTGTGTTTAAGTTTACATGTTCAGAGATTAAACGTATACACAAGTATAAAAGTATTCTCAATAATTAATTTTTTTAAGTACTCTTCACATTTTTTAATTATAGTAGTTTTGAAATTACTCAGTCACATTGCATTTTTACTCGCGACTCGAAAAGTAAATGTGCTAATTGAAATTGCTGAATGCCTCAGCATAGGAAGTGGTGCTAACTAGTCTTTGGTGCACGTGATTGCGAAAAAGTATTCAGCAAACTTAGAATAATAGTAAAGTGAAAATTAAGGCTAATATTCTGGTGGGAACTTATTTCATCCAGGGAGAAGTTGGCTCATTTAAAGCCCGCTGAATGTCTTTAAACTTAATGATAGGAACTTCATCCATATGACTAAAGTTTAAAAGACATACATGCAAATACTATTTGATATCATATTTACTTCGTCTTGAACCAAGGAATAACGCTAACGGGAGGGTGAGCAATTGAAAGTTACGATCAGGAAATGAAAACAACGCTATAAGCTTTGTGTTTACTTATTTCCTTCTAGTCCAAAGGATTATAACCCTTTCTCTCGCGAGGGAAATACCTGGCCGGCTGATTTCGGTTCATCGTATCCTTGGTATACAAGCTTCATGCTTCATTGCGCCATGCGTCGAGGTCCCTCTCAGGGGAGTCTTGAAAAGATTAACTGCCAAATGGACGGTATTAAAGAGTGATTGATGTGCACATACGCCAGCGCTTGCCAGCAAACACAGAAGCACAAACCCTCTCTCTCTCTCTCTCTCTCTCTCTCTCTCTCTCTCTCTCTCTCTCTCTCTTGGAGAATAGAACTAGAAAAGGGTGTAGAAACTCCGTTTCTCGCTCGCGATTTTTTTTTTTACTGACAAACTCTCTCTCTCTCTCTCTCTCTCTCTCTCTCTCTCTCTCTCTCTCTCTCTCTCTCTGAGAATAATTTTCGAAAAGGGCGTCGAACTCCCTGTTTCCCGTTCGCGTTGGCGGCGCTGTTCTTGCTGCCACCGTGGAAGGGAGGTCGATGAGCAATATTGAATCTGGTACCCGATAATTCCACCTGTTCCATTCAGTTATTGGGCGCCTTGCGAACCCATTGCTATAGCTTTCAGTTGCAAATACGGAAGGCGGAGACTTGCCAGCGTGGATTTGGGTTTCACGCCCGTTTTGTACAATTCCCTGCCCAGAATACAATTACACTAAAAGAAAAAGAAAAAAAAAGTCATGAAAATAACATGTTTTTCGTTTGCATTTTCAACACGCAACGGTTCTTTTGAAATTCCGAAATACTCGGTATTTTTATTGCATTTTCGTGGATAAATTATGCCAGATTTTGGATTATTTCGCTCAGCATTTTAAATGAAATTGCTTCAGCCGTAAAGGTATAACTAGCCTATATATACTGTATATATATATGCACACATAATTACATATATATATATATATATATATATATATATAGTATATATATGTATGTATATATACATAGACATCTGCACGCTCGTACGTATTACCTGTATATAATAAATCAACCATGCATCGTTTTCTCTATTAAGAAGGAGTGGTAAACAGTTAAATGGATATTCTAGAACTGAGAACAGAGGCCAGTGACTGGCCTTCGACCTGCTCCATATGCATTCATTCGTCTGTTTGAATGTTCTACAGCCATTCGCCGCTTGTAGCAAACAGTCCGACAGTAAACCTGAGAAGGATATCGAGGTTGGAATGATCCGTTATTTCAGTGGTTTCTGTTTATTTGTGTTCCATTGAATTAAACAGAGTTGTGGCTGTAAATATTTATATATATATATATATATATATATATATATATATATTAAATGTAAATATAATATATATAAATGTAAATATTTATATATATATATATATATGTATAATAAATGTAAATATAATATATATAAATGTAATATATTTATATGTGTGTGTATATATATATATATATATATATATATATATATATATATATATATATATATAGAGAGAGAGAGAGAGAGAGAGAGAGAGAGAGAGAGAGAGAGAGAGAGAAGAGAGAGAGAGAGCTGGGATAGGGAAGGATGAATTGTGAATTGTGCACTGTTGATGATTTGTGATCGACAAACTGTTGATGAGACTTCTATAAAGGATATATATATATATATATATATATATATATATGTGTGTGTGTGTGTAAGTTTGTATATGTACGTATGTTTGGGCATGTGTGTATTTGGTATGTGAAATGTAAGCAGAGAGAAAGAAGTAATTTTTTCGGGAACGCAAGTATTTCTCCAACTTGTCAGTTCTTCACTGGATATGCTCTGAGGCCTTGTATAGGAGTTAACACCTGGGCAGTATTGTTCAACAGTCCATTATCAAATATTCTTTTTTCAACTTTTATCATGTTAATTTTGATGTATTATTATGTCGCATTGGAGTTTTAATCTTTTATAGTATTTATTCTTTTTTTTTCGTTTTTATGATGTTAATTTTGATGTATTATTATGTCGTTTTGTTATTTTATCTTTTCTGAGTTTTTGCTTTCATTTTCATGACTTTAGCAAGAAAGATTAATTGTCATAGAGAATTTTACTTATATACCATTTATATTATGGAATTATATATATATTTCTCATGCTATATATTTATATATATTTATAATAAATATAATATATATTATATATATATATATATATATATATATATATATATATATATATATATTATATATATATAGATACACACATATACACACACACATATATACACTGTATGTATGTATATATTTGTCATATATTGTGATATCTTTTATACTCACAGATATTAAGTCTCAAATTTCCTTTTATATCCAGTTCACTATACCTCGGGAATAACTTACGTCCAAGGCGAATTATAGTTTATAAATGTTTCGCCACCCGTGGGACTGACTGCCATCTGGTTTGGCAAACAACGACGTAAAGTGTCCTTTGACCATTGAACTATTAAGAGTTAGGTCAGTGGTAATATATATTTATATATATATCTATATGTAATTATGTATAATTATATATAATTTTATATATATATAATTATATAAATATCATATATATATGTATATATAATTACATATATTTAATGCATGCATTTATACTTTGTCAGCTGAATGAAATGGAGAGAAATATCTTATAGCAGTTAATGAACTGTGATATTAAAACAGTTATTGTTGTTACAAATGTGAAGCTGAAATTGAGGAATTTTTAAAATACATTGTAGTACTAGTTGGCTAAATAGATTCCAATATAATTATTTTTGTTTTTTTAGATTTTTTTATTTCAAAGTCCTTGTTTTTCCTGCACCACATAATAACCCCTCGTTAGATTTCAGTGTTCAACTGGAATACTGCATATTTAGCTAATTTCTCTGTAATTTTCGACATTTTGTTCTATAGAGAAATTGGTACTCTTTTTTAATTGAAATTTTAGTGTTTTTTGCATTCAGTTATCACTGTTGAAAGAAGATAATGTTACAGTGTTTCACGGATAGTGCACATTGGAAACATTATTTGCATTTAATGACTAATGAATAATATAGATAACGTTTGAATAGGCGTTTTGTGCTTAACTGGGAGAATTGTACCAGTTTTTGCACATATCGCTGAATAGAGAGAATGTTTGGCGTTTTCAGTCGAATTTTGTATAGAAAAAAATATTTATTTCACATTTTTCCTTCGTATCATGGCGAAGTTTTGAACTTGTTTGAATCTCTCTCTCTCTCTCTCTCTCTCTCTCTCTCTCTCTCTCTCTCTCTCTCTTTTTTTTTCTCAAACTGCGCTTATGTAAGCAATCTGGAAATCGAGGTCTGACGTAACATTTATGAGAATCGAACACTAGCTATTAAGCCATGGCGATGGGTTTATCGATTATTTGATTTGTTGATTCAACTGTCGCTCCAGTAACAAAGGTAATTTGCGAGGTCTTTCCTATAACCAAAAGTTTCTTCGTTAGTTATTGGTTCTTCAGTTTTATTCCGTATCAGAATTGCTTTCGTTTATGACTCGAGAAACAAAAAATTGACTTTTTCCTGCAATTGTTCGATATGGGTGGCAAGAGCGTGGAGGTCGCTGCAACTTTCGGTCGCAAATATGTTTTACATCTTCGACGGGTGTCTTAAGATTAAAAAAAAAATCAGTACAGAAAAAAAAAGTACAGGTTATGGTGGTTGTTTATGAATTGTTAATATTGCTAACGTAGTTATGAAATCAGTTATGTAGGAAATTTATGTCTAAGGTAACGTCAGATAAAGTTTCTTTGTTGAGCTTTATTTCTAAACACTATTAGAGATGATGACTTTTTTTCTAAGCGTTTAGGCTTACTAAGAACGTGGTTTATACATCGGTAGTTTTAGTGTAAATACCTGGAAACAGTTTTCTTCATTGGAGCGGGGATAGAGCTCTCGGCTAGCACGCTGTTGGCCCAGCGTTCGACTCTCCGACCGGCCAATGAAGAATTAGAGGAATTTATTACTGGTGATAGAAATTCATTTCTCGTCATAATATGGTTCGGATTCCGCAATAAGCTGTAGGTCCCGTTGCTAGGTAACCAGTTGGTTCTTAGCCACGTAAAATAAATCTAATCCTTCGGGCCAGCCCTAGGGGAGCTTTTAATCAGCTTAGTGGTCTGGTTAAACTAAGATATACTTAACCGGGAAACAGTAGTCACATGTGCAGCTTAATAACAAAACGGCAAAAGTAAAAGAAGAGTCATAAATTAATTGCATGTTTCAAGTTGATAAAGAAAAATGTTCTATAAAAGATTAAAAAATCTACATTGATTGGTCAAAATTTTAACATTTTAAAATATTGTAAAAAGTTAAATAGAGTTGTAGGTGTGGGAGAAGTTAAGGATATCTTGAAAATTAAAAAGAATGAAGACTTGCTCTGTGATATTTAAGAAAATCTACATTGATTGGTTCGGGATTTTTCTTTTTTATTATATTGTACAAAAGTTACACAGAGTTGTAGGGGCGAGTTGTTCAGTTTATTTTGAAAAATTAAAAAGAATGGAGAGAAAGTGTTGCCTTATGTTTTCCTACCACCAGAATTTTATTTTATAGTGGTATTTGTATTTTTTTGTTGACTCTCTCTCTCTCTCTCTCTCTCTCTCTCTCTCTCTCTCTCTCTCTCTCTCTCTATTACGGAAGCCAAGTTTGCTCCTTACCTACTACCAGAGTTTTCTATTATAATGGTATTTGTATTTTTTATTGTTGACTCTCTCTCTCTCTCTCTCTCTCTCTCTCTCTCTCTCTCTCTCTCTCTCTCTCTCTCTCATTACAGAAGCCATGTTTGCTGCTTTCCTACTAGCAGAGTTTTCTTTTATAATGGTATTTGTATTTTTTGACTCTCTCTCTCTCTCTCTCTCTCTCTCTCTCTCCTCTCTCTCTCTCTCTCTCTCTCTCTCTCATTACAGAAGCCATGTTTCTGTTTCCTACTACCAGAGTTTTCTTTGATAATGGTATTTGTATTTTTTTCTCTCTTGAGAAGCTTTTCTGTTTCACTCCAGAGTTTCTTTGATAATGGTATTTGTATTTTTTATTGTTGACTTTCCTGCACTCTCTCTCTCTCTCTCTCTCTCTCTCTCTCTCCTATTCCAGGAGCGCTGGCAAACAGCGGAACCGCACGGGCTTCTGTTCCTCCCACTATTCGTACTATTAGTGTCTAGGCGGAGAAAATAGCCCCCTGTTTGTTTACCTTTTGTTCTTGAGCATAAATATGTGCTGACTGGTGTTTGTATCTCGCCCCGTTTAAAGTGCCGGGAAACAAGTGCAGCTCGCTAGATCGTCTTTTGTTACTGTTGTTACTCCTGATATTGATCAGAGAAGAACTTTTCATATGAGTATGCTCTCGTGCCTGGTTTTACGTTACTGCAAGTGTGAGTGTGTGTGTGTGTGTGTGTGTATGCATAGGTTTGTGTGTGTGTGTGTGTGTGTGTGTGTGTGTGTGTGTGTGTGAGGCGTTTAAGCGAAATATATTATTGTTACTTTTGGTTTTGAGCAAGAACAAATAATAACTTATTTTACGCATATGTTAGTGGATTTGATGTCAATTTTTTCATTCTTAAGATAATGTCATATATATCTTTATTTTGCTAGGTGTATTACTCACAAATGTGTAATGAAGTACTAGTTTTTCTTAGTTTTAGCTTTTTATACTTGTCTATCATAAAAATTAGCGGTGAAAAAAGGGTTTAACGAATCATACAGGTACACCCTCTCTCTCTCTCTCTCTCTCTCTCTCTCTCTCTCTCTCTCTCTCTCTCTCTCTCTCTCAATTTTTCTATTTATCTATCTATATATAGACGTGTATATATACATATATATATGTATATGTATATATGTATATGTATATATATATATATATATATATATATATATATATATATATATATATATATATATATATATATGTGTGTGTGTGTGTGTGTGTGTGTAGAGAGAGAGAGAGAGAGAGATAGTCTTACTTGCTTAACTTCCTAACTGATGTGTTAGTTCTCTCCGGGATATTGCTTACTTCCACGCTATGTAGCACAGCCGTACCCAACGCCACTTCATAACTGCTGCTTCGCTCCTCTTCCCTCTTCTCATTTTTTTTTTTTTTTTTTTTTTTACCCAGATTGTCTGTGGGTTCTCATGATTACGTTACTTCTCATGTTATTACTTCTGCTGGTCTTCCTTGGGTGTATAGCTTTCGCCACAAACAGTGATAATATAACCTCATATTATATATTCATTTGCATACACTCTTAAACGTCTTGTATTTTTCTGCTTTTTCGGTAAAACTTCCTCTCACCCCTCCGTCACCATTCTTTCCTTATCTCCCAGAGCTTTTGGTTTCGGCCCTTGATATCAGGGGAGAGAGAGAGAGAGAGAGAGAGAGAGAGAGAGAGAGAGAGAGAGAGAGAGAGAGAGTAGGATGGTGTTTTTCCAGTGGATGTTGACGTTTATGCAAAATTTTTCGTGTATGCTTGAAATATCCATGAACTCTTTTTTTCTAAATGCTTTGCATTTTAATGCAAAAATATTTGATTGTTCTGTAGTGCTGGTATCAAAATGTCGCATTTTTTTGTATGTTATTTTCAGTAGAATAAGACTTATATAGTTACATTTGGATGTGGTCCTTTGTAGTCATTATTGTTTCTGTATTCCTTAAAAGTTGGTAGTAAATTATATCAGTTAAGGAGATTTGAGAATAGGAAAATTTTGTCTGTTCGAGTTGTAATTTCATTTGCAGGTATTTGGATTATTATAACTCCTGCTTAAGTTACCCTTCTTTGCTTATGAACGATTCAGTTTTGTTCGGGAGTGAAAGTTATAGGATTTGTACCCTCGGATGCAGTAAGTTTAAATAATTAATGAAACTTAAGTGAATAGACACAGCTATCATGAGAAGTCAAAGAAGCATGAGATGGTATTGCAAGCTTGGGTGAGATGAACCGACCTTCATTGGCTCACGAATGCAGACGCAAGTGGAGAGTAAATATTTTGACGAGAATGAAAGCTCAGTCATTTTATTTTCTTGATAGTTGAGACTAAGCTTCCTTGCCATTTCTCATTTTGGAATTGAGAAGTGCGGCTTGGATTTTTATCCAATTCGTCAAGTATTCATATTAAAGTAAAAGCGGAAAGTGTCCGTAGTAGTAGTTGAAAGTTTTTGGTCTTCAAACCTCTTAATTATTTCAAATTTAGTTTCATTTATACATTTTCTCACTAAAGAGAAACAAATAAGACATTATTTTTTTATTGAATTATCATCATTATGTGGTTTTTATGGCTTAAATGGAGTCGTATGCTAGAATTTGTAAACAGGAGAGTGGCTAGTTTTGTGTGAAAATGAGTCCGAGATAAGGGTGTGTCCTGTCTCCATGACTGTTTTATAACTTGACGATTGGAGTGTTGCAAGAAGTCAGAGAAAGGATAGTAGATATAGGTGCAAAAATATGGGACAAGAAAAGGTTGATATCTGCAGATGATAAGAGACATTGGTCTAAACAAAAAAGAACCGTTGCAAAAAAAAAAAATAAAAAAAGTCCGAAAGTATTTGCAAGAGAAGAAAATTCTGAGTAGAATAAGCAAGTGTAGTGTTATGATGACAAGCGGGAACCGGAAAGATGGGGCCTTGAATGTTAATAACGATGGTGGAAGAATGGAAGCAGGGTATTCATGTAGTTATGGAGTCAATACAACTGATGGCGGTATGAGTAGGTGAATGAAGAAAGGCAACGGGGTGTGCGCAGAAGGTTGGGAATAGACTGAATTGCCTGTGGAAGTCAGGTTGGGATTATTGTGCATGTAGGGATCACTGTGTGCAAATAAAAGAAGGAAGTAGAATATTTGCGCAACACACAATACATACCTATCTATCTGGTGCTTAGAATCATACACGTGATTTTGTATATCAAACACCTCATACAAACAGATACATCTATATATATACATATATCGTGTATGTATGTAGTACGTACACATACACACGCACATATATATATGTGTGCGTGTGTGTGTGTTACTTATTTACAAACACATGCAACCGGCTTCTTGTTGTATTGTAGCTTCATGGAGATTTCGTACACATTTAATATATTTTTTTACATCTGTATTATTTTGCATACGGCATATTTCTCAGAATAAAGTTTGATTCACATGGTCATAATGAAATACCGAATTCTGTTAATTAAAGCGAGTCATGAGCCTGCATTTGCCGAGCATTTATGGAATGTTCACCCCTCGGCCATTCTGTCCTATATGTCTATAATTAGAATGAGGCCTGGCCTTTCGACCTTTCGAATTCAAAGCACGCAAATATCAAGGAGGCAAGACTGCCTCGGGAGAATTCGAAGTTGGGACTCCCATCGTTGGACGTGATATTTGTTTCTTTGGTATTTTTTTTCTTTGAAACTGCTAGTACTGCAGGTGGATTTTGCAAGTGGAATTTAGCTCATTAAACATTATACACAGTCCTCGAAATGTCCTGAGCTGTAAGAGTTGAGGCTTCTTAGATCTAATTTTAATATCAATAGAAATACTGATTCATTTTTGACATCGAGAGCCAAAGACCAGTGTTCGTCAGTGGGACGTTCTTTCAGTAAATCAGTTTCGTAGCAGCTGGATTTGGAAGACTTTCTCTTGAGCCAAACTGTATTATATGTCTGCATTTTTAAGTGTTTTCGTTGAGAACTTTATGGTTATAAGTAGTATCTTCCCGTTAATGGAACTTTTGTGTTTTAACAGAATTCAACTTTGGAAAAATTAAATTATGAGAACGCTTCTGTGTGTTTATGTCTGGGAACGGGAGAAAGTCCAAATCTTCAGAGAGTACGTGGAAACGGTGGACGCTTTTTAATAGCAGTTACCTTCCTGAGTGAAAATTTTCAGAAAACAATTATTTTTTGATGTAATCATGAAAAATCCAGTATGCTCATATTGACCTAAGCATTGAATTGTAGTAAGATTCTGTTTGTCCGTTGACTACTGTTAGTTACATCTAAATGAGAGAGACGGTTGGGGGAGGGGGGGGGAGGCAGACGTGAATGATCTGTATGACGTCAGAGTGTGTACCAACATCTAATTGAATAAACGGGAGAAACCAGACAAGGTAATCCGCAACCATTGGGATGAAATCTTTCATAACACATTACTAAGATATTCTCTCACAATTGTGGTAGAATATGTAGCGCTTGTATCCGTCATTTGAGCAACTTTTCGTTAATTGTTCCACGACAGGTAGTTCTGCACAGAAGCGTCGATCTGACTTCGCGATTTCCCAAGCTGAAGTGAAGATATACGAAAGATTGAGAAGATATCATTTTCTTTAATAGGTATCGTATCCTAAACATTTCTCCATTCTGCTACTTTATATGTTTCCTTCATTTATAATAAATATGAATTGAATACTCAACGTAACATTTTTAGCTCAAGGTCATTCCTTAAGTAATGTTAAAAGGTGAGAGAAAGCTTGCGCTTCGTTTGCCCCGGGCCTGCCGTGGTTATATTTCTAGAAAGGGCTGTCGTTTGAAATTGAAGAATGGGGTTAAAGATGAGGAATGTAAAGCTGGGAGGGTTCTTCAAGATGAGATGAAATTAGGAGTTAATGGAGACCCTTTCAGGCTCTTGGCGCCATCTTCAGGCTTCCACGAACTGTACTCTCTCTCTCTCTCTCTCTCTCTCTCTCTCTCCAGATTCAAATATATTTCAGTGACTGCGTTGGATGGATTTGGCTAAGTGCGCGTTATTCCCGAAATATACGTTTCCAGGAGTTGATTTTTCTCCTTGCAGTTTTGGGAAACCGTGAAACGTGATCGTCTGATATTCGTAATTGTTTCTAGGTAAAAATATCGTTATTCTCTCTCTCTCTCTCTCTCTCTCTCTCTCTCTCTCTCCGCCGCAATAGTTCTAGAATTGTAGGTATCGAGTGTTAAGTGTTTTTCATGATTTTTAATTTTTTTGGACGCGCAATACCCAATATTTGTTCACAACTTTAGATTTCGCCATCCATTGGTAAAAAATCCACCCCCTCCTCTCTCTCTCTCTCTCTCTCTCTCTCTCTCTCTCTCTCTCTCTCTCTCTCTCTCTCTCTCTAGCAAGAGGTATAGAGCTTTCGGTTTTGAGAAATGAATGCATTCCCTTATTTTATATTTGGAAAACCTGAAACGCAAAATATTGTGATTGGCAATTTCCAGGTAAAAATGTTTCTCTCTCTCTCTCTCTCTCTCTCTCTCTCTCTCTCTCTCTCTCTGCGGCAACAGTTTCTGGGTATGTTCCCTCTTTCGGACGTTCCATCCTTCCAGGAATATTCATCCTATAGTCGTCGGGCCGGGCTTTGATTCTGCGCTCCGGTAAACCACTGTATCAGGAAGTGGATACTGTCCTTTGTTCCGCGGTGTATTTTAAGACTGTGAGTTTATTGCTCACGTTAAGGGACGTGACCATTTTTCCGTCGCGTTTCCTTGGAAAAGGTTTAACGACAGTCAGTTCACACAACCTTAACTGGTAGATTCCTTATAAGGAGAGTGTTAAGGTGTTATAAATTAACTGCGTACATTTTTGTAAATTCGTATGTGTGCGTTTATATGAAAAAATGCTTGAATACGTTAATTATGAGTAGATATGTGTTTATATATATATATATATATATATATATATATATATATATATATGTGTGTGTATGATGTGTGTATGTATATATATATATATATATATATATATATATATATATATATATATATATATATATATATATAGAGAGAGAGAGAGAGAGAGAGAGAGAGAGAGAGAGAGAGAGAGAGAGAGAGAGAGAACCGACAGGATTGTATGTATTTCGTCAACTTTACGTGACCAAGTACAGTCAGCTGCACAAGTACTGACCACACCCATTGCTATTAAACTTCATGATCTAGCTACGAACAGTGCACTCACACAAAGTGTGATGACCTCTCTCTCTCTCTCTCTCTCTCTCTCTCTCTCTCTCTCTCTCTCTCTCTCTCTCTCTCTATATATATATATATATATATATATATATATATATATATATATATATATATATATATATATATGTGTGTGTGTGTGTGTGTGTGTGTGTGTGTGTGTGCTTGTGTGTTTGTGGTAATAAAACTGTTGGAGTAATGATCCGAGACTAAATATGATAAAATACTTGTTTTGGTAAACCATCAAAGATTTATCAGAGATTACACATTAAAGAGAGTATTACAATGAAAGCAGATGTATTTGGTAATTAGGGTCCATCATGAAAGGATAAGCTAGCTTGCGCAATGTTAGTTTGATGTATTTTTATTGCCTGTCTCAAGATAATTGACTACTTTATCCCTGCTAGTATAATGACCAAATCAAATTGAGTTCATCCCCTTGATTACGACAAGTCCAAATTTGATGTGATTTTGCAAATTGCGATATAGAAAGTAAACTTTTTAATATAATCATAGGATAGGAATACAGCGTACAAATTATGTACCATGTTATGACTTACAGACTTACCGATCACGATTCTACCGGTATAATGATTTTCTCTTTCCTCTCCATTACTCCGTAGGGGGGTAGAGCTGTCAGTGCACCTCGTGCGTTGCACTGTAGGCATTACTTAAGGTTCTTTGCAGCGTGCCTTCGGCCCCTAGCTGCATTCCCTTTCGTTCCTTTTACTGTACCTCCTTTCATATTCTCTTTCTTCCATCTTACTTTTTTTCCACTCTCTGCTAACAATTGATTCATGGTGCAGCTCTGAGGTTTTCCTCCTGTTACACCTTTCAAACCTTTTACTGTCAATTTCAGTTTCAGCGCTGAATGACCCCATAGGTCCCAGTGCTTGGCCTTTGGCCTAAATTCTGTATTCAATTCAGTTCCCTCTCTATTAAAAAATTTGAATTTCCTACCTTCCATTGTACTTTCTGATTGGAATCCATGGTCATAGGAACTGGCATTGCGAGGATAGTCTGGCTTTGCGCACTTGGGACAGAAACTCGATTCATGAGGAAAACCGCGGCTGATGAAGCTTTATTCTCATATTTCGGTACGTTTGAGCTTTCATTCCTCTTATGAGGAAAAACTTAACATTGTTTTCTTGAATCTGTGGCCTGGGGAAGTCTTACTTTTATCATTCGTTTTGTTTGTTGTATTTCCCCTACGAGGAAAAATCATAATCTAGGTCTTTTGACACTTAGTGTCATTGAAGGGGTGTGGTTGAACTTTGATTGATAAGGTAAGACAGATGACATGAAGAATTGATAGGTTGAGGGGATCAGGTCTTTTATATGTAACAGGTTTGTGAACAGTTTTCAAAGGATAAAATAAAAATGTATGCGGCATATGTCCTTGTTTCACACCGGGCTTACAGCTGTAAATGGATGACTGTGGAAGATGCGAGCCAGGATTATTGTATAGGCCTAGCATCCTCATATTTAAAGTTACCGAGAACCTGAATGATTTACCCTTCTGGAACCACCTCCTCCAGAACTTAAGAACATGTATGATAAAATATACATAAATACATAAACATCCATACATATATGTATACTGTATATATACGTGTGTGTGCATATATATATATTTATATATATATATATATATATTATATATATATATATATGTATATATATATATATATATATATATATATATATATATATATATATATATATATATATATATATATATATAGAAAGAGAGAGAGAGAGAGAGAGAGAGAGAGAGAGAGAGAGAGAGAGAGAGAGAGAGAGAGAGAGAGAGAGAACTGGGAACAGAAATCTCTTCTGCCCGGAATACTAGGAATTGAATGTTTGTGTGAATGGGACGCGGGATAGGAAACAGCGTCCTCCCTCGTCCCCTTAGGGAAGTGGTATCACTCTTCAGGATTTTACAGTCCGCGTTTCCCTCCCTTATATGTTTGCTTTCGCTTATTGCTAAAGAATGAACCCTTTCCAAACAGTGGGCGTTTATCAGTGTATTTTTCCGTTCTCCTGAAGTTGTGTATTCGATAAACAAGGAAGCCGGCGTTTAGATGGGTAGATGGGTAATGTACTCGCAGGAGCGGAGTGGAGCATTTTGCAGAGTCGGAGCAGCAGACTGGAGCCTTTTTAGTAAATAGAGAAGAGAAACCTTTGGTGGGAAAAAATTCATCTGTTTTGTTTACGTCGTAAGATACGACTTCACTCGAGAGTGCTCACTAACAATTGAGTTGGGTTTCCTGAAATTACATTTATAGAGAATCGCTTCTCTTGTTTACGAGCAAAATCTGTCAACGAATTTGTTTGGAGATTAGATTCAGATGTCGCGTTTTTGTTTTGAAATATAAACTTTTTTTTTTAACATTGTTGCTATGGTATTTTAGATCAAACAATTAAGTTCTCGAATACGGTTTTTTTTTTGCTAGTTTGCGGATGTTGAAAAAATGGACTTTTAGAATATAATTATACGATCTTATTTGCTTTTAGTTGAAAGAATTGTCATTTCATATATTGTTTGTTACTAGTTGGGTATTATATCATTATGTCTTCCTGCAATGGTTTGTAGGGCCATATAAAGAAATAAAATGTTCATGATTTATTTGAGGTTTCACCGAAGCATTTGGCAAGTCAAGCCAGAAAATTATAATTTTCCAGAATATTTATGACGTTACGGATACGATAGAAATATTCCTTGACTTCATAATTTTTCTCGTGAAGAAAGGGACAAACAAAGGTAATACCATTTTTCATCATAATAATGACAGGATTATCGTTTCTGACGGAGCCAAGAATCTAGTAAATAAAATGTGGGCATTGTGGGAAGCTTCTTACCTTTCACATCTTTTTATTTAAAGGAAAAGTCAGCCAGGAATTGTATTAACAGGAAATCCTTTCAAAATAGAATGTGTATTTTCAAGAAACACAAATCCAGAAGCCATGTATGCAGTACACGCCCATTCGCATATTTCACAGGCATAACATATATACTTTTATATATACATATATATATATATATATATATATATATATATATATATATATATATATATATATATATAGAATGTGTATTTAAGAAACACAAATATAAGCCATGTATGCAGTATATTCGCATATTTCACAGGTATAACATATATACTTATATATATATATATATATATATATATATATATATATATATATATATATATATATATATATGCACACACATATATATACATACTTCTATATATGTACACATATGTAATTATAGATAAATATAAATAATAATATATATATATATATATATATATATATATATATATATAGTTATTTTTCTCACGGGATTATATATATGTGACTTTACATATATATGTATATATATATAAAACGTATATGTACATGTAAATATATATGCATATACATACATATAAATACATTTATACATATACGTATATGTATATGTAAATTATATATATATATATATATATATATATATAAATATATATAAATGTATATATATATATAAAGTTATTTTTCTCACGGATTATATATATGTGACTTTACATATATATGTATATATATATAAAAACATATGTAAATATAATATATGCATATACATACATATAAATACATTTATACATATACGTATACGTATATGTAAATTATATATATATATATATATGTATATAAATATATATAAATGTATATATATATATATATATATATTTATTTATATATATATATATATATATATATATATATATTATATATATATATGTATATATGTATTTCTATGTATATATTATATTTACATAGACATATACGTTTTATATATATATATATATTTATATATATATATATATTTATATATATTTATATTTACATATACATATACGTATATATATGTATTTGTATGTATATATTATATTTACATATACATATACGTTTTATATATATATATATATATATATATATATATATATATATATATAGTCATATATATAATATATATATATATATATATATATACATATATATGTAAAGTCACATATATAATCCCGTGAGAAAAATGTGGACACCCTAGAAATCTCCTGGGTGCGTTTCTTTTGTCTGTATGGGAACCCAGGAGATAAGGTCAAAGGTAATGATAATAATAATGATGATAATAATAATCATCTTTCGGAACCCACGGAAAAGAGAGACGTGTTTTTATTTTCATTCCTTTAGGAATTGAAATATACATGAGAGCAGTAGAAATACTTCACCTTTTTTTGGAGTGATCTTGATTTGGGGCGTGTTTGAAAATCTATATCGTTTTACATAACTATATTTTCCAGTGTGTTGTGGGGGTCTGTTCGTTATGTAAATGACGCAGGACTGCTGATTTCAGTCGTTTCTGTGGGTATTTTGACGTTTTGTGTTTTTCATAGTTGATGAATCACTCATGTGCGATGACTTGCAGTTTCAGATATGCCTAGCAATGGCCAGTGTTGCTGTCTTATTTTGAAAAGTTCATTAAATATAAAATAATTTTGGCCACAGTGATAATTTGGTCAGTGTGACATTCGTACATTTTTTTATTCAAAAAGACACCTATATATTTTGCTCGTAATTGTATAGTGTTCCTTGAAGAAGAGTGATTAAAGTGTGATTTCGGTTTAGGGTTGAACTGGTTATAGAGTAAAAAAAAAAAAAAAATTGGTCAGAGTACGATGTGAAATATTATTTGAAAAAGTTCATATGTACAGTATTGTGCTCGTGGTTTTACAAAATGCCTTGAAGAAGAATGACTAATGTGTAAACTCGTTTTCGGGTTAAACTGATTTTATTATTTTACGGAATGTAAAAACAAAAAACAAAAATTGTCTATCAACTTTTTAGTTCAGTACGCAATTTCAGGTTAATATCGCTGCGCGTTACCGGTACATGTCAAAAAGCGAATCTAAAATAACGACTATTTCTCAAGCACCAATTTCAGGTGGGACTGTATAAGGCTTAATGTATTTTCAATATCAGTTTGTGTTTTTACATTATCTGGCTACTTTTTTTCTTTTTACATGCTTTTACTGCGCAAGCACTTACATGTATTTGAACGCACAGACAAATATGAGGATACCATTATCTGAACAAGACTTATTTTCTTAGAATTCAGGTCGATACTGTGTTATGTAAATAAGAGAGAGAGAGAGAGAGAGAGGCGTTTAACCGTTAGAAGTTAGAGCTATTCCTCTTGTACCCGCTTTTTTTTGCTTCCTTTATCTCTGAGCAATTTGGGAGAGCACTTATCTATATGGAGTTGGCACCGTATCTTCTCTCTTTCTCTCCAAGGCATTTTCTTTTCTTTGTCCCTCCTCCTCCTCCTCCTCCTCCACTCCTGTCCCCCCCTCCCTCTGTAATTCCTTTTCCCTTTCCTGGGACTAGGCTTCCCTATCCTTCCCCCTCCCAAATCCCGAGCCCCCACCCGCACCCCCCCCCCAGTTCCTTCATTCGTATAGCGTTTGTTCCCAGAAGTGACTCATTACCAGAAAGGACTTACCCTTATGATATTGTATCTTCTCGCGTTTTTTGCTGATTTCCTGTTTTTTTTTCTTCTTTTTCTGGCGTTATCTTTTAATCACCTTGCAGTATGCGACTATCGGCGGAGCCCTGTTGCTGGAATTGTTATTGATTGATAATGCAGGCCTCATGCCAGCATGGGCTGTTGCTTTTCAGAGCAGCCCGTAAACATTTTCAGTGTTGTTTATTTTATATCTATAATAAAGGTAAAAATTTGATGACAGTAATGTTCCATGGCACTTTGAAAAGTGCAGTATTTAATGTGAACGATGTGGCCAAGTGGTGCAGTGCTTGTTTCACGTTGGCTAGGGCCATGGACGCTCAGCCTACCATCCCCCAGTCCACCCAGCTATGAAAGGGTACCAGCGTCTGCTGGTGTCAAGTAAAGGGCGTGGGTCTTGTGACTCCTTCCCTAAAAACTTGCTGTTTCTAGTTGTGTCGATGTTTTGTTATAACATTTTTCCTGCGTATTTTATTCTTTTCAACTGGAATCAGGCCTTTCATTACTCAAGGATAGACTGACTTCCATAATGTTTTAGTTGCTCGATTCATTAGACAAGTAATTGTAAACATTTGATTTTCTTTATCCAGGTCATGCCTGATAACAACGAAAGATATTACCTCGGTCATTATTTTATTGTAGAATTCCCGAACTATTCTGCGTGCTCATTAGTTCATGTAAACAGCCCCATGTCTTGCAGTTGTTTGTCCAAGAAATAAATGTGACAGAAGGACAAGGAAAAAGAAAGAAAGAAAAAAGAAGACAGGAAGTCTGCGAACGCCGGAAAAAATTAAAAAAATTTTTTTTTACTGGGTCCTTGGAAACTACTTCCACCAGGTAGAATGAGAAAGGGTTGGCAAGAAGATACAAGGATGCTGGACAAAGGAGTCGACTTGTTGTAGAGGGTGGCTTTTGTGAGAGATCTCTTTTTTTTTTTCCTCGAGGTGGTGGTGGGAAGAAAAAATAAAAAGGTTGAGGAGAGAAAAAATGGAATGAAATACATTGGGCAAGGGAGATGCAATAGCTCCTCATGTTCGTATTCATGTTTGTGTGTATGTGGTGTGCTTATTTTTTTTGTACCTTATAATTTGTATGTTTTTTATTAAGGTAGAATGTTTTCTCCGTATATTTTTGTAACATTTGGAAGGTTTATGGTTGCGTTCATGATTTTCTTAAAAGATGAATTGTGGTTAAATGATTAGTGAATATAAAAGGTCGCCAAACTTTCATGTGGATCCTCTTAGATTTGGTTTCAAGTCTCGTATTTTTACTTTACAACAGATCTCCATTACCGACATTAAAGAGAAGATGGAAAGGAGACTTATGTGTGGCAAAACTTAGTAATGGGAGAGCTCAATAAGTTAACATTGCTTTGGATTTGGAAGTGAAAAATAATGGCCTTTGTTTTATGTAAGCAGTGAGTCTCATGTTGCTAATAGCAACGCAAGTCGTATTCTTACAATACAAGACGTTCGTTTTTTCACCTGAGTAGATGGTAGTGAGTTCTGGACAAATGTCCATTATGAGTATTTTTAGTTTTCTGTAAAAGAGAACTATTGAGATGGCTTTTTGTATGTCCGTCCGCCCTCAGATCTTAAAAACTACTGAGGATAGAGGGCTGCAAATTGGCATGTTGATCATCCGCACTCCAATCATCAAACATAACAAATTGCAGCTCTCTAGCCTCAGTAGTTTTTATTTTATTTAAAGTTAAAGTTAGCCATAATAGTGCGTCTGGCACCGCTACAGGTGCCAACAACACATGGTGCCAACAACACATGCCACCACCGGACCGTGGCTAAATGCTTCATGGGCCGCGGCTAAAAGTTTCATGGGCCATGGCTGAAAGTTTCATACAGTGTTATACGCTGTACAGAAAACTCCGGCGTATTTTTTACTTGGTTATCATTGAAATGTCTATTGCCTTTATATGCAACACTGCCTTAGGAGTTACGAAAAGTGTCGCAGACGTTTCCAAGGCGTTTCTGATAGTGAAAAAGGGCCACAATGACGCTTTTCAAAACCTTTAATAGAATTATGAAGGACAACGTTACGCGAGAACTGATTTGAGACTATTAGTCTATACTGTGTCATAAAATCTTATATTTTTCTTAAACGCACTGGTTCTACGACTTCACTTTTAATACTAAGAGCTCTGGAGTTAGTGTAGGCGAGTATAAATTATATCAAAGGTGTTACCCAGGGGAACTTTGTTTTTGTAAATAATAGTTATTCATTTACATAAAATTTTATTGCCGGCGTTCAGCGCCATAGTTTTTTTGTCATGCTGTTTATTATTGCATTAAATCAAGTAATCAATCCATTTTGCATATTTAATTTCGATCGGCTTTGCATCAGAATCCTAAAGCGCCTGATGAATATAAATGTTCGGCTTATATGTGTTGTAAATCATTGTTTGCCCTCATGACCTGGTATAAGGTTAGAATTTGAAAACATGCTAAATCGCCTTTATGAATATGACTCAATTTACAGTTTTGTTACTCAGTCTCGGCTGGCTGTTATCGGAATTTAGAATCACTAAATGAAATGCCAGATATATTTATAGTTCAATATTGTATATATATAAATAAAACAAAAGTTGAGACTAATAAGAATAATATTTTTGCCGAAATGAAATATTTTTTTTATGAAATCGCAGTATTTAAAATATTCGAGGCCACATTTATCCTACAATAAAGTCATAAATTGTTTCGTCGTCATGCACCCCTTGTAACACCTGTGAGGTTATTTCTTCCCGCGTTTCCTCTGCTGAAATCAGTACTTCCCATATTTTACAGTTGATTGACTGCTTCTTTCCTTCAGTTGTCAACATTCGGAATTCTCTTTATGCCTCTGTTTTCCCTATATCTTATGCCTTCGCATGGGTGAGTCCTTTGACTCTTATCCTTTCCCTTTTTCTCATTTTCTTCGGGTCTGGGATTAAAAAAGGGCATTAGTAGTATGGTTGTCTCATGGGCCTTTGCTCTTAGAAAGGAAGTTAGATGGAACTCTCTTTTTTTGCACTTTAAGTCAGCGTTTTCACCAAAATTGCAGATGCTCCGATTTTCGTAATATAGTTTTCCCATCCTTAAACAGGTGTGCAGAAAGACATAATTGACGCGTAAGCTTCCATTTCTATATAAAATGCAATAAGGTTAGTGATGGAAAATGAGTAGTGTCGATATAGTTAGTATTTTATATAACCGATATAAATGTTTAGTAGTATTTAATGTAAATGTGATATTATTATTATTATTATTATTATTATTATTATTATTATTATTATTATTACTATTATTATTTCAGTAGATGAAACCTATTCATATGGAACATGCACACAGGGGCCATTGACTTGAAATTCAGGCTTCCAAAGAATGTTGGTTTCAACCTCCCACCGCGGACCCCACACTGCAGCAGTAACTGATCATGATAGAGAACCAGTGATTATTCGTCGCCCTCGGGGAGACGCGAACCTGCGACATCCGAGTGGCACGCCACGACACTAACCACTATACCCTCGGACCTCATTTATTGTTTGAAGCTCAGTGTAGTAAATACTCAGAATCTTATATCGCTCCTTATGGCTCACTGTAATAAGGGCTTAGCTCGTAATGCACTGGAAATATATATCCTGTGAGGACTCAATTTGTATTTGACGCGATAGAAACATACTGTGTATCTAGTGATGATTCCTTCGTCTCTGTATACCTCACCGTAATGAGAACTGCATAAAAATATACTGTGTATCTAGTGATGATTCCTTCATCTCTGTATACCTCACCGTAATGAGAACTGCATAAAATATACTGTCTCTGTATCTAGAACTGATGATTCCTTCATCTCTCTATACCTCACCGTAATGAGAACTGCATAAAAATATACTGTGTATCTGGTGATGATTCCTTCATCTCTGTATACCTCACCGTAATGAGAACTGCATAAAAATATACTGTGTATCTGGTGATGATTCCTTCATCTCTGTATACCTCACCGTAATGAGAACTGCATAAAAATATACTGTGTATCTAGTGATGATTCCTTCATCTCTGTATACCTCACCGTAAAGAGTATAATGCAGTAGCATTGTATTTCCCATGGCGACCAATTCATTTCCTTGTAACTCAGTATAATAAATGCTTAACATATAATGCAATAGTGATGCTCAGTGACTAGTCGAAAGTGAGCAGGAAACTGAAGTTTGCGGCGGTAATCAAAATAGTTCCGTTTAATAACTGACTGAGTTTACCAAGTAATAGATATCCGGGTGGGATTTTATTATATCTCGGGCTCAGCAATTACGAAAATTAATTTTCATGGAATTTTAAATGCATTTGTTCCGACAAATAGGATGTATACATTTATATTCCAGCATAATTGATAGAGTCATTACGCAAAACACCAGAGATAGCTAATCAGACGTTAATAGTATTTGCCCTAATGAACCGGGATATATTGTAATGTATTCCCAGGCCTTAACTCCGGGATAATTGTGAAGGATTGATATAACAGATTGTAAAATGGTGTTATGTACTAGAATATGTTTTCAAGTCATGAATTTGAAATTGGAACTGGAGTCTTCATTCTGATACGGCGGTGGCGAAGAAAGGTTGACTCAATGCTTCTTTTATTCCCAAGGGTCTTGATATATTTTGTGTTAAAGTGAAGATTTTTAAATGCTAACATAAATATTTAACTCTTTCAGCCTAATAAAGCTAAGGCAATGGAGGCAGTAGTTTTCGAAATTTAAACGCAGTTAATTACGCGTAGACTCTATGTTACACTTCGAGAAAAGTTAATGCATATTTGGGTACTCGGTGTTAGATTTACTAGGAAATAGAATAAAATAACTAGTGTAAAATTAGCAATTGATCATATATATATATATATATATATATATATATATATATATATATATATATATATATATATATGTGTGTGTGTGTGTGTGTGTGTGTGTGTGTGTGTGTGTGTGTGTGTGTGTGTGTTTATTGGTGATACGTACCTGCTCCCTTATGGAGGTTATTGCCTACTTTCGGTCATCTAAATGTTCGTTGTATTTTCCCGTTGTCCCCCAGCTGCATTGCTTTCTGCCTTTTACTTTACACCTGTTACCCCTTGGTTTCATCATACCTAGCTGGTTTTGACCGTAATTCAAAAAATCCTTCTTGTATTACTTGAAATGCTTTTGTTTTCTTTCTTGGACTTCATAAACAACACGTTAAGATGCATTTTTTACGCTCTGTCAGGTAAATAACAAGAGTTTACACCAGACCCCTTAAATAATCTTCAACCGTAGCTCAAAATACTGTTCAGATCCTTATTTTGTATCATCCTAAACAGAATACGATGACTATTAAATTACGTAAAGTTGATGAAGTTAGCTGAAAATGCAATTTTTATTATTAGCTAAACTACAGTATGCAAGCTATCCAGGATATGCGACTAACAATTGGATATTACTGAAGATTGATCAGATACGTTAAATCGGTGCCGCTGAGCTAAATAACAATGAAACTTTTCGTGTTAGCCAGAAAATGTTTGATATATCAGGTACACATTACTTTTTACAAGAAATTTGATGGCGCACAGAATGAGCAAGTATAAAATCAGTAGGCAGAGATATGTTTTTGAGAATTGTTGTCTGAAGACTGTAATTTGATGTTGCATATACTGAACAAAAGTAAAATGCTAAGGTTGAACTCCGAGTGAATTGTCCGTTTTTAGGGAACTTGAACCGGGTTCCCCGAAGACAGCAACTCGGATAAGTTCAGTCATTTAGTGGAAACTGATTCCACTGCACGTGGTTTAAAAGACTCAAGTCTTATCTTTGATCGGTCATTAACCCTAATAGCTTCTTGGCTGGAACAAGTTTGGCAAACTTTAATGGCGGGTGATTAGGAGGTTTGAACTAAGCTGGGGTCGCTAATTGTTTAGCAAGTTGCGGTGAAGGGATTTGCTGAAGTCATTTTTATGATAGTCTGTGAAGGCTGACGTCTGCTGAGCGATTTTACAATTTTTTTCCTCTCGCTTGGTAAATTGCGGGGTAATGACATAAGTGCTCTTTTTTTGATATGTGAAATAGAAGCCGAATGGTGTTTGCTTGGTATTATTGAAGTTTAATTTGACCATTTGAATGAATCAGGATTAGAACTTCGACAGGACCTAGGCGAACCACATTTGGGTGTAATAAATGCATAAAAAGTAGTGAGAGAACGCATGGTTGTTCCAACGTCAAACCCTCATCAAAAACAGTTGCAGACTCCATTTGCTGAAGCACTGTAATGATTTAATCTTGTTAACTAATTCTTTCACCTGGAGTTCACTCCCCAAAAGTGTCCCTTTTAAAGTCACCTTCCTTTTTCTCTCAAAATCTAATCACTTGTCACGAGGCCTAACTTTGGATGAATTTTCGTAAAAATCTCCATTGAACCTTTTACGTAATCATACTGACAGACAGCAGCCCGAATGAAGACCATAACTTCCTTGCCGGATGTAAATAAAAGTTAGCAATTACCAAATGGATAGCTTTACATCACAAATTGTGGAGAGGTGAAGATACTTTTTAATGCCTCTAATGAAATTTGAAGTTCGACTGGGGTGAACAAATTTTTGTTTATACTGAATTCTTCAGTCTCCTTTTTTTGGAGTGACCTTTCATTGATGCTTTAATGGAGAAGGTTGCAAACATTTTTATTCATTTTAGTTTGTATCAACTGGTATGCAAAAATAAGACAGCTAGGAGTAATCCTTTGTTTGTTTAGATTTAAAACTACAAAATTCCCACTGATATTAAAACCATGGAGAATCATATTAGGCACTTTGCCCCAGGTTGAGATGTAGTACAAAACATTTTTTAAGGAAAATGAACTTTGTTTCTTGTAAAATCCGGAGTACTGAATAATTTAGAATTTCGATCCTTTCATTTTGTTTATCAGCATTCTATGTATGTATATGCATGTATGTATGTATGTATGTATGAATGTTAAGTGGGAAAATTCAGATTGAAACGACAGAGTGCCAAGTTCTTTCATGTATTTTAACACATCTTTGTGCCCCGAAGATGTGTTAAAATACACGAAACTACTTGGCACTCAGTCGTTTCAATTTGAGTTTTCCCAGTGGCTTCAGCCAATAAACAAAATCACGCGCTTACTTTTGTGATTTCTTAGTACCTATGAATGTATGTATATATGATTAAAAAAACTACAACTTAAGGTTTTATAATCAATTGTTGAGACTATAGGGGAATGATGGTGAAGAAAACTGAATTTTCAGGCCAGTTTTTATGAGAAACCTGAGGCTAGTGAAAGGAAATAAGTAGTTGCAAGATGAAAAAGGCCTTTTGAAGACGGAATGATTGAAGACTCAGGACGAACTTTTATCAGTATTTTTTAAATAACATTCAAATAATACTGGAATTTATGTAATGATCAGATTTCATAGGGGAAAAACTTTATATCAAGGAAAGTTATAGAAAATTACAATTAAAAAAAAATACTGGAAGCTGCAAAGAATAACCCTCTGAGGGTTTTAAGTAAATCTTTCAGGGGTCATGAATTAACATATTTCAAGAAAGAATGCGTAATTTTTACTGATACTTGACAAGTACTAACATCTAGATGTAATGTGTATATATATCTATCAGTTAGCTCATTCGTACCACTGAAACGGAAGTTTGTGTTATTAGTTGACTCCAAAGGCAATATTTCCAGACTTGCAGATACAGGGAAGGAGTCATAAGGCATACTGTGCTTTATAACGGAACAAGCACACTTCCCCTCAGAACGAAGGAAGGGAGGAAGGAAGGAATGAAGGAAGATAGGAATGGCGGAAGGGGCGCATGAGGAAGAGGAGAAGATACAGAAACCTGTAATTTGGTGCCTAGAATCGCGAGGAACCCCAAAGGGCGAACTTCGAGATTGAAGTTGGGGAGAATTGGTTCACGCACGAAATGGATCTCCTTCCCCGCCTCCTCTTCCCCCCCCCTCCCTCCTCTTCCTCCTGATACTACTCCGCTTCTCCATTATATTGCGAGATTTGGAGGAGGAGGGAATAAAGGGGCAAGGGCGAATGATTTCACAGACTCATAAGGTCTCCTCCATTGTGACTGGCTGCTGATGGGGAAGGCCAAGGATGGTTTTGGGGTTCTTCGAAGATAGTTTTTCAGAGGACTCTCTCTCTCTCTCTCTCTCTCTCTCTCTCTCTCTCTCTCTCTCTCTCTCTCTCTCTCTCTAATAATATATATACACAGATGTATATGTATATATATATATATATATATATATATATATATATATATATATATATATATATATATATATATATATATATATATATATATATATATACAGTATATTGAATTGGATGTCTGTGTGGAAGGAAACAAAACATCCATACAATGAACGCTTAACTCCTCGATTTCATATTTTTATCCTTGGCTCAGATATTTTAAATGTGACCAGCAGATTTCACATTAATATAAATGAGTATGTGTGAGAGGGAAAAAGAGTTATTTAATTAATTACAAACAGATGCTTATGTGACTGATACCCTCCTTAGTTATTCCTGATGATGAAATTTATTTGAAAATTATGTTGCATCCATAGACTGTTAATTACAATTGCTGTGGCTTGTTCATTCTTTTCTCTCGTATAGTACAATGCCAGAGAGTTCATCTTTTTATTGCGAGTGTAACATTGAACCTACGTTGCATGAGAGAGAGAGAGAGAGAAAGAGAGTCATTTGCAGAGACATACTCTTGAGTGACCTGAATGCAATCGTGTTAGGCCCAAAGGAGAAAGCGATCACTTTTGCCATTCCCCCCGAATAAATTTACATTTCAAAAATATCAAACTTACGAACGAGTTTGACTGCGTTTTACTGACAAACTTAGACGCTTGGAGGACGTGAGAGTGGTGGCAGATGGTGAGAGAGAGAGAGAGAGAGAGAGAGAGAGAGAGAGAGAGAGAGAGAGAGAGAGAGAGAGAATTAGGTTGGGGAAGAGAAATACTGAGTGGAAAGAGGAGAGTTTAATTCGAGTTGAAGAAATGTATTGATAAAGGTTTGAGAAATAGAATGCAGTACAAAATAAAATACAAAAAAACTACAGCCAGACATACATTGAAAGATGTGTTTGAAAGGAACGTGGAAGATCGCGAGACATAAATACTGCCCTATCAGACTGATGACCAAGTTCGTTTATTATTAGTACTATTATTATTATTATTATTATTATTATTATTATTATTATTATTATTATTATTATTATTATTATTATTATTATTATTAAACCATGTATCTAAAATATGGTGTTACTAGTTTGGACGTTATGGACGGCAAATGTGAAAAAGTATTTTCATTCAGATAATAAAACTACCCAGATAAGAAATTTGAGAATAGAAATGCTGTGAAACAGTACAATTCGAAGAAATATGGGGAGCAGAAATAAACGGAGCAAATGATCATTATAAGAAGGAGTGCTCGATTGAAGTCGGAAATAATTAGGATACAGGAAAAGGAGAAAAAAATTATAATATATATATATATATATATATATATATATATATATATATATATATATATATATATATATATAATAAAGACAGTGTGAAATAATGCAATAAAAATATTTTTTTATGACATCCAAGGAAATCAGGGGTATGAAAATAAGTTAATACCTAATTCAGATAATAGAATATAATGAAATTGGGCTGATAATGACAAAAATAAATAACCAGAACAGTGTTTTACAAGATAACAAGGTGCAACAAAGATAAGAAGATACTGGGAAAATAAGGAATAAATTTAGGAATAGGAAGAGACAGGGAGGAGAAGGGCTTCCGGGAGGTGTCGTTGCAGAGTGCCGCCTCGATAGTAGGGCCAACAGCAGCAGCAGCAGCCGTGCCAGCAGCAGCAGATTCGTGTGCCATGGATGGCCCCGGAATCGATACAGCTTTCGAGATTCCTCGCCCTTATTGATAGTGCATTTTCAAGGAATGAGCTCTTACGAGCGATGGTGGCTGACTCTGTGTCACTGTTATTAATGTTGTTATGGTGTTGTCATACCTACAGTGACATTATTATTATTATTATTATTATTATTATTATTATTATTATTATGCCATATCAGGGAATGCGGCCTTACAAGCGATGGTGGCTGACGTAATGTCACCATTATTACTATGGTGTCACCATACCTACGATGTTTTTATTATTATTATTATTATTATTATTATTATTATTATTATTATTAATGCCGCTTATGGTGTCGCGCATAGCTGCAGTGAGATTATCATCACCTGCATCAGAAAAAAAGTATATCTTAGTTTAACCAGACCACTGAGCTGATTAATAGCTCTCCTAGGGCTGGCGCGAAGGATTAGATTTATTTTACGTGGCTAAGAGCCAATTGGTTACCTAGCAACGGGACCTACAGCTTATTGTGGAATCCGAACCACATTATAGCGAGAAATTAATTTCTATCACCAGAAGTAAATTCCTCTTATTCTTCACTGGCCGGTCGGAGACTCGAACTCGCGGCCAGTAGAGTGCTAGCCGAGAACGGAACCCACTTCCCAACGAGGAACTACCTGCATCAGAGATATGGTTTATTTGGCGCTACCATAGCTGTATTAAAATTATTACGTATTATTAGTGATGATTGTAGCTCATATTTTGTCACTGTAGCAATTATTATTATTATTATTATTATTATTATTATTATTATTATTATTATTATTATTATAACGTCGTCAGCACTGAAGTTTAGGGTAAACTCCCCCAGTAATTAAGGTTTTTAGAATGATCAAAAACCTATGTAAAGGACATTGGAGAGCTTGATAATTGCAGTGAGAGCTCTGAGCGGGCTCTCGAATACACTTGTTTAGAATTTTAATATGGGCAAACAACAAAAGTAATTTTGATTTTACTCTTTCTTGTTGGTATTGCCACTTTTGTCGTTTTTATTGTTATACACGAATGATTGTGTTAATAATATTGGCTTATAATCTTAATATGACTGGTTGTGTTTTATTATTATTATTATTATTATTATTATTATTATTATTATTATTATTATTATCATTATCATTATAACCTCTCCGGTAGTTTTCACTGCTTGAGGCAAACAAGATGCGTTAACTTTTGTATTCACATCTAATTTATGATTCCGCACTAATTTAATCTCTCTCTCTCTCTCTCTCTCTCTCTCTCTCTCTCTCTCTCTCTCTCTCTCTCTCTCTCTCTCTCTCGTATAATTTACGAAAACGTCAACACATCTATCAAAAATGAAAAAAGTTGAGGGAACTTTTTCCGCCTTTTTGGGACGCACAATGGCTGGATGTATGCAAGATCCAACCAATTCTGCGAAAACAGAGCCGTCAATAGAAATTGCTGGAGGAAAGTTTTCGAATGAGGAAATTTGTCAACAGAACTGCAGTGACGCTATAGGGGTCTATTGTTCATTTGTTTGCTTAATTTTTTTTATTTCTTTTATTTTTTTTGCAGTCTTTGATTTTGTCGGCTGCATTGTTAGGAATGAAAACCTTCAAACGAAGTTGCATGTAACTCTGGTAAAAAAAGGCAAAAAACAGTATTTTTTCTTTTAGCCCGCAGTGTCGTCCTCATGGAAGAATGCGTAGATTGATTCGTAAAAAAAAATGCGAAAAATTAGCAACTGGAATTTGATTTTTTTCCCATCTCTGCCGTGGCTTTATATTCACTTATCTCGAAGTAAATAAAAGTTACATTCTTTTGCTTCTAGTTAATTATAGGGCTCAGCGAAATAAATCCGTCTTTGCTTTTATTTAATTATAAGTCTGAGCCAAATCAATAGACTTCACACGTTTCACCATTTTGAAACTTGACTAACACACACATTTGGAAGCTTGATTGACACCGCATTTAGAATTTGATTAACATCACATTTAGAAACCTGATTAACACTCACATTTACAAACTCGATTAACACCACATTTAGAAACTTGATTAACACACACATTTAGAAACTTGATTAACACCACATTCAGAAACTTGATTAACACTACATTTAGAAATTTAATTAAAACCACATTTAGAAACTTAACACCATATTAAGAAGCTTGAATAACATCACATTTAGAAACTTGATTAACACTACATTTAGAAATTTGATTAACATCACATTTAGAAACCAGATTAACACTCACATTTAGAAGATTGATTAACACGGTATTTAGAAACTTGATTAACACCCTATTAAGAAACTTGATAACACCACATTTAGAAACTTGATTAACACCATATTAAGAAACTTGATTAACACCACATTTAGAAACTTGATTAACACACATTCAGAAACTTGATTAACACCACATTTAGAAACTTGATTAACACACACATTTAGAAACTTGATTAACACTACATTTAGAAATTTGATTAACATCACATTTAGAAACCTGATTAACGCTCACATTTAGAAACTTGATTAACACCACATTTAGAAACTTGATTAGCACACACATTTAGAAACCTGATTAACATCACATTTAGAAACTTGATTAACACACCCATTTAGAAACTTGATTAACACACACATTTAGAAACTGGATTAACACCACATTTAGAAACTTGATTAACACCATATTAAAAAACTTGATAACACCACGTTTAGAAACTTGATTAACACCGTATTAAGAAACTTGATTAACAGCATATTAAGAAACTTGATTAATACCACATTTAGAAACTTGATTACTACCACATTCAGATCCTGGATTAACACAACGTTGAGAAACTTGATTAACACCACATTTAGAAACGTGATTAAAACCACATTCAGAAACTTCATTAACACCACATTCAGAATCCTGATTAACACCACTTTCAGAACTTGATTAACACCGCATTTAGAAACATGATCAACACATTTAGAAACTTGATTAACACCACACTCAGCAGCTTGTTAACTATGGAAGATGACCGAGTGGCGAATTCCCTAAAAGGCAATTAGCCCATGGCCAAGAGCTTTCGTTTAATGAGCGTTGGTTTTAACAGAGGACAATAACAACCACTGGAGTCTACAGAGGTAGCCAATTTGCGGTCACACTATGAGCAATAATGCTCGATGGAACCATTCAGTGAGTCTCTCTCTCTCTCTCTCTCTCTCTCTCTCTCTCTCTCTCTCTCTCTCTCTCTCTCTCTTCCAGCTTCCAATCTCTTGGAAACAAAACGCCATCATTTCAGAGACTTCTCGGGCACTTGCTTGAAGCACAACGTCATAAGAAAAACATAACATGTCCCCACGGAGAGTATAAGGGAAAAATTGGAGTAAAAAAAATCCCTTGTGGCCTTTTATATGGAATGGGGGCAGATCAAGACGTGGGTTGCTTTGGGACCATCCGGGTCCACCCTTCATCATCTTGGACCTCTCGAGGAACGCGTGGGTGGAGGTTGTTATGGGTGTTTTTTATTTGTTCGACTTTTCTTTGGGAGGGAAACGATACTTTTCGTTCGTTTTTTTCGTGAGTTAGAGCCGTTTGTTTCCAGTAGTTGAAACTATTTGTTTTCCACGAGTTAGAACCATTTGTATTCATTGGTTCTCCATGAGTTTGAACCATTTTTTCCATTAAGTTAGAACCATTGGTTTTCCATGAGTTTGAACCATTTTTCCGTAAGTTTGAACCATTTGTTGTCATTGGTTTTCCATGAGGTTGGACCATTTTTTCCATTAAGTTAGAACCATTTGTTTTCATTGGTTTTCCATGAGTTTGAACCATTTTTCCAGTAAGTTAGAACCGTTGGTTTTCCATGAGTTTGAACCATTTTTTCCATAAGTTAGAACCATTTGTTTTTCATGAGTTAGAAAAATTTGTTTTTCATGAGTTAGAATCATTTGTTTTCCATGAGATAGAACCGTTGTTTTCCATGAGTTAGAACTGTTGTTTTCCATGAATCAGAACCGTTTGCTTTCCATGAGTTAGAACTGTTTGTTCTTCCATGATTTAGAAACGTTTGTTTTCCATAGGTTAGAACCGTTTGTTTTCCATGAGTCAGTATCGTTTGTTTTCATGAGTTAGAGCTATTTGTTTTCCATGAGTAAGAACCATTTGTTTTCTATGAGATAGAACCGTTTGTTTTCCATGAGTTAGAACCGTTTACTTTCCTTAGGTTAGAACTGTTTGTTTTTCCGTGATTTAGAAACGTTTGTTTTCCATGAGCTAGAACCGTTTGTTTTCCATGAGTCAGTATCGTGTGTTTTTCATGAGTTAGAGCTATTTGGTTTCCATGAGTAAGAACCATTTGTTGTCTATGAGACAGAACCACTTGTTTTCATAAGTTAGAACCGTTTGCTTCCATGAGTTAGAATCTTGTTTTCTATGAGTTAGAGACATTTGTTTTCCATGAGTCAGTATCGTGTGTTTTTCATGAGTTAGAGCTATTTGTTTTTCATGAGTAGAGCCGTTTGTTTTCTATGCGATAGAACCATTTGTTTTCCTTGAGTTAGAACCGTTTGTTTTTCCATGATTTAGAAACGTTTGTTTTCCATGAGTTAGAACCGTTTGTTTTCCATGAGTTAGAACCGTTTGTTTTCCATGAGTCAGTATCGTTTGTATTTCATGAGTTAGAGCTATTTGTTTTCCATGTGTAAAAACTGTTTGTTTTCTCTGAGATAGAACCTTTTGTCTTCCATGATTTAGAACCATTTGTTTTCCATGAGTTAGAGCCATTTGTTTTTCATGGGTTAGAACCATTTGTTTTCATTGGTTTTCCTTGGGTTAGAACACATTTTTTCCATGGATTAGAACTATTTGTTTTTCATGAGTTAGAATCATTTGTTTTCCATGGGTTAGAACCGTTTGTTTTCCATGAGTTAGAACATTTTTTCCAGGAGTTAGATCCTCTTTTTCCTGAGTTAGAACCGTTTGTTTTCCGTGAGTTAGGACCGTTTGTTTTCCATGACTTAGAACCGTTTGTTTTCCATGAAATAGAACCATTTGTTTTCCATGATTAAGAACCGTTCGTTTTTCATGAGTTAAAAACATTTGTTTTGCATGAGGTAGAACCTCCAAAACTATAAAGGAGGGTAAGTGTTTATGTTCTGATTCGTTTTAAATGTTTATTCCACTGAAGTTGTGAAACGGTGATATATAGAAAAAAAAAATTGGTTCCACCCCGATGAAACCCGGGAACCCTGGGAACCTGTGATGCTTATAAAATTGCAGAATATATTCAAGTCGCAGAAGTAGTTTGTTTTGCATGCTATTTTGTAACATCGTTCAGCTGCTACAGAGTGAATCCATTACAAATCAGAATAGAAATACAGCCCTTTCATTTGAACGCTAATATCTCGGAACTGTAAAATGTTAGGCACTTCAGTCTTTAATCATTGAAATACTGGCAACCTGAGTTTCGTCATGGAAATCGGAAGAATTGACTTAATTTTCTTGTGAGCTGGGCTGTAAAATAGAGCAATTGAGTTCTCATTGACTTGTGAAACATGTTAATTTGTCGACTCTCCATGCTGAAATGAAGCCCGTAGAGACTGCGAAAGCTCATTCAGATGCTTTTATGCGAACGTGATTCTCTCTCTCTCTCTCTCTCTCTCTCTCTCTCTCTCTCTCTCTCTCTCTCTCTCTCTCTACCAAATGCCCTGAAATCGCATGGTTTTAATTTTATACAATTGGAAAAGAATTTGAGAATGTCTTTCCTTTGATAGAAATAAGCTTTTTTAAGATTATGTATAGTATGTAAAATACGAGTAGTCCCATTTAGCGTTATTTAAAAGATTCCATCAGCAAATCATCAGCTTAGTTTTGGGTACGACATTGAGTTAGTAAAAGTGGCAGTGATGTCATATGATTCCGTTATTTCTATATTGAGTTAAACCCTTTGTGACAAACATTCCGATTCAAGTGTTTGCACAATGATTATTTACAACAAATTGAGCATGTGTATAGATATATTCTGTTGATACAGTCATTAGCAATCAGGTATATATGCAGCCCGCATTGTTCGTGAAAACCATTGGGTGACAAGTATTTTAACGTTATCCCTTTTCTACTACAACTTGCATTTGTATCATTCTCTCATCCTTTACACATTTCGACATTGTTATATATGTCATATCCCATATTCTGCCACATTCTATGTACATTATATATATATATATATATATATATATATATATATATATATATATATATATATATATATATATATATATATATATATATATATATATATATATACATACATACATACATATGCATGTATGTATGTATGTATGTATGTATGTATCCTTATATGTATATGTGTGTCCTGTATGCTAATGTTAACATTAGGGGCAGACTGAGACACCTCTGTATATTAACCTTTACTTAAATTCCATTGATGTTATGCCACTGATATCATCAAATTGAGGTTTTTTTTTTATTAAGGCGAAATTCCCTGTATGTTAATTCAAGATTATAAGTGTGAAACTGCATTTTGAGGCACCAAATGCCTTAGACGCTATAGCGCCAGTTTATGGAAATCAATCAGTCAACGAATCAGCATATTAGGGCTTGGGAACTGAAGCGGTATGGTTTCCATTGAAACTCCCTGTGATTAATGAACGCCACGCTTTCCATCCACCAGGTTTTGCAGAGAGGTTTGTTTCTTTTCTCATCCTGTGGTTTCATTCTGAGAGAGAGTGATGTATGACAGATATATTGTGTTTATAAAAATGCATTGAACAGTCATAAAGAAGTATGATTTTACATAATCGCCCTCATTCAGATTTTAGAAGAATGGGAGAATTCTGATGGTGAATTGATAACCTAAGTATTTCTCTCTCTCTCTCTCTCTCTCTCTCTCTCTCTCTCTCTCTCTCTCTCTCTCTCTCTCTCTCTGACTCCTTAGCAAAATAGCGCGAGGAGTAACACACTCTTCTCATAAGCGTATAAAACTTTCTTTGATCCCCGAGCCGGACCTGAAAGGAAATACTATGCCTTGGTCATAAGTTGACTGTTGTTGGTTGCCTTTGGGGTGGTATGAGAGACAGGAAGAACTGAGACTTGAGTGATCGGTACCCCTTGAAAATATATAACATCACCTCATACTGAAAACGGGAGGGGACCTCGACGATGAAATCCGCACCGCACTGAAGTGAAACCCCTCTGAGGGTGATATTTCTTTCAGAAACAGTCGGTTCGTGTTAATAAATATTATTGCTATTAATGTCAAGTATTTTCTTTTTCCAACAAGGCTGGAGTACTCCCCATTTTTTTGGAAATGAGAGATTAGGCAAGAGTCTCTCTCTCTCTCTCTCTCTCTCTCTCTCTCTCTCTCTCTCTCTCTCTCTCTCTCTCTGCCGCGTCCTCCACACCTCGCCTTTCCTTGTAATTGCATTGGCCCCAAATCCCATAAATGATTTCTTATTGGACTGGGATTTACCCTCCCTCGGTGCGTCTCTGTTACAGAGAGTATTATTTCCCGCCTTTTTTTATCTCTCAGTTTCCTCTGTATTTTCGCTTCGCCTACGGTACGCTCTAAACATTGTACGAAGGGTCTTTGTTACAAGCTGTGTAATATTTCTCTTTTCCTTTTCAATTTGCCCGTATTATTCCTTCGCATACGTTGCCCTGAAACGCCTTGTTTGTTTATGTTTTCTTTCTTTGCTTACTGTAGCCAACGAGCTAGGCAACGTCGGCATATTTTCTCGTTTGAGCCAACAAACAAACAAACAAACAGAGCTCAGGTCAGGGCCAAGGTTGTGGACAATGGCCACGGGAAAGTTTACTAATGTCTAGGAGATGAGAGAGAGAGAGAGAGAGAGAGAGAGAGAGAGAGAGATCCCGGCTCACTTGTATTTTTAAAATCGGGAGGAGAAAGAGAGAGAGAAGATGAATTTAAGACCGCGATCAATGTAGTCTCTCTCTCTCTCTCTCTCTCTCTCTCTCTCTCTCTCTCTCTCTCTCTCTCTCTCTTTTCGTATGAAATGATGTGTGTATTTATTGGCACAGTAGATTATAGTGAATTGGCTGTCACTCAGGCTTGAAACAGTTTTTGTAATTCTTTTGATCTTTTTGTTAGATTTTAGATTTTTCGTGCTTCATTTTGCCTCGTCGAACGTCATGTAACAAAGAGGATTAGGGAAAATTGGATGGCTTTGCGTATCCGTTGCCGATGTAGGATTGGATAGGATCGGGTCGAATATAGCCCGTCTGTGTTGTCTTCTTTTGGGAAGACGAAAAGGGCGAGTTTTATATAATTTTATTCCTCCTATAAATTTATTCTGATCTCATTTTCCCGGATTCCAGTTAATAAGAGCCTTCACCAGTTTTCCCTACTTCCAGTTACTAAGAGCCTTCATCAGTTTTCCCTGCTTCCAATTACTAAGAGCCTTTACCAGTTTTCCAGACTTCCAGTTACTAAGAGCCTTTACCAGTTTTCCACACGTCCAGTTACTAAGAGCCTTTACCAGGTTTCCCTGCTTCCAGTTAATAAGAGCCTTCACCAGTTTTTCCTGCTTCCAGTTACCAAGAGCCTTTACCAGTTTTCCCTGCTTCCAGTTACCAAGAGCCTTTACCAGTTTTCCCTGCTTCCCGGCTTCCAGTTTATAAGAGCCTTCACAAGTTCCCCATTGGACGGGTAGGTGCCGCTCTCAGCTAGCACTCGGCTGGCCCCGCGTTCGATTCTCCGACCGGCCAGTGAAGAATTAGAGGAATTTATTTCTGTAATAGAAATTCATTTCTCGCTATAATGTGGTTCGGACTCCACAATAAGCTGTAGGTCCCGTTGCTAGGTAACCAATTGGTTCTTAGCCACGTAAAATAAATCTAATCCTTCGGGCCAGCCCTAGGAGAGCTGTTAATTAGCGCAATGGTCTGGTTAAACCAAGATATACTTATCTTCACCAGTTATCCTTGCTTCCAGTTACCAAGAGCCTTCACCAGTTTTCCCGGCTTCCAATTACTAGGAGCCTTTACCAGTTATCCGTGCTTCCAGTTACTAAGAGCCTTTACCAGTTATCCGTGCTTCCAGTTACTAAGAGCCTTTACCAGTTATCCCTGCTTCCAGTTACTAAGAGCCTTTACCAGTTATCCCTGCTTCCAGTTACTAAGAGTCTTAACCAGTATTCCCTGCTTCCAGTTACTAAGAGCCTTCACCAGTTTTCCATGCTTCCAGTTACTAAGAGCCTTCACAAGTTTTCCCTGCTTCCAGTTACTAAGAGCCTTTACAAGTTTTCCCAGCTCCCAGTTACTAAGAGCCTTCACCAGTTTTCCCTGCTTCCAGGTACTAAGAGCCTTCACCAGTTTTCCCTGCTTTCAGTTACCAAGAGCCTTCGCCAGTTTTCTCTGCTTTCAGTTACTAAGAGCCATCACCAGTTTTCCCTGCTTCCAGTTACTAAGAGCCTTCACCAGTTTTCCCTGCTTCCAGTTACTAAGAGCCTTCACCAGTTTTCCCTGCTTCCAGTTACCAAGAGCCTTCACCAGTTTTCCCTGCTTCCAGTTACGAAGATTCTTCACCAGTTTTCCCTGCTTCCAGTTACCAAGACTCGTCACCAGTTTTCCCTGCTTCCAGTTACTAAGAGCAGTCACCAGTTTTCCTTGCTTCCAGTTACGAAGAGCCTTCACCAGTTTTCCTTGCTTCTAGTTACTAAGAGCCTTCACCAGTTTTCCCTGCTTCCAGTTACTAAGAGCCTTCACCAGTTTTCCCTGCTTCCACTTACTAAGAGCTTTCACCAGTTTTCCCTGCTTCCAGTTACCAAGAGCCTTCACCAGTTTTCCTTGCTTCCAGTTACGAAGAGCCTTCACCAGTTTTCCTTGCTTCTAGTTACTAAGAGCCTTCACCAGTTTTCCCTGCTTCCATTTACCAAGAGCCTTCACCAGTTTTCCCTGCTTCCAGTTACTAAGAGCCTTCACCAGTTTTCCCTGCTTCCAGTTACTAAGAGCCTTCACCAGTTTTCTCTGCTTCCATTTACTAAGAGCCTTAACCATTTTTCCCTGCTTCCAGTTACTAAGAGCCTTCACCAGTTTTCCCTGCTTCCAGTTACGAAGAGCCTTCACCAGTTTTCCCTTCTTCCAGTTACTAAGAGCCTTCACCAGTTTTCCCTGCTTCCAGTTACTAAGAGCCTTCACCAGTTTTCCCTGCTTCTAGTTACTAAGAGCCTTCACCAGTTTTCCCTGCTTCCAGTTACTAAGAGCCTTCACCAGTTTTCCCTGCTTCCAGTATCTAAGAGCCTTCACCAGTTTTCCTTGCTTCCAGTTACGAAGAGCCTTCACCAGTTTTCCTTGCTTCTAGTTACTAAGAGCCTTCACCAGTTTTCCCTGCTTCCATTTACCAAGAGCCTTCACCAGTTTTCCCTGCTTCCAGTTACTGAGAGCATTCACCAGTTTTCCTTGCTTCCAGTTACGAAGAGCTTTCACCAGTTTTCCTTGCTTCTAGTTACTAAGAGCCTTCACCAGTTTTCCCTGCTTCCAGTTACTAAGAGCCTTCACCAGTTTTCCTTGCTTCCAGTTACGAAGAGCCTTCACCAGTTTTCCTTGCTTCTAGTTACTAAGAGCCTTCACCAGTTTTCCCTGCTTCCAGTTACCAAGAGCCTTCACCAGTTTTCCCTGCTTCCAGTTACTAAGAGCCTTCACCAGTTTTCCCTGCTTCCAGTTACGAAGAGCCTTCACCAGTTTTCCCTGCTTTCAGTTACTAAGAGCCTTCACCAGTTTTCCCTGCTTCCAGTTACTAAGAGCCTTCACTAGTTTTCCCGTCTTCCAGTTACTAAGAGCCTTCACCAGTTTTTCTTGCCTCCAGTTACTAAGAGCCTTCACCAGTTTTCCCTGCTTCCAGTTACCAAGAGCCTTCAACAGTTTTCCCTGCTTCCAGTTACTAAGAGCCTTCACCAGTTTTCTCTGCTTCCAGTTACCAAGAGCCTTCATGAGTTTTCCCTGTTTTCCGTTACTGAGAGCCTTCGCCAGTTGTATAAAAACAATGGACTGTTTCACTGTGGCAATTTGTGTTGAATACACTCTCACACCGAAAATTCCCTACTAGGAGAAATATACCAGACTGCTGTAAAAATAACAAAATATCCGCGATAATACGTAAACGTCTGGAAATGTGTTTTTATCATTATTTCTTGGAAAAAAAAAAGTCTCGAACAATATCTCAGTCGAAGGTCTTGAAGCCTCGACCTCAGAATTGGGTGACTTGGTCTTGGGTTCGGTCTCGTGCCTTTGGTCTTGACTATAACGGCGGAGGCTAGCTGATGCCACTTTAGGCGAGATCAGGCCCTCATATGTGTGTGAAACTCTGACGTTCCTTAAGGGCAATAAGCATATCAGTTAAGTGCTAATAAGAGTGTTAGGTCTGATGCTTCTTGTTGGCTTGATAACTATCAGCGTTAGATATTTTCTTGATGAAATTAGATCGAGGTAACATTGGAACATAACTGATCATGAAAAAATAATCTGATTTCCATCAGGATGAAGTTAATCCTATTTTAGAATTTGATTAATTTATTTCCATTGTAATAATGACAGGGAAAGTCTCGCCAGAAAGGCGAGCTATAATTTGTGTAACCTTAATTACAAGCACCTATTTGAGTTTTGGTAAATTTTACATTATTGTCCTAAGATTTAGTGGATGATAGGTACAGAAATCTAAAACGTAGACTTTTAGCCCAAACTCAGACGTTGAATCCTAAGAATGTAGTTGGACTCTTAAGCGGCCTTGGAAGGTGTAAGCTGGACCTCAGCAGTGATTAATGTCAGTTCTTAATTGTTGTTGTGTGTAAGAGTGAGAGAGGGAGATGGACAGAGAATTCCTTCTTCTCTATATTATTATTATTATTATTTGTGTAATAAAAATCCACAATTATATAGCAAATACATTACTATGTAACATAAACAAAGACTTTCGAACACTTGAAAGGTGTTCCTCATCAGTACTAACGTTAAAATTATTGTCTAAACATGGCTCATTTCATTGTTACAGGTCTAAAAATTGATAAGTAAAATCTTCAAATTATGACAGTGTAATGCCGGCAACTAATAATTAAAAAGTATATTTCAAATCATGATATTATTATGGATTTTTGAGAGAGAGAGAGAGAGAGAGAGAGAGAGAGAGAGAGAGAGAGAGAGAGAGAGAGAGAGAGATCCGCGCCAGTGCTTACCGTGGCAAAGGGCTGCATTTACGTCTATTCCTTGTGTCGTCATCTGCTGTTGGCGGCCCTCCGGAATCGGAATAGTCTGGAATCCTGAAGCCCTCCTCTCTCTCCCGCCCTCCCTCCTCCCCTCCCTCCCTCCCCCTCTCTCCCTCCTCCCTCCCCTGCCCTTCTCCTCACAGGCACTTGCACACGCACACACACACACACACACACACACACACACACACACACACACACACACACACACACACACACACACACACACACACACTCTAGTGGGTCGCTGGAATTTTGTTGCTTTATAGATTGCTTGGAACTTTGCCGAGATTGTATGATATTCCTCGTATTTATCTCTCTCTCTCTCTCTCTCTCTCTCTCTCTCTCTCTCTCTCTCTCTCTCTCTCTCTCTCTCACACACACCTAGCACCGTTTGAAACACTGGCAACATTTCTTTCTGCATTATGACTCTTATTTCTCTCTCTCTCTCTCTCTCTCTCTCTCTCTCTCTCTGTTTATTTATCTGTCTGTCTATCTATCTATATATCTCTTGTTGTCATTCCTTCTGTTCTCATGCCACGTTCGCTTTTCTCCCCCATGCACTTTTCAGATTATCCTCGTGGGAGTTTCTTGTAGCTGGTATCCTCCTTGATCTTAAGAACACACACACACACACAGTGTGTGTGTGTGCGTACATGGCGCCTAGAATAATAGGAGGACGTCTGGCGTCGTCGCCAGTAAAGATGATGGCGTTGATATGCATCAGAACATCCTCTATCTGACAAAGAAGAAGCAATATTCATTCGTGTCTTGCTGTGCCTCCTCTGACGGCCGTGTCGCACGAGCACGTTTTGCTGGGGCTTTTAAACGAGCTGTGTGTCACACGAGCAAGATGTCTGGGACTTTTTTACATCTTTCCACTAAAGCTTGCATGAGCAGGATGTCACACGAACTTGTGCTTTTGGCCTTTTCTGGCCTTTTTTTTTTTTTTTTTTTTGATCTTCTGCCAAAAGTTGCGGCTAAGTACTGTTAAGGCCAAAAGGTCTAGATCTTGGTTAGGGTAATGGTCTCACGAACTCGGGTATTCCTTGCCCGGGCCCCTTCTCTGGACCTTGTTCCTGCTTGATACAATCAAGGTCCAAAGACCTTGGATCCAGTCTGTTGGCCGATGGGTTACGAGGTGCTTTTATGAGCAAGGGCCTGTGCTTGCACAGAACCAGCATAATTATACAACAACAACAACAACAACAACAACAAGTAAGTTGCTGCCAAGATGCCAGAAACCACCAGAAAACGTGCCAGTGGGAAATTGTTCTCTTGCCTCTCTTGGCGTCTACTTGTGGTCATCTTCCAGATGTGACGCCACCACCACCACCAACAACAACAGTAATAACAACATTATAGCCAACAACTCCAACAATAATCCCCACCTCCACCACCACCACCACCACCACCATCATCTCCCACCCTTTCTCCGCCAACGCACCACCAAACACCAGCAGCCATACAATTGAAACCACTATGAATGCAAATCTTGTTTAGGGGGTAACCTGGTTAACATGTTCCTTGGATGAGAACGACGCTGCGACGTCTTGAATATCTCATATCCGGTTATCGCGTTTAAGTCGGATTCGGATAATTGAATGCGTTGTTGGTGGAGACTGCGGGAGGCATGTTGACTTCTTATGGGCTTTCAGTGTTATGTAAGAATCTTTTCGTCTTAATTGTCATTGTTGTATGGTGATGGGTTGAGTCTTGAGAATAAGGTTAGATTTATTTTGTTATTTACGTAGGTAGATTTGTATTATATTTTTGTGTTCGGATAGCCAGTTTTTACCTATTAACTAATTGTAAAAATTATTACAGCCACTTAAGTAATTAAGTATTTTCAAGAAAAGTGACTTACTTCATATATACTCAGACAGATATCAAATATTAAACAGAAGCACATCGCTTCTTTATTATGAAGTTGAAACATTTACCGAAAGTCATGGAAGTTCTGCGAGAATCAGGCACTGACTTGATATCCAGGAAGTTTTTTTAAGCATTTAAATTTTGTTAACGTATCTGTAGAGCAGATACTTCCGCCAGTACCAAGGCATGTGACCTCAGTGTTATCCATCAGATCCAGCTTGTTATTGGAGTCTGAATTAGATACTTAAGATGAAATACTTTCCTGAGATTCAGGTTGGTGTTAGATTCAGGTTGGTGTTTGCTTTCCAGAAATGAGCAGAATTGATAAATAAATCATAAATTACAGGAGAATGAGGAAAACGTCAAATTCTGCATCTGGATTGATCCTGATGTGTGTGTGTGTCAAAATCCAATCAAAATTTTGTAAGCCTATCAGCCACCACTCCACGAAATTACATTGAAGCTCATCAGTAGCTTCTTCAGTTATGTTGTGGACTGAAGTAGTAAAGAACAAGAGTCACGGTCGAACATTTAATTCCCGTCCGGAATCGTTGATTAGTTGTCTTGAATGAACAGTAATATCTGAAGTTGATTATGATTGCATATTAATTTTTAAACGGATTATGTTTTATTTGCATGTCCTATAAAATAAACTTAGATTCCACTGGGTTAACCTCCCCTTTTTGTTCTAGAGTTATCGCCTTACCATGACTTTTGAAATACTTCAGATTAAATTGTGACTTTATAGGTTCTCCTTAAGGAGCGTATCTCTTTCCCCACGTTGTTCAGAAAAATTGCAATGTTTCTGTGTTGCGAGGAAGTTTACGCACTTGGGGGTGGGGGGGAATACTTCGAAAAGTTGAAACAGATTGCTCGCATTTCTCCGGGATACGAGGATAAAATGATAAGGTAATGGTCACCGTGGCCTAATGGTAATAGAATTTACGTCGGAGCTCAACACCGTGATGGTGGCGCTTTCGACATAAGACCGAAATTATTGGACGGCCAAATCGAATCCCGGCCTCTCTCTCTCTCTCTCTCTCTCTCTCTCTCTCTCTCTCTCTCTCTCTCTCTCTCTCTCTCTCTCTCTTCCTTGCGGCCGAGGGGGTTGGAGGGTGGGGGATTTTCATTTATTGGTGAATGTCTTCCTGGGATTTGTCTGTTTCTTTTCGTTAGTTTGTTCATCTCGGACGGGAAATAGATATTTTCTTTTGGTATCTGATTTCAAATCGCGGAAGTTTGAAGTGGTTTATTGTTGCTAGTGGACGTTGGGCGAAATGATATTGTGGCTGTTCGTTGTTACAGGTCAGTTGGGAGCTTTGAACAGATATGTTCCTCCATGAGAAGCCAAACTTGAACATTCGTTGAAGACTTTATAGTATGGCAGTGGTATGATACCTGGTTTTTCATATATATATATATATATATATATATATATATATATATATATATATATATATATATATATATATATATATATATACTGTTTTTCATATATATAGTGTACATACAGTATATTTTTGTGTGTATGTATGTATGTAATGGGATATGGAGCTATACACACATATAATATATATATATATATATATATATATATATATATATATATATATATATATATATATATATATATATATATATATATATAGTTTCCACTGAAACCATCAGTTTTGAAGACTTCAAGTATGGCAGTGGTATGGTACCTGGTTTTTGTATATATATAGTGTATATACAGTATATATTTTTTGTATGTATGTATGTATATGTATAAATGGATATGGAGCTATACACACATATAATATATTTATATATATATATATATATATATATATATATATATATATATATATATATATATATATATATATATATATATATATATATATATATATGCCCTTTTTGGGTGGAGGAGGAGCATGCGCACTTCCACTGAAACCATCCGAAAATTTAAATGGGAAATTAAAAGAAAAATTTACATGCAATGTGAAAAATGAATAGATAAATGTAAAAACAGGTATCTGGCCAAGTGAATCAACTACAAAGGAAGTAATAAAAGAGTTTCGCACTGTACCGATATGCAGATGAATCAGTAGGTCACATTCTACATTGTATGTACCCGTGAATAATTTGGTACTTCACTATTAATAACGAGTAGCAGTGTTTCCATTCTTTTTTACCCGATATATATCAGAGAGATATATAGATCAGAGAGAGAGAGAGAGAGAGAGAAACAATCCCTAGAGAATAATATTTTTGCGTGTTTACTGAGTGTGAAAAAATATTTATCCCTTGTTAATCACACATGGGAATGAATGCACATGGTACAATCAATAGCCATGCCCTTTTGGGTGTGGAGGGAGCATGCGCACTTCGTCAGCGATACGTTGCTACGTGATTGTTGATCCGGATGCAATTACGACTGTGGAAAGTACGAAACTCATTAACACGAGGTATATTAAAATTAAAAAAGAAAGGTGTGCTTGATTTTTGTTGTGAAAGTATCCGGTTTCATAGAATCCTCGAGCATATCCCGTTTGGAAGTTATGTTAACAATAGACGAGGAACTTGACGGCCAGGATTAGGATAATTAAAGGGCGTACATAGTTGTGCAAGACGCTCTTCATTATTGAATTCTGTACCGAGTTGACAATCTCCGGCATTTCATGTAGTGGAGGGAGGGGACACTGCCGTTGAAATTCCTCATTACTCAGACGCACATACACACAGTATATGTATGTGTGTAATGTACACACACACACACACACACACACACACACACACACATATATATATATATATATATATATATATATATATATATATATATATATATATATATATATATTATACATACAGACACACCCCGATCACACATACTGAGAAACAATCCCAACTTACAATAATTATTTTTGCGTATAGTATTTTTCTTTGAATTTTAGTGCTTATTATTATTATTATTATTATTATTATTATTATTATTATTATTATTATTATTATTATTATTATTATTAGTATTTAAATCTTCATGAAGTTTGAAAGGAAGGTATCCAGTGGTCCTCTGATTATCTGACTAAAAGAATTGTGACATTTGCCTAATTTCAAGGTAACAGGGTCACAGAAATGTCAAAAATCACCAAAACTTGGATACAAGTATCCCCTAAACATAATAATTTCAACAGAAAAATTGCAAGTCGCGTAAATTTTCAATCATTTTTCATCTCAGCTTCTTGGGACATCTCTTCCAAAATAGCCTATTACGTAACATATGAATTACGATTCTTTATATAAACGATTAAATCGGAAGTCTGAAACGATTCTTTTTGAACAGAAAAACACAAGATTTTAACGCGTGGGATGTGCTTCAGATGACCTAGGCCGATTTTCAACTGAATTTCCACTGAAAATTCAAAGTTGTTTTTTTGCATTCAGGATCAGTGGGTCTTTGCAGCCTCCCTTCGGCCCCTAACTACAATTTCTTTCATTTCTCTTGGTGTACCTCTGTTCGTGTCTTTCTTCCACCTTACTTTCCAGCCTCTCCTAACAATTTTTTCATAATGCAACTGCGAGGTTCTCTTCATGTTACACGTCTCAAACCTCATTTACTCTCAGTTTCCATTTCAGCGCTGAATGACCTCGTAGGTCCCAGCGCTAGGCCTTTGTCCTAAATTCTATATTGCTGTTCCAATTCCAATTCATTGGGCTGTGAGATAATCTGAATATTCTTTGGCACTGCAAGATTCGTATCACTGTTGGAGCGCTCCGTAAACTGCACTTTTTGCTAATTAATTTCATGTCAAAGTTCATGATGCGAAAGCCCCTGCGCCAGCGGGATTAAAAAAGATTAGTTAGAACTTTCAGGCGGAAAAATAGCGAACCCCCACATCCCCCATTCTTCAGGAGGTCTTCCCTCTTTCCTTCATTTAACAACAGCCATTATTAAATCTCATTTTTGGGAATAAAAATGATTTTATATCTGTTCTATATTTGATGAAACATACAGAATTATATATATATATGTATGTATATCTATATATATATACATGTGTATATATATATACATATATGTGTGTATTTATGTACTGTACAGGTATATATATATATATATATATATATATATATATATATATATATATATATATATATATATATATATATATATATATATATATATATATATATATTGTAGTCGTTTTTCTTTTATAATTTATTTTATCGGATGAATCGCAAAATTTAGTTTTTTTTTTTTTTTTTGCTTTTCAGTTTTCCGATTTCTGCATTTTTTTTTTTTTTTCATTTTCACCATATTATTATCATGTTTATCACTAAACAGCCACTATGTCTGGATTTTTCCCCTTATTCTTGCTTGAAATTTGGACTTGCATTATATCTTGAGTTGACTTATCAGCAAAATATTGTCGTATATCACATGTTTCTCATTTCTCGAGCCTCATAATTTTTTAAGCGTTATTTACACGCGAGAGCATGTTGTGACAGTTGCTGTTATGGGAAAACTTTCTATTATCTGTCTCGGTTTTGATCTTAAAGTTTCTAAGTCTTTTGGTTGAGGGGGTGAGGCTGATATTAAGCGCATGCGTGGTCTATGCTTGGCAACGCCAGCATTGCTTGGCGCAAATGGTTCTGGGACAAGAGCATTTTAATGTATATTTTATTTGTTCTTTTCCGTCCCTATGGTATTGTTGGAAATCATTCTTGTTAATACTCATATTGAGAATGAAAAGCCACAGAAGTGTTAAAGATATTTATTTACAAAGTTAAAAACGAAAAGGAGAGACTTTGTAGTATCTGAAAGTCTTTCCTTTTAGATTCTAACTGTGTACATAAATATTTTTAACACTACTGTGGCTTTTTTATTCTCAATATTATAGCCTCGTTACAGGGTCTTCTTGTTTCAGTACTCATATTCATAATAGAATGTGGAACATCCCTGATATATAATTAAAAGAGAATTTGAATTTTGGATGTTCAAGTTAAAAAGGAAAAAGAAAAGTTTATCTTTTATCTTTAGCCTGAAACATTTGAACTTGCGACATTTAACTTTGTATCCATTATATTTAACTTCTAAGTATATTTCTTTGTTCTTCACGTAGAGGCAGTTTGTGTCCGTGATTTATAACTTGAAATTTGTTAACATGTAATTAATTTTGAGCACTTTACGTCCCAGATTTTTAACTTCAAAAGCGTCCATTAACCCGTGTTTAAATTTAATTATTTTTTAAGCGTGATTTCTTAACGTATCTTTGTCCTTGATATTTAAATTATATGATTTTGCACTTCTGACATTCAGTTTTAAGTTATTTATATCACAGATATTCTTATTATTTATAACTAAATCAATATCCACAGTCATTGCTAAAGATATAATTGTAACAAATGCGGAAGTCCCAGTTTATATAGATATGTACCTATGTATATATATATTATATATATATATATATATATATATATATATATATATATATATATATATATATATATATATATATATATATATATATATATATATATATTGTGGCACTTTTAATAATTTGATATTGAACTACAAAGATTATTTTGTGAAAAACAATGTCATTTATGTGAATTATATGACCTCGAAATATGTTTTTTTTTTGATTAATGATGATGACTAACTCTCCACTTTTGTTGTTTCAGGTAAGACGTGGAAATGACACATCGCCTGACGTGACCCAAAGCAAGTACGTCATATCATATATATAATTCTCTCTCTCTCTCTCTCTCTCTCTCTCTCTCTCTCTCTCTCTCTCTCTCTCTCTCTCTCTCTCTCTCTCTCTTAGATGAAAATGAAATTGTGTTGCCATTTTCGAGGTATTTCATTTACTCGTTATGTGAAGTCAGTTCATCAGTAAAATTAAAACTGTTATTTTCTTAATGACGAGGACGTTTCAAAATCACACTTTCCCCTTCCTCTTGGTTCTTTACTTATTAATGTATTCTTCTCAGTTTTAACCTTGTTCTGCATTTATTTCACATTTGAGCATTCTGTTAGGCGGAAGATTGTTAGCCAAGTTCGTGGCTCTTTGTCTAATTCCATAAAATTTTCTGCTCATTTTGAAACATGACGACAAAAGCAGTGCAAACTCGAAGTTACAAAGACAGTTCTCTTTCCGTCTTTTTCATTCTCGTTATTCCATACTTATTTCGTGTTTATGCATGTCTTTTTATTGTTTTTGTTTGGACTTACATGCATTCTCTCATTTTTCATCATGAAATAGAGAACTGTCTTATCTTAATAACGGACAGCGAAGAAGTTTGCTCTTCATAGAAAGGCCTCTACTGTTACCTTAATCTAACAAAATGTCGTAGACAGTATTTTTTAATTATTATTATTATTATTCAGAAGATGAACCATATTCATATATAGAACAAACGTACAGGGGCCATTGACTTGAAATTCAAGCTCCCAAAGAATATGATGCTCATTAGAAAGAAGTAATAACCGGTAATGGGAAATACAGAAAGAAGAGATCACTAATTGAAAAGAAAAGATATATGAACAAATTAATAAACAGATGTAAATGTAAGTAAATTATGAAAATACAAGGCAAATTGTATTTAGGAAGTAATTCATTGCATCTTCGCTCGAACTTTTGCAGTTCCAATTGCGCGACATCCTCAGGGAGACTGTTCCACAGTCGAACACTGTGAGGAATAAAAACTACATTTTACTAAATTAAAATCTGTCTATCTGTCTAGCAACAGGGAGAGACCTGTGGCTAATTCCAGGATGGAGTCCAATGTTTACTGAGGTGCCAGTCTTTTTCCTCGTGTGTATTTTGGGTATTAAAGGTCACCTGATTTGTAGTGTGATTCATTGTTTACTTAATTACAACTATTTCTCTCTGAAGCGAGGTTATTTTTCCGTTCGCTCTTTGAAAAGGGTTGTACCTGGTGTGGCTTTCCTGTATGAATCTTGGGTTCTTCATGCTTTTAATTAAAATAACAGTCCCATAAGGAACGATGTTTCATGTATATACAAGATTCAATTTTTTATATGTTGGTTTAGAATAACTAGTTACTTTCCTACATTTTGAAAGGCAGCTGTACTCATTAAATCTTAGTATATTTGTATTCATTAAGTCTTAATATATCTCTTGATGTAAATTTCCCAGATTTTTAGTACTGAATGCAGATTTTAACTCGGCGATGGCCACTAAGCTGTTAAATGGTCTGTTTTTATGTAATTTGATTTTAATTTATTTTTGTTGCAGTAACCTGATTTTACTTCATTATGGGTAAAATACGGGATAGTTTCAAGCTCACAGAGACTAAGGCCAGAAAAAAATGAATATGTTGAACGAATAGTTTCTATACCGTATGTAGCCTTAGGGAAGGCATTAATAAGTGGCCTTACATTATTGATACTGTAAAGTATATTGAAAAGTTAATGTGCACTCGTGATTTTGTGGAGCGTACATTGCCATCCAATTAAGAGGCCCCTCAAAACTACCATTTTGTCGAGTAAATATCCACTTTAAACATACACGTACGTGTTTCACTGGAAAGCCCACTGTATACTGTACTGGTACATATGGGTTATTTACATGCATTGGGATACTTTGCTATTTTTGTATATATCGAAGCAGTGTGTATTTACTAATGCGATATTCAAACGAATAAATATTCGGTGAGTGTTTGGTCGTCTGCCTATAGCTTTATCCTTTTCGTTGCGTTTTACCTTGTTTATTTTTTCATACAAAATGCTCAGTACCTATGTAAGAGCATATGTCTGTTGTCTCCGGCGATTAGTCTTAGATTAAATGGTCTTGACTTTAGGCTTTTATTACTCTCACCATTCACCTGAGTTACGTTTTAGCTACCTTCACATAATATCGCCCCTAGTTTGACGAACTGGCGTAAGATATTTTTTCCCCATTCTGAGAAAATGGGCTTCAGAGGTTTTGATATTATTCATAGCTTATTATTAGGACATCTTTTGAGGAAATTTGGTTTGAAAATGTGACAACACAGACAGCTGAAGTTTTGATACGTTACAGGGTATCAGAAACTGAGACACTTTGGCCGGAAAACTCAAAACTAAAAAAAAAAAAAAAAATATAGGATACGGAAGTTCGTCAAAATATGTTGCCCACACGCTCTCGGAAAGTGTGTGATCGCTTAGTAAAAAAGTGAAATTTTACTCCAGTGGAGTATATGCCTCTTCTGTTAATTATTCACTCTCTAAAGGGATAGAGGATATAGTTGAAGGGTTTTTCGGTAAGTGGGCCTAAATCACATTACGAGGCTGGAAACCACTTGGCGATAGGGACACACTTACACGTTTATATGTGTATGTATGTATATGTATGTGGAATACAAAGCACAAATTCAACATTATTATAGCCTAAGTGGCTACATATTACCACTCCTTTAATTGCCAGATTTTTCTGACTTCCCTTGCGTTGCAATTTTCATAATTTTCGCTGTTTCCCTTATTTATATCCAAGGTCCTTGGAATTGGAAATGCAGGATAGCTCCGGGTTTTCACAGATGCAACAGAAACTCGAGTGTTGACGAAAACCGTAGCCTGATGAAGTGCGTCACTTCCGCCTACTTACCGTGAGATTATTTGTCCTTGGGTGTACTTTTGCTCTGTATTGCAGTACTTTTATTTCATCTCTCCTTGTAGGCGAAACCCTAGTCTTGCTCTCCATATATTTGTATATTTATATCTTCTCGTGCGTGTATGAATAAATTATATGTGCGCTCTTTCACAAGACGCAAATGAAGTGTCAACAAATGTTCCACCTCTTAAATAAAGGACGACCATAAAACGCAGAACACAAAAGCTGTGGATTTAGTATGGAAATGGAGGCGACATAGTGCGTGTGAGTGCTCTGTTCATTGCACCTTTTCATATTTCAAACGTCTGTCATTTGGTTGTTCTTACTGGGATTAGTCTGACCTTTCCTATTTGCATGTTCAGTTTGCACATCGACGCATACGATTATGTGAGGTGATTATTTATTTGGATGAGTTTAATATAAGGGGAGTTAAAAAGATTTTAATTTTCAAGGTGAATCGAAAATACTTAAAATAATATATATTTTCTGATGACTTCCGTAGAGTAATATATTGATTCATCAGAATGCCACAATTTAAGAAACCTTTTTTGATGACAAGATACTCATCAATGACCAATACGTAATTCGTATGGAAAAGTCGTTGTCATGTTTGAATCTGAGTAGCTCAAAGATGAAAACTGCGATGTTACGTTAAATGTATTCGTCACAAACGCTGTCCTTGATACCACACGGGCCATTACCTTACCAAATGAAGTGATTCACACCTTCGAAAGCCTCACAGAAGTGTTCAGATTGCGCTCTTTAAATGGAAATTTTTCCCATAGTCATCTTGCGGCTATGGCCCCACGGAGGGCCTTTCCATTGGATTTCCCGTTGAGAACTCTCGCCATTCGCCTTCCCTATTTCTCTGTCAGGGAGTGGGATGTATGTGTGTGTGTGTGTGTGTGCACTGGATAAAGGGAAGGTCCAGGTTCCTCCCCTAAGACAATAAATATTAATCTACGTTAACCGGCATTAGAGTCAACCAGGACCATTCGGTTGGACGAGCAAGAATTTTTATGGCTGCAGCTAAATTAGATTTATTTATTTAGTTGTTTATTTATTTATTTATTTATTTATTTATTTATTTATTTATTTATTTATTTATTTATTTACTCAAACGAAGGGAGGACGCAAGAGGACTCATTAAAAACAGCGACCCCTACTTGGGATTAAGATGATTATAATATTTTTTCATTAGTTAGTGTCTTTGTTTGTTGATTTGATTTATTTTTCTGGTGTCATTGACTTAAACTAGAGCTTATTCAGAGAAGGAGATCGGAAAACCTTGTCATTCACTGTGCCTTTGTCTGCATCAAAGTGATAAAGGGTCAAAGGTACATAAGGAAACTGTATTAGTTTCCGTAGCAAGGAAATTCAAAGGAGAAAAGGACAGAGTACATGTGGAAGTGAGACCCAAGAAGCCTACTTCCAGGTCCTTCTACGAGGAACACGAAATACACATTAACCGAAAACAGTAGGTAAAGTTATGGCACCAGGGATATTTTGATGAAGCCGGACGCTCTCTAATCTCATTACTTTATTAATGCGCTTGCAGACATTTTTTTTAAGTGGTTAGGATCTACTTTTTTATTTATATATACACACACACTATATATATATATATATATATATATATATATACGTATGTATATATATATATGTATGGATATATGTATGTATGTATGTATATATATATATATATATATATATATATATATATATATATATATATATATATATATATATATATAAAGTAGATCCTAACCACTTTTAACAAAAAAAATGTCTGCAAGTGCATTGATAAAGTAATGAGATTAAAGAGCGTCCGACTTCATCAAAATATCCTTGGTGCCATACCTTTACCTACTACTGTTTTCGGTTAATGTGTGTATATGTATATATATATATATATATATATATATATATATATATATATATATATATATATATATATATATATATATTTATATATATATAAACCACATTATAGTGTATATGTGTTATAAAATATATACATATATATTATGTGTGTGTGTATGTTTGTGTTTGTGTGTAGCGCGCGTGCGATCGTGCTTGGTTTTATGTTTGTGTGTATGTATGTGAGCATGCGTGATTCGTCGTATTTCACATGTTTACAAGCTAATTCTTTTGTCGATGGAAGATGCATTAGCCGACGGACGGTTTCCATGAGTAGGAAAAGCGGAAGTAATAAACGAGTCATGAATTCAATAGTAAAGGATTTATTTTTAATACTCATAAGTGCTAACAAGCGACAGGGTTGCGGAATATCCGAAAAGCGTGTAAAAAGTCTTTAGTTAAAAGAATGTTACTAGAATGACTGACGCTAAAGAAAAATAAGATTGAAGGAGAATGGTGAAGGTAAAAGATTTAAGTGATTGTTGTATTTACTTAATTTTCCTTAAATTGGTGTTACATATAATTTTCATGAAATTGGTGTTACAACAAATATGGTCATCGACGCCATGGCGAGTAAGGTCGTGAAGAAATGGCTTAAAAGTTTGTTGAGAGTAGACCTGGTACTTGGATGTCATTAGATATGGATGACACGTGTAGAGGATGATTTATGATATTCTCGAATATTTTGGCGACAGTTTAAAGCGTCACTTCCCGGATCTTGGACATTCCTCGAAAATTCATCGTATAATTTAATATTGTTGCACGAAAAAACGATCGAAAAACTGACCATGAGCAATTTGATTTTCAAGAATCTCCTTACATACGAGTTTCAGGCTGAAAAGTCCTCTTACATTAGGGCCTTTAAAAGTCTCGTTTGAATATCAACCTTTTATATTGTAAAAACTTGGGTTACATTTAAAATCAAATTCCCTTCACGAAATGCGGAAGTCTATTCAGAGCAGTTCTTAATATAATTTCCTGAAAGGATTTTATTTTGTCAAAAGCCAGTTTTTTGTAGCTGATTTTTATTTTGTCAAAAGTCAGTCTTGAAGGATCATTTGTATTTTACAGTATGAGACGCATGTATTCTCTCTTATTTTGGTAAGATGCATGTATTGCTGATGTATTCTAATTAGCTCCACCCGAGCATCATCCTCTCATCAGCCCTTTATACTATCGTTGTGTCAAGTTTATGATTGATTTCCTAAGCAAGCCATTCACGATCAGTAATTACTGAAGGAATTCCTTCAAACTTGGCAAAAATGATCATGAATGGGGTTGTTTGAGGCCTGTCAGTACAACTGTCAGTTACACTGATGAGAATCAAACTCTGCTTGATTTTGGAGGTGGGGCTAACGCGCACTGAAGGGAACATTGACCGTGAATGGCTACCAGTCAGTTAAGTTATCAGTGTGAACCGCATGGCCAGAGTGTGAGGAATGCTGGTGCAGAGATTTGAGTGAGGTTTAGGTAGTTAAGATGCCGGAAGATAGAGAATTTTGGGGCGAATTTTTTCAGTTATACAAAGAACAGCCATGCCTTTGGCAAATTAAGTCAAAACATTATCTGAATAAATATAATAAAAACGAAGCGTATGGAAAATTAGCAGAAAAACTTAAAGAAAAGTATCCTGATGCAACCACAGACTTAGTGAAGAAAAAAATCAACATCTACAGGAGTAATATTAGTATCCTGCTTTTTAATATAAGGAGTAACACAGGAAAGCAACTGATCATAGGTTTCCTCGTCCATTCTTAAATAATTAAACCAGTCTTGTGGTTCAAATCTCAGTTCTTCCATCAAAAATATGTGTGATTTTAAATCCCTTCCCTGTAGCCAATCCTTACACCATTTTGATTGTCTTTCTTCGTTTCTTCAAAGTAGAATGCGCCGCAACAAGCCCTAATCCCATCAACAATAACTCATTATCAAAAAATAGAGGAAGCCATTTCGATTGTCTAATCACCACGGCAGTCTATCCTACACTGATGAACGCACTGACCGTTAGTGGACGTCCTAGTTCTGACACTGAAGGAATTCCTTCAGTAATTACTGATCGTGAATGGGCTGCTTAAGAGTATAAAAGATACATGTTTTACCTGTGAAATTATACGGGATGATAAGTTAGGAAATAGGTATTTATCATAATTTGTTTGTACTTTGGATGTAATGTAGCTCATGAATTTCCATTATATACATATTCCTCATGTAATAAAAGACATTTAATTATTAGCACAGAATATTGTAAAATTGGATTAAAATTATCTCTAATGGTGACGAGACGATCCGGACCATCGGACACCCATCATTTGAGATGCCATACGTGTCCTCTTGTCTTTCAGTCAAAGTCAAGAACAAAGAAGCGACACATCTGGAGACTGCATAAAAATCGGAGTGAGAAGTGAAGGAGGAAGAGAAAGAGGAAGAGGAACAAAAAAGGAAAAGGGGAATATCCCGAGAAGGAAAGAAATCAGTGTGGGACAGAGAAAAAGTGTTTCTCCCCGCGGCCCCGTTTTGCCACATAATGGAAATCGCAGTTTTTTTTTTTTTTTTTTTTTTTTTTCAATCTTGATGAGGAAGTCAGATAGTGTCTTTGGTAACGAAATTGGATTTTGAGAGTCTTCAGGGATATTTAACGTGCTTTATCGTTGTTTTTCGATTCATGAGTCATTTGTTATCCAGGCTGATATATGTATGTATGTGTATATATATATATATATATATATATATATATATATATATATATATATATATATATATATATATTATATATATATATATATATATATATATATATATATATATATTTATATATATAATAATATATATATATAAAATTATGTATGTATGTATATGCGTGTATGAATATCTACATATATATATGTATGTATACACATACATAATGAATGTATATATGTATGCACACATATATATGTATATATATATATATATACAGTATATATATTTCTGTATTTCTTTCCCGATGTGCCGTATGCATCATGTCAAGTTTTAGTTTTCATTTCAGTTATTATGTTAACTAGACGATCACTGTGAGAATTGGGTAGGAAAGTGTGATATAACTGCTACGTAACAGAGAGAGAGAGAAAGCGAAGTCAGTAATTTTCAACAGTAGGGCATATTATGGCATATTCGAATTTTCAAAGACAAAGCCATGTTCAGAATTTTCTATAGAACAGTAGGAACAAGTCATGTCTCTGTACAGTGTATTATATTATTTGAATGAACAGTCTCTGTTGCATTTCTTTTTCACTACACAGGTGATGCTATCGTGATGTCACTATTGATGATGTCATCGTTCTTTCAAACGACAATGGGTAGGAGAGATAACCAGTGTTCGTTTAAAGAACACTTGACTTTATCAGTAGTGAGATCATGATAGTGTCAAGTGTGGATGATGAACTGAAAAAATGATGGGGTTTGGAATAATGACTTCCGGTAGTTCTTGAAGCACTGAAGAATCATTACTATGTATAAACTACGTAGCGTGATTTTCATTCGCTGTGCAATTTTAAAAAATTTTTTTAGTATATCCTCAGTAATATTCTTCCTTCCTGATTTTAATTATTATTTGTTTACAAAGTTTCTCTCTCTCTCTCTCTCTCTCTGCATAGGTCCTCTGAAAGTAAGGGAAATGGTAACAGTGGGTGACATTGACGTTATCTCTCTCTCTCTCTCTCTCTCTCTCTCTCTCTCTCTCTCTCTCTCTCTCTCTCTCTGCATAGGTCCTCTGAAAGTAAGGAAATGGTAACATTGGGTGACATTGACGTTATTATATATATATATATATATATATATATATATATATATATATATATATATATATATATATATATATATTTATTTATTTATGTATTTATTTTCAACATTAATCCGTTTTTCCCTAATAAGGCGGGCTCCAGAGACCAAAAAACAGTCACTACCACATACATGGTTTAACTGCTGAACTTATCTTCAACGTGTTCCCTTTTTTGTATGGTAGCGCGCTTTATAGTGAAGTGGTCGACCATTGCCAACACTTTACGAAATTGGTTTTTGCCCTTATGCCTGTGACCAGATGAGAATAAAACGTTAGTTTTTTTTTTTTTTTTTTTTTTTTTTATTTAATACGAGTTGCCAGTTTTCCTGTCATCTATAAATTGACGGAAATTAATAGGTAGGCTTTTGGTTAAAAATGGCGGACACTGAAGAACGAAATTGTATTAAATTGTGCTTTTATCTTTCGGTGGCTTCATTCTTCTTCGAATGTGCTAGGTATTTTGAAGTTATTTTCTTCTGACACTTCCTAGTTTGGTGAATTTCCGCATTGCTAAATCTGATGCAATAGAATTTATATATATATATATATATATATATATATATATATATATATATATATATATATATATATATATATATATATATATATATATATATATATATATATATATATTTATATATATATATTAGATATATATATACAGTATATATATTATAAATATATATGTAAGTATATATATATTGTGTATGCATATAAATGTGAATAAATAATATGTTCACGTATGTATGTTTATACAAGTGACTAATAAAAAATACTCCATGCATGGAATGAACAAAAAATAAGCACTTATTAGAGAGAGAGAGAGAGCAGCAACGCGGTGTGGCAAGATCACGTTTTCTGACACTTTTTAGTACTTTGGAGCCAACATTGAGGACCGAAATTGAAGTAGGTCACGAAATTACAGGGAGAATGTTTTGGTATTTTAACACTTGCTATCTAACCAAGTATTGCATAATTTTCCCCAATACTTTTGGCTAATTACTGCAAAATTTGACGGCTAGGTGCTGCAAGAGTTCCAGAAAACATGCCCTCCTGACGCCTCCGTTGCGTACCATAGAGATTCGGCCTACACGAATTACGATGGTATTCCTATCAAAGGCTGCCTATGATCATTCATTTTGATGCATGGCTTGTGACTGGACAAGACCTCTGCCTCGGGTAGCGAATCCAGATTGGTCGTAAGAACTGGAATGTCCTGAAGAAGAAACGCGATACTTACCTCTGTTTTAAACCTATTTTAGTTTATCAGTATCACTTGGAATTTTCACTCACAGACGTAAATTCACTATGAAGAATTTCCTTTTCCGTTCTTTGAAACTTCCTCAAGTAGTTAATTACTTCCCGTTTTGCTTGTTTCTTACGAGTGTTTGCACCTTCTCAGTAGTAATAATGATAAATTTCAACCAAACGTCTTTGTGGTACCTAGAACTTTGTAGTGAGAGGAGAGACGCTACCAACTGAGCCACAAAATTCGTAAGTGAAGTTTGAACAAAGTACTTCAACAGTTCTTAAGGGGTTACGTGAGCAGGCTGCACACCTTGCATACCAGCGAGTTTAACCAACTTCCCAACCCACCAGAACTCAACTAATAACTTGTCATTCGAATTACCCATTCGGAGTGAACATCGTGAAAACAGGTAAAAAATGCGCCGAAGTTTCTTCGGCGCAATCGGGTTTTCTGTACAGCGTATAATGCTGTATGAAACTTTCAGCCACTGCCCATGAAACTCTTAGCCGCGGCCCATGAAACAGCCACGGTCCCGTGGTGGCCTGTGTTGTTGGTGCCTATATCGGTGCCAGAAGTACGATTATTGCTAACTTTAACCTTAAATAAAATAAAAGCTACCGAAGCTGGAGGTCTGCAGTTTGGATTGTCTGATGATTGGAGGGTGGATGGTCAACATGCTAATTTGCAGCCGTTAAGCCTCAGCAGTTTATAAGATCTGAGGGCGGACAGAAAAAGTGCGTACAGGAAAAGTGCAAGTTTGTGGTAGAAATTTATGACCATTACACAAAATATGTAATGCCGATTTCTATCATATTTTCCCAATGTGTAATTCGAATGGAAAACAAGCACTTGAGTCACTTGTGGGTCGGAAAGATGGGTTAACCCGCCGTTAGGCAAGTAACTCCTTAGTGTTGTGTGAGCAGTGCACTTACGGCTCCAGTTCTTTCATGACCTAACCTTTGTGGCTTACTTGGCAGCGTCCTGACCAGTCATTCGAGAGTCTTGGGTTTGATGCCGATTTTGGCTACCCTAACCTTTTACTCCTATTACACACGTGATTGTGCGTTAATTTCCATCGTGTTTACTCAGAAGAGCGAAATATGAAATTTTATCACATGCAGCCATTGCTGTGTCGTTATTAAGGCAAAACTTAAATGTAAGAAAAGTGTGCATCCAGCCTACGTAATTCTATACATAATTTGTAAGTACACTTTTCACCAAGCGTAATACATATTAACAAGTAGAATCATACAGTTTAGATAATAATTATGATAAAGATGATAATATATCCCCTCAGATAAAGTATCACCCAATACAACAGCCATGCCCTTCAATAAGCTCCTCTCTATATTGAAAACTTGGCAGTGCGAATGTTTCACACTTTGGGCATAGCGGTAAGATGAAGGGGGAAGGAAGATGTAATGGAAACCGTACAGTGTGGAGCAACAAGTTTCCATTCCCGGAATTCGTTTGTTTTTATTAGATTGTTTGTAGGTAGCGCACAAGACCATAGCAGGGCTGGGAAATACTTCTCTGGGTTTAAGATTTCTCTAAGGTAACGAAAACAGCAGTGAAAATTGCATACTACTACTACTACTACTACTACTACTACTACTACTACTACTACCACCAATATAATGATAATAATGTGTTATTTTATCGCGTGCCAAATGACGTTAGGAATAACCGTTATTACTGAAATATTCATATGAAATCCACTAAAGACGTCATTAACTCTCTCTCTCTCTCTCTCTCTCTCTCTCTCTCTCTCTCTCTCTCTCTCTCTCTCTCTCTCTCTCTCAAAGCACATCTTAAAGAGCATTCTGTAATTCGCACGTTGTACGGACTGCGAATTCTGACCAGGGTATTATTGATTGCACTGCACAGTAGTACTGCTATCGACTTTAAACTGTATTGAGGAAGTAGAGTGCGAAAAATATGTTAGTAGCTCTCGTGTTCTGAGGGAACTGGACGACTGCTGCTTATTCTGAATAGCAGGAAATATTGGTGTTGGCCTCGAGAAAAAAAATTGATTGTGTATGTTTGCATTATTCTTTCTTTATTTTATTTATCTATTTATTTATTTATTTAATTTATTTGTTCATTTCTTTATTTTTATTTACTAATTAATTAATTTATTTTTGTAACATGGTTTTCAAAGGCTCGCCCTCTCTTATGGGCTTCAGTGACCCTGGTAGCTCTGACGCCGAACGATTTACAATGAATTAATTCTCTCTCTCTCTCTCTCTCTCTCTCTCTCTCTCTCTCTCTCTCTCTCTCTCTCTCTCTCTCTCTTTTTTGGTGTTGCCATTGCACTACTGCAATATACTTCAAAATATTATCCCATAATACATTGTATTTCCCCCTCCCCCCCTTTTTTTAAGTGTTTCTTTAACTGCTTGCAGCTCATAAAACAGTAGATTTCATTCTTGATTGCAAATTCGCTTTTGAGAAACATCCGATGTATATTTTCTTTACTAGCATTTAAAATCAGTAGACTGGGAATTTTTTTTTATATATTTTATGAGACCTGTCGATGAGGAAACATTTTAATTCTTTTATTCTGTTGTCGTTCGAATAATGTTCCTCTTTTGGTCTTCAGATGTTGAATCGCATCTTAAATCACTTGGGTTTTAATAAATTTTTTATCCCTGGTCTTGATATTAAATCTCTGGCACCGTCGTTCAGTTAGCTCACTTTGCCTGCTGTCGGTTGAGCTTCAGACTGTTACTCGCTGTGGGCCGGAGTTCAATTCCCCCGGCCGGCTGATGAAGAGTTAGAGGAATTTATTTCTGGTGATAGAAATTCATTTCTCGCTATAATGTGGTTTGGATTCCACAATAAGCTTTAGGTCCCGTTGTTAAGTAACCAATTGATTCTTAGCCACGTAAAATAAGTCTAATCCTTCGGGCCAGCCCTAGGAGAGCTGTTAATCAGCTCAGTGGTCTGGTAAAACTAAGGTATACTTAACTTTTTTGAAGAAGATATTTCATGATTACGATCATATTTTGGCATTCAGATCTTTCCAGACTGAGCCATCCACTACAAAACATGGTACTATAAATGCATTTAATTGTAAATGGTTTGCCTTTTGTTTTGTGAGGTTCAGTACCATGGTTTTGTAGAAGTGTTAGTCCAGTTGAAACCTGTTTGTTGAATGGTCTTCCTAATCCTGCAGTTTAATCGTTGGAACTTCAGAAGTTCAAACTCGATGGAAATGGTTTTTATTTAATTTTTTTCGTCGAGAAGCCTGTCAGGCGTCTCACATCATATTTTGTTTATGTTCATTATTTATTGGAGTTATCTTATTTGTTGTTATATATCTTATTTGTTTTTCGTTGATATCGTTCTTTCATGGGTTATTTAATGTTATATCATTTTTTTCTTTGTTATCAGTTTTAATGAGAATTCTAAAACTACAGTTATCTTAGAATTTGGAAGTAATAACATTATTTTGTTGTTTTAAAGTAACTACTGCAGAATTAGAAAATAAAAACTAAAATTTTAACTCCTTTAGAACTCGAAAATAATAACAGCATTATTTTAAAATTCTAAAATAGTACCTTGAATATTTTACAATTGTTTGCCCTTTATGAATGAGGTCAGTATCCCTGCGTATCGTCATTGTTCATTGCATCTCGTTGACCTCTTTTTGGGGCAGCGCCAGCTCCTCTTTTGGTCGCCTCTTACTCCGGAATCGGGAGTTATGTAACAAATGCAGTCGATTGGCTTTCAATACCCTCGAACGTGCGTAGAATTACTTACGTAAACACCTGTGTCATAACGTTCAATGATCGCCATGAATATAAAAATACAGTGTCCATCTTGAAGAATGTAGATACGTATATGAATGCATGTAAATGCTGTCGCCAAAAACTTGCTTATGCACTGCCCAAGACAATTTGGTGACCAGTGGAACGTACAAATATATCGGTGTGTGTGCGCGCGCGCACGTGCGCGCGTACTCTCACACTAGCTAAATAACAAAAGTGAGGCGCCTGCATTTCTCCTTTCTGAAGACTGCAAGTCATTCCTAACACTACTGTGGCGCGAACATACCTACTAATTATTTATATTTGAACAGAAACATTTCCTTCCTTCATCGAATGTTTCGCTTGTAAAACGGAAGCCATGATATAGAATTTTCAGGACCCAAGGTGTCACGTCCCTTTATCAAGCAGACGTCATAAGCTTCAGTAAATAGATCTGAATGCTCTCTAGAAAATCAGGCACAATTTAGTTTCTTGAACTGTTGTCACATATTTTTTTGTGAATATAGACTTCAGAGTCCCTTTTGAATTACATAACAGTACGTTTTTTTTATTACGTTGTGCATTCCGAATGAATACATCAGATCACGCCAGTGAAACGAACTTCAAGAGATCAGGGCGTAAGTTGGAATTGGAATCCTGAAAATTCCATCACTGTATCCAGTCTGTTTTACCCTAAGGGTTGAGATGTGGTCACAGCCGACTTCTTGGCTCCGCTGCCACCTCTTCGATTTCGTGCTAGGCCTAGTTTTAAATGAGCAATATAAGACGTGGGGATAGCTTTAGGCTTTTATACTGATATTTGAGTTTCTCAGAATCACTGTTTTGACAAGCAAAAGGTTTTTTTTTAGTTTTCTTTAGAAAGAAATTATGGATTTTATTTGAATTTTTATTCAAGTTGAAACAACACTCATCATGGAAAGCAATGGATTCCAATTCGGGAAGTAGAGTACATAAAAAAAAAAAAGACGATTTCCACTTTGACGCAAGTGATTAAATTCCAGGTGTTCCCCAGCGACCTGGTCCTGGGTGGAAAGGGGAACCTTTAACATCGTAATTTTCGTAATAACGGACAAATGTTGAACGAATGGACGATTTAGCGCACGTTAAAAACCGACAAACCGGCCGACACCTTGCAGTTGTACATTTAGAATAAAATATGGGAGATTCAGACAATTTCGAAAAGTAAATAATCTCTGGTTTGAACGTGATGGATTTTCGGTGAGGAGAATAAATCCTATGTCATCGTCCTTAATGAAAAAAAGAGTGTATGGCACCATAATGACAAAAGTAGCTCTTTAAATGCTCACGCTTCAGATGAGATAGACTATCGTAAATGTGGCAACGCATATGCTTCATTTCTCTTAAATATAGTTGAAGAAAGATATAAAACAAAACCATCAGAAACTGTGTTTTAATTACAGATTGGTTATTCTTTAAGTAATTTAATTCAGTCTAATCATCAGAAGCTTTCTTCCAATTACTTTTTCCATGAGAATGATAAGTTTGGGATCACCAGTAAATGGCGTTAATTCAGCTTCATCCCTCACGCTAGAGTAGCCAGAGTATAGCATTTGACCGCAGATTCCGCCAGAGGGGAAACGAAGCTAATTAAACTCGACAGCACTTGGGGAAAGTTGCCCGTTCGAGATTTATCGTCCCTCCCCTTCATTTGTAACAGCGGGAAAATTCTCCTTCTGTTTAGTATTCCTTGATACCTGGCATCCGACCCAAGGCTGCGCCTCATTAAGCGAGCCTCTTGCTAATTGCTATTTGGGGCGCTGTCCCCTGACAAGGGCGGCTGGAAGCGATGGCTACTCTTTCAGCCACCAAGATTCCAGCCGATGGAAGTCGTATTGATTCCTGCCACTGACTCCTATGCACTATTCATAGGTTAATACGGTGTGTATCTTGACCATTTCCATTTCAATACAACCTCTTCCTAAACCCGCTTGGAGTGAACTTTGACCTGCCTGAGTGGTTAGCTTGCGTGTTTTAAGTTTTATCTTGTATGTCATGATATTTTTCAAATATAGTAAATCTCTTTCTATACATTTTGAACGAGGGTTATATATATATATATATATATATATATATATATATATATATATATATATATATATATATATATATATATATATATATATATATATATATATATATATATATATATATATATATATATATATATATATATATATATATATATATATATATATATGCATGCTTGAAATTACAGTAGATGGCTTTTGAAGGTGTCTCAGTAATACTGAAGACAAAACTGGTCAGTACTGATATTCATTGTTTCATGTTTTGCTGTGGTTCATCTGCATACATACATACATACATACATACATATATATATATATATATATATATATATATATATATATATATATATATATATATATATATTTCTTTCTTTTGCCCAATAAACGCAGTTTTTCGTTACAGACATATGGCTCCAGAGAAAAAATAGCAAAATGGTCACTGCCACAGCCATACTTTATGCATATATGTATTTATGTCTTGTATGTGTGTATGAACACATCGACAACATCTGCTGATGTTTACAGCAACTCAAAGAAATAGAAACGGAAAGATATCAAAAGATGATGATGGCGGATTCGTTTCGAAATGCCATGTTTTGGGAATACGCCTCCATGAGCCGCTCGCTCTTCGGTTCTCGGATGATATCCAACTGGTAAGCTAATTTCACGCTTCGTGATTCCCAATATGTTTGAAATCCGATATTTATCAGAGAGAGGCGTTACAAAATTGAGAGAGAGAGAGAGAGAGAGAGAGAGAGAGAGAGAGAGAGAGAGAGAGAGAGAAATATTCCATGGTATCTTTTGTTAGTTTTATTATTGTTAAAGAACGTATTCTGGTGAAATAGCCTTAGTTTTGGGGTGAGGGGATGATAGTCCTAACGGGAAATACGGCAGTTTATTCTGTATTACGTTAAAGCAGTCTCTCTCTCTCTCTCTCTCTCTCTTAATACGTTTACATAACATTTAATATTACTGTGCTTTCAGTTCAACGTAAAACACTAAAAAAAAAAAAACATAAAGTAACCACAAATCTTTCAGCCTAAAATAACATCACTGTTTGATGACCAGAATTAGCTTAGTCTTGATACCAGTAATTGTTGTACAGGAATTATGGTCTGGAACCAACCATTGCGTGTGTATCTTGATCTCAGAATGGAAAATTCTTCATCGTCCCGCAGAATCGTTTTCCTTGAAAGCGCAAAGAGAATCGTATTGTATTCCTTCCTTTCCAGAGGTCTTTCAGACCATTTTAATAGCTTTTCGCAAACGTTTGGATGCAGTATTTCAAGATTGTGGAAATGCTGATAGCGCTGCAGAATGCCTTAAGAGTAATAATAATAATAATAATAATAATAATAATAATAATAATAATAATAATAATAATAATAATAATAATAATAATAATAATAATAATAATAATAATAGTATTAGTAGTAGTAGTAGTAGTCATGAGATTATCATTATTACTTTGTATATGTATGATGTGCTTATTCTTTCACATATTCCACTGCTTCGAATTTTTCCATTTACTGCTGTCTGGCTTTCTGGGTTTTTTTCCATTATCTTCAACAGCTTTTAATTATCCGAAAAAACTCACTGTCTGGCGTTAGCATCAGATGTAATGACTTAAGGCCAATTTTTTTATGCTCCATTGATTGCACACCCTCCTCTCTATCCCCCGTTTTTGGGCCAGCTTTGCACCGTCCCCCCTCTCTCTCTCTCTCTCTCTCTCTCTCTCTCTCTCTCTCTCTCTCTCTCTCTCTGAAGTGCTGTGTTTTTCGAAATTCATGCGGAAAAACACAGTTTATTTCAATTCGGTAGTTTTGCCAGTCAAGATGGAGTATTGATTAGGTTAGAAGTGCCACGTCAGATGGGACTCTCACTCTGTCCAATATTTTTTTTACTTTTTATTTAACTAAAAGGATTTTTGGTATTTGTATTTGTTATGTATATATTTATTCTCTTTTTTTTTCCCTTTTAGTTCTTTTAGTGTCTGAATCTGTTAAGTGCTGATTGCATTTCTTGTTAATGAACTGATGTTTGCGTAAATGATGTCGCTCGCGGTTGATGTTTACGAATCTGAATTTATAACAGATATAATGAGGGAAACACTTCATCGAAATTTGAGAGAGAGAGAGAGAGAGAGAGAGAGAGAGAGAGAGAGAGAGAGAGAGAGAGAGAGAGAGAGAGAGATTCTGGTGTCACAACCACACATACACAGAATTTTTTGTATAATCGGTTTTGATGAATCAAGACTTTGTTGATATATATATATATATATATATATATATATATATATATATATATATATATATATATATATATATATATATATATATATATATATATATATATATATATATATAAATGTGTGTATGGGCGTTTGTGTATGCATGTATATGGAGAGAGAGAGGGAGGAATAATTGTATGCGTACCCATTCTTGTTGGGGCCAGACCCTTTCCATGGGAATTAGATTGGGTTTACTAATACCGAAGATTTAGAAGATCTTCCCTTTGAATGTGATAATGGAAGTCCCGGTCATTAAGTGCAGTCGCAGTCCCTCTAGATTTCATTGTTGGGGCTGGAATCCCTCCCTTTAGTATTCATTAGTTGCATTCTATGTAGGTTAACGGTAGGCATTAGGAAGATACGCTCTCTCTCTCTCTCTCTCTCTCTCTCTCTCTCTCTCTCTCTCTCTCTCTCTCTCTCTCAAGAAAAAATAATGGTGCAGTACAACGCTGCCAAACGAAGTCACTTAACCAGTCACCGTTGTTTAGATTTAGTCACTAATAACGTAGTCAGTGTAACAACCGTAAGGTACAGATAGGAAAGGAACGTTTACAACTGTCGTTTTAAATTACATTCTCATTATTTCTTCCCAGGCTAAGCGGTCTGAGGGTGTAGCAAAGGTCTCCTTGTCTGTCTGTCTGTCTGTTCCACTGTCTCTCCTTATGTGTGTCCTTCATACGTATGTTTGCTCAATAACTTTTGTAATAATGGTTGAACTTCAGTTATATAAACCACTTACAATGGTAGCTATAACGTCATAATTTGGTCCAATTATATGGTCAAAGTTTGCTCCATTTTTGGGTCGGAAATCTCTTATTCTTGTTTTTTTATTTTGTTTTTCTCCAGTATTAGGATTTCAAGAATGTCTCGAGGGCAGTTATCATATAACATCAGTAATATCTAGTAGTTAACAAGATTTACTCGGCATTCAAGCAAATGGCAGTGATTCTGACAAGCATTTTGTCGTAGTCGGTAAATACTAGTATGAAGAAAGTTAATTCGTAGATCTTAAATATATCTTTCAGAGCATTTTTATGGCATTAAAAGGACACCATCAACAACAAAACTTCCAAGATGTTATAGTTTTTAGTTTCACTCCAAAGAATATAAAATTGTGTCACATCTCCGTATCAAATTTCAAATTCCGAATTTTTGTCAGTTTTTCAGTATTTTTTTATATATCGCATATTTTGAAGAATTAGAATGGCGATGGTAGTTTTTAATCCCTATTCGAGTCATGTGATTTGAAGCCTACTGTAATGAGAGATGTAAAAATTATTTAAAAAGACGTAAAGTACTCACAAGGATGAGTGTGCATGCTACAGGAGATTGCAATTTTCATGCCACCACCATCTGTCAGTGAACTGTTTGCAAAAAAAGAAAGGCAAATACCCCTTTCAGGGATTACAAGAACCAGGGATGGTCCGTCGCTCTATAGAAATATCGATACATACATACATACATACATACATACATACATACATACATACATACATACATACATACATACATATATATATATATATATATATATATATATGTGTGTGTGTGTGTGTGTGTGTGTGTGTATCGTGATTTCCTTTGCTCCGTTGTACACACACACGCGCACACATATATCAAGACAGTGTTGTTTTGAGGTGTGTGTGTGTGTATAATACTAATGTAAGTGGTTAGTGGTCAGGAAGATCACACACATATTTATATGTATATGTGTGTGTGTATATATATATATATATATATGTGTGTGTGTGTGTGTGTGTGTGTGTGTGTGTGTGTGTACATAAAATTCTTTTTCTGTGCAATCCTATATGATATATCTTTTTTTTAATATTTATTTAATTCTTTTATTTTAATTTACAGTTAGTTCCAAATGTACACACACTCATGCACATACACTTCGACATTTATGTGCATTGTGCAATGGTTGAATGAGTCTGTTGGTTATTGTGCTGTCGTGAGTAGTACGTTATTTTCGAATGTTACATAGTCTGTTCGCTGTGCTCATTCTTCTGCGTGGCCTATTAACATAGATCTATCGGAAACTTAGATAGCTCTTCATAAATAGGATATCTTCTTAATGTCCTCCCCAAAAACGAAAAACAAAAAAAACATGATTTTGTTCCCCAAAGATAGCTACGAATAATAAACTTTTTTGTATATGATGCCATGGGAGTTCAGCCATGTCCTGTTTTAGAGAATAATACAGGAATGCCTAATATCTGTCGTTATGAAATACTTTGCATCAAAATTAAACAGTATTTGCGGTTCCAGTAACCTTTGGCATTATAGTGCTGAAGGAGGTGCAGGTATTGCATGTGTTTGTTAGGGGGAGAGAGAGAGAGAGAAAGAGAGAGAGGTGAACTTTGGGAGGGGTCCTAAAATGGAAATTGGGATTTCACGTGCATTCATTGCCCACACCCATGTCCTTTGTTCATTCCGTTTTTAAATTGTTCACACTATAATGAGCAGAAAAAAACTAGCATTGTCTATACAATTGGGCGCTGGGGATGGTAAATGCTGACCTTTTAAGGGGACCTTTGACCTCCCGTATAAGCTTCATCCTTGAGTTTTTAGTTTTTTTGTCTAGAAATGAACTTTTTTTTTTATCTCAAATTCGTCATCGTCTTATGTAAGTTAGGTATTCTGTATCTTGTCTTGTATTTCCTCCCGTGGAACGTTTTCAGAAAACTCAGTTTCATCATTTTGCAGGCATTCATGATATATGGAAACAAGACTGAATTCATTAGCATTGGTAAGGAAATTATGTATTATTTACGTATTGACGAAAATACATTCTTTTTTGCTAAGGTTATGTATCATTTCCTACGGGCCGTTGGCAAAGGTAAAGGAGTCACGTATCATTAGCACGGTGACTTCAGTCATAAGGGTAAATTTAATCCTTTCCGAGTTCCTGTAGGCTAACATTTGCGAGACAGAATTTTGACCATATGACTTATTAATAGATTTACCGGGAAGCTCCTGAAATGTTAGAAGGAATTAAGAGTGACTTTGCTTACAAAAACATCCATTTTAGGAGCAGTACATTTTGAGACTATGATTTTTGTACTCGCTCTCTTGTTTTAATAGTCTTGTTTCTTGTTCTCTTTATTTATTATTATACATTGTGTCGGTAAGATGGTATTTATGTCAGTCATTGGTATGTTTAAGGTATTGTATTTTTGGGCATATGACGATCCCTAGTAAAGATATTTTTGTGTGTGTGTGTATATATATATATATATATATATATATATATATATATATATATATATATATATATATATATATACATATTATATGTATATATGTATATATGTATGTGTATGTGTATATATATAATTATAAATGGGTAAATATGTTGATGTACACAAGACACACCCACAGATGTGTATATATATATATATATATATATATATATATATATATATATATATATATATATATATATATATATATATATATATATATATATTATATATATGTGTGTGTGATTGTACATACTCATTCTATTTCCCTTTAAATGGAATGATTCCAGAAGAAAACGATGTAATATTTATCGTGTGTTGTATGCTAACGCAAGTGAATTAACGATAAATCACTGGTGCGAAAGCAGTTCATAGCATCAGATGGTTTATTCAGAGAAGTACAATGCTCTTAAGCAGCATATGAACCCCAATTATACCCATTTATTGCTCGTTACAAGGAACGTCTGGGTACCTATGGGAATGCATGCCTTTTGAAATGTTTTAGACAAACAGCCCCCTAGTTAATCTCTCTCTCTCTCTCTCTCTCTCTCTCTCTCTCTCTCTCTCTCTCTCTCTCTCTCTCTCTCTCTAAAATAGCTAGAAATAGTTTATAATATTTTCTACTTGGAGGTGAGAAAGGTCACTGTTAAAGGGCATGTATCCAGCAACATTGGGAGGGGCTGATAAACGTTGGGGAAGAGACATGAAATGGGGGATTTTGGGGGAGGGAATCTGTTGGGTGTTTCCCTTCCCCATCCCCCCTTTATCCCTTCACCTCTTCCCCCCTCTCCCCACAACCTTGATCGGATATCCCGGTCACACCTCACAATCCAATTGTACTCGAACCTATCGTAAGGTGATGTCTTCGAGAGCACAATCAAGGTAATATTCTTTATAGGTTTGTTTTTTATAAGCATTGCCCTCGCGTGAAATATTCCTTTTGCCACTGGTGGCGTTTCCTGAACAGGCTGGCGAGAGGCAGAATCTAATATCGTGGCCATTGCCAAACTACTGCTGTTGGTCCTTGAATGCTTTCGTTTTCATCCTGAAGAAGGAAAAGCACGTGAGAAAAATTGCATTTAGCTTGCGGAAGGTAAAGAGAGAATTTCATTCCCTTCGTCTGTTTTGAGTTGAAGGCATTTTATTTTTGCGCAGACGGATTTCAAATGTAAACACACTCTCAGCAACAGTACTGTAATAGTCTTAGTAGTAGTTCTAGCAGCCACTGAGAAAACACGACAGCACGCCATGTGCAAACAAAGAGTATGCTGGTGTTAAAACATACGAAGCAAAAGCTCTTCAAGTAATGATTTCTTAGGGTGGGGAAAATGGCTGCTGGGCTTGTGACGGTTTGCGTTACATACCTTAAAGCTTTTTTTATATATATATTTTTTAACTTTTCTTCGTTTTTGTCCCCCATTTGTTTTTCTTTCTGTTTCTCTCGCTCGTTCTCCTAGAGGAATTTTATATTGTATATACGTTCTGTCTTTTGTAGTCCAGGCTTTTGTTTCCCCTATAGGTATTGTTGAGATACAGCAATATTTATTTTTCTCTACTTGACACATACATATGTACATACATATATACATATGTGTGTCGTCTGGTATTGAGTATTTATTTTTTGTCGTTTCGTTGTAGAATATTTCTTCTTAAATTTAAACAACGGTTTCTTCCAAGAGAACATCCTTCATATCAAAGCTGAACCTCTCACGTTTTCCATATTCTAGAAAATGAACGCAGGCACTCCATATAGTGGAAAGGTTTTACTACTCGTCGAGTTAATTTTCTTCCAACTTCTTCCCAGGCAGTTTGTCAGCTTCGTTCATCACTGTTAGGAGCACTGCTGCTACTTTCAGTGAGAGGAGACTTTCGGTTTGTTCGCTCTTATAGAGGTGAATTTGAGACTTATTTGCGAACTTTTACTTCGTCAGTCTCTGTCAAGGGTAGCCGGTCGTTGGTCTTTGTGTCGTGAGCCTTGGGCGTTGCTGTCGTCTGCTTGGCTCTGCTTTCCAAACTTTTCGCTGGCAGTGATGACTATAAATTAATGGAACCAAGATGTAACAAATGTCTTAATGAGAGAACCTTTGAACACATTGTACCTGGACCATTTAATTGAAATATTAGAAAATTAAATAAGGAAAGCATTGTCTAATAAAAAAAACTGCTATTTTTTCAACGACTTCGACATGGAAGAAACAGTTATTCAAGAAAACTATGAAGTATAACTAGCATGTAAAGTACAAATGGGGCCCGGTAGGAGGGCCTGCCAAAATATTTATGCAGCTTCGCTGACATTTACGTCTCATTATTAACGTGTGAAATTAAGCTAAGACAGTCCGAGTGGTCGCCCTACGACCGTGAATCAAAGTTCCTTAAGGCCCTCCCCCTGCGCTGTAAGCAAATATCCCAAACATCGTCCCACGACCAAATGGGCGTCCCAGTAACAAAGCTCTAAGTCCTCAAGAAGATATATTCAGTTCTTCCCTGGTTAGCTTTCCTGAGGGTGAACGCACCCCCCCCTCCCCGCCTCCCAAGAGTTTCGTTTCTGACCCAGTCTCCGCCCGAGGTCCTTGTCTCCGCCTTCCTCAAAATGACATATTACCGGAGCTGTATTTGGCTAACAGCCTCTTACATCATGTATCCTTTAAACTTGGGCAATAGCACCAGCGCCGCGTTTCAGGAAAGGAAGATAATGGGGTGTGAAAAGGTGACGGCAAGAAAAATTTAGGGGAAGAAGAGGTGAGATTTTTTTTTCCGTGGGGCTTAAAGAAAAAAAATGTTTCAGGGAATAAGCGAAGAGGTTATTGGAAAAGGGATAGGGTTGAAGGTGACAGTAATAAGTAACAAGATAATAAATAGAATATATATACTAGGGTGTGTACTGGCAATAATGTAACGATGTACAAAAGTGTGATTATTAAAGATCATAATTTTGAAAAATGGAAGAGGAAACTGAAGAATAACGGGGAGTGGTGACAAGTCGCCGAAGAACAACAAGAGCAGATAGTAGTTCAGTATTCTGATGGAGATTACGTGTGATGGTGAAGGGGTTTTTCCTTCCGTTTCCCTTTTGATGCTAATTTCCAGAGGAGGAGAATCTTAATATCTCGGAGTAGGCTTCGTGGAATTGGATGATGGAATAGGGAGGGTGGGGAGCCTACCTTCGCCCTCCTAAAAATAATAAACAAATAATTAATGAACAAATAAATAAATAAATAAAAAGGAAAATAGGAAGACAAAGACGCTACAATAAATATGATGATAAAGCTGTAGGTTCTATCTATGTTGATGTATTCTCGACCAGAGGAGAATGTGCAGCCTCATGAATTCTCTTCTGTATATTTTTATGGATTCTTTTTTTCTACGCGGAATATGATGAAATACTTTTTTTGGATTTCCTAGATGTGGATCTTATATTGGATGACCTTCAGACTCGTCTCTAGAATATTTGGGAAGGAAGTATATTCATTGGAGCTGGACTCTAACAAAATATATATATTTTTAATGGCAGTTTTAATAATTGTATACTGTCTTAAAAGCTTTTATAATTTTGTTTCATAAATCATGGATTTTAGATTTATTGCCCTCCTATAGCTTTTATAAAAAAAAAAAGTTGATTTGCCCAACATATTTTTCGGTGTCGATGACCTTTGTTGTTGTGACACCAGTTAATATAACATTAAGTCAAATAACCAAAGTAGCCCGGGATATCATCACGTCGTTCTAGAGATGGAAGTCATCCCCACATGATGTGACAGACTTGTCATCTTGTTCCATTTTGCTTGCTAGCATGAATAACTAATTTGATTATGTCCTTTTGATAGTATTATGGTAGAGAAGTATTGGATTTTTAATGTTAGCTTTTGTTTATTTGGACTACTTTTCTAATTACAAGATACTTACTTTCATTCAATATGCCTTTAAATAAATATAATGAAGAAATCGACACGGGTTATATTTTTAAAAGGAAATTAACGTTGGAAATTGTAATGAAAAACAGTCAAACTTGGGAATTACTTGAACTGCAGCGAAAATAATCTCTCTCTCTCTCTCTCTCTCTCTCTCTCTCTCTCTCTCTCTCTCTCTCTCTCTCTCTCTCTCATAGAAAGTTTTTGCATTAAGCATTATAGTGCTAAAAATAGATGTAAAATTCTGATTACGTTTCAGTAATCAAAATTTAAGATAATTTTATGTAACTCATACAGATTTTTTTATTCTTTATTCTTCAGACTATTTTCAACGTTAAAAAGAAAGGAAAAATTTCCGTGCTTCGGTACATCGCTGTTTGTACGAATTGCCAGAAACGCATTAAATGAAAACCTCACCAGCGTTTTTCCACACACATTCATATATATATATATATATATATATATATATATATATATATATATATATATATATATATATATATATATATATATATATATATATACACACACATGTGTGTGTGTGTGTTTTCTACTTAGTTACCTTTTGGCCTTTTTCTTGAGAGTGCCGTTTTTAAAATAATAATAATAATAATAACAACAGCGGTCAAAGTTTATCTGACTATTGTTGCCTCTGCAAGACCGCATCGTGACATTTGAACAGCCTTCCTCCCGACTCCACTCAAAGTCAAGAAAAGAAAGGAGGTTTTCTCGACCAAGATAATTCAGAACAACTGAAATATCCACCCTCAAGCAAGCGCTGGTTAAAGCATAACTGTCTCGTTTGTTAAGAGATAACCTGACAGCTGCTATTACCGTAGAAGGACCTGCTCTTCCTCCGTTGATATTGTTTCAAGAAATGGTTTCGAGTTTTAGCATATGAACACGAAAATGTGTTGTCTTAATTGTCCACTGTTTCATTTTTCTTTGTGCATCTTCGTACAAATTTGCCACGAAACGTGTGTATACAAACTAGTATGCATCTGTGTATTTATACGTTTTGTAGGATGTTAAAGAGAGGTATTTTTAAACATCTGTTATTATTTATACTGTAGTTTTCTATGATATGATAACGTAATATCGTTAATATTTAAGGATAAACTATTTTATAAGAGTTATTTTCCATTTCGTAAGTTACAGCTAATTTATATTCAAATTCATGTTATGTTATAGGAATTATCTTGCAGAAAAATTTTCTGTATTTCCACTTTATTTTTTAATGATTGTTTTAAACTCATTCTTCATTCGATAAAAGCAGTTTTTAAACTCATTCTTCATTCGATAAAAGCAGTTTCTCTCTCTGTGCTCCTTGGATTTTCTTCTCATTGGGTTTGGGTACAATAAGTTCGGTGTTATCATAACCGTAAAATGCCAAAACCTTATTGATTTTGACTGTTAATGACTGGAAAAGCGCTGATAAGTAATGCTAATTTTTCGTAAAAAGACATTCATCTGATTTATGGTTTTTATTTAAATGGTATTTGAAGGGTTAAATATGTATTTCTTACTCTCTCAGAAAATTGCAACTGGAAATATAATCAAGATTTGAACTTCGAAAGAAATTTACATTCACGTCAGAAATTCTGTAAGTTTTGCCTGATAACAAAAATATGAAAAAAAGTTTGGTAGCAACGAAAGGAAAAAGTTAATCTCTTTAAGGGAAAAAATTCAGCCCTACGTATGAATACGAATGTGCCTGGAGGACTCTGAAAGTCTGGTATTATTGGGATAGTTTGGGCTTGACATATTTTTTCTGTTCAAGGAATGTTTGGTATAAACTCATAACCTTGGGAAGTTTTAAGAGCTCTTTTTTTATTATTTACACTCGATATATTAAGGTATTAAGGACCTCAACTATATCTCCATAATTTTGGCTCGTGCAGATTGAAGAAAATTTTGGCAATCAGAGTCAGCATTTTATAGGAATAAACAAGTAACTTTTTTTCAAACCTCTTTGTGGTCCTTATTTATTTGATTTCGTCGCCTCCACGGCTGGTTCAGATCCTACAAACATGAATTTCGTTACTTGACAACTGGTGTCCAGTTCCAAAAAGCTCAAAATTATGTCACTTCGACGACTCACAACATCATAATTTGTAAGGCAATGTTGTCAACATCACGCAATGAATCCAGGAACTGTGTGCGAAAAGGTGGTCAAGATATGTTGTTTAATTTTGAGTAACAAGGTTACGTTGAAAGCTCAAAGTTGTTGTGAAAAGAAGAAATGTAAATTGTTAAAATATACGGATAATTCAAGACAAAATATGAGGAGTGTTTGACGATACCGGCAAGGTAGGCAAAATTCCAGATAAGTAGATCAAGTGAAAATGTAAACTGGCAGGTGCAACTTAGACAAACTGAATGTAAGAAAAATTAAGAACAGGTTAATGTAAATGAAGAAAATTTTAGGAGTTCAATTTTTTTATAGAAAACCTTGACGATATTTTTATAACTCTCTCTCTCTCTCTCTCTCTCTCTCTCTCTCTCTCTCTCTCTCTCTCTCTCTCTCTCATCATTTGTCTTGTCATTAGTAATTTTTCTCACCTTCATTGTCATTTGACAGTCATTGTCGGCACCTGTCATTAGCAGTATGCAAGACTTCGCGCTGGATTTAATATGATTTTACGTGTGAGAAATGATTGAGAGAAATGGGGAATTGTGAGGACGATGTGGAAATATTAGAATACATTAATTTTTAAGTTTTCGATAATTATGTTGGGAGTCGGGCGGGCGGCAGTTTAGCACCAGCGATACTGAAGGCAATAACGTAAGTGAAGAGGAAAGAAAATCTGTGATTTTATCACGAAGCGAGCGACAGACTTTTTATAATAACCTGCGAAGACATGAGTGGGGAGTGAAGCCCAAAACGTAGCGGTAAAAGAAAAGAAACTGTCATTCCACCAGGTCATCAGAGACTTTCGGATCTCTGCGCGATAAGAGTGGGATGTCGGTACTGGTAGATTTGCGGTAATTCGGATTTTTATGAGGGCCATATCGTCCAACACCCTAGGGTACGTTATGAGCTCGATATTGCCATCAGTGCAACCTGATCCGCGCGCAGTTAGTGTTAGTACAACGATTTTGGTGCTATCATGGCCATACAAAGGCATAAGCTTATTGATTTTGACATTTATGGCACTGTTGCCGTTATGGTCAATCTGGGTAAATAAGTATTCGGTGCAATAACGTTGGAGCGAAAAAATTCAAAACCATTTTCACTGGAATGTTCAGTTCATGTACTTGCTCATTCAGCCAGTCACAATACGTTCCCTAAATACTTTTCTGTCTGCATGTCCTTATAAATCATTAGCCATTTTTGGTCTACGTGTTATGGATGTCTTAATTTGATTCAATAGTATTTCTACGTATTCTCAAAGGTAAATCCATAATGCCACAGTTACGCAGCTTTAAAGGGTTTCTTACGAATATAAATGAAGTTTCCTATTTTCTAAACGTTTAGAAGTATACAGAAGGACGGAAAAGTATTGATCACAACATAATTCAGTATCAAAACCGTTTTCACATCATACACCTAAACATTGAGCTCCCTGGGGATGGATTTCCCCTTTAGTCGGTGACCAGATGAAAATATAATACGGCTGAGTGAACACAGCAGGGTGCGTCAGTTGCATGAGTGTTTCAGTTCGTTTTCAACATAACGCTTCCCTGTTATGGGATACTGCCTACGGTGTACCATGTAAGGGCCACTATAGGCAGTACTGAATTTTCTTTGCATCGTCCATTCATCCCCCAGCAGCAATACTTTCTGGCCTTTTCTTCTTATTAGATTACTCGATTCTGTTCTCATCTTGCAGTCCAACTTCTTCAAAATTCTGTTTATCCAGTCGGTAGCGCGTCTAGCTCACAACTGGACGACCTGTGTTCGATAGGGACCTAGTTGTTAGACGACTGTTGTGGGTCGTAGCTAACGTGGAGAGAGAGAGAGAGAGAGAGAGAGAGAGAGAGAGAGAGAGAGAGAGAGAGAGAAGCTAGACATGAGTGTTCATTGCTCTGTCACGATGTTTACCATAAGAATAGGAGGGCCTCGACCAGGTAATCTTCACCATAGGGGATAAAACCATTCCTAAGATACTGAAAAGAATTTCCCTCTCTCTTACTTGCTTTTAGGTTTGCCGGGGATCTCTCTCTCTCTCTCTCTCTCTCTCTCTCTCTCTCTCTCTCTCTCTCTCTCTCTCTCTCTCTCGCGGTATATGACCTTATTTTGTATTTTTCTTTCATTTTTTATTTTAACGCAGCACTTGAAAATACCGGTTATATAAGGTCTTAATGGGCTCATATATACGCGTGCATCCGCTGTCAAATCATGAAGATTAAATGTCCTTATGTATACGCAGTCATTGAAAAACCAAACAACCGGTCCATTCGGTAAGTCGAAGTATCCTTTCAATCCAGTCAGTGTATAGAAAACCCTTACAAGCCTTCGGCCGCACAATGAAATCGTCTGGAGGATCTTCATTTAGATCCGAGATGTAGCCATAAAGCCTATCACTCAACTTTTACCCCTTTTCCTGGTTGATTAGAAAAGTTGGAACAAAAGTTTCAAACGGACGTTCTCTCTCTCTCTCTCTCTCTCTCTCTCTCTCTCTCTCTCTCTCTCTGAGTACCTGTCTGATGATGCTGTGTATCTCTCTCTCTCTCTACTATATCCTTCTGTTGAGGAACTGCAGTCTAGTTCTTTTTCTCTGTCTCCTCCTCTCTTGCTACACTATACGAGTGCCTGTCTGTTGGGGATCTGCTGTGTATCTCTCTCTCTCTCTCTCTCTCTCTCTCACTGTAGATGATACATGTTGTAGTGGTAATGCTGGCTAGATCTGAAAAACTTACCGGCGATAAAATAAACTGTTCGTAATGGTCCAATTTCTACATTGCTATTTTTGTTGATGTTAATAAGAAAAACTTAATGGTCATTGTTCTTCATAGATATTATTTCCGGTTTTGCTAAAATTTGTATTATTGTGTTAGAACTGGTGGATGGCTTGTTCATAGATAATGGCGTAGCAAAAAAGGCAATGGAAATGACAGAGATTACCTTATTCACTTGGATTATTATTTATTTTTACAGCACACGCCACCAGCTCGATTTTCTCACAACTAAAATTATTAGACGTGAGATTTAGTCTGAAGGGGATGGTTGTGACTGGCTAATTAAATGATCACGCAAAAGATCTAGTCCGCATGAGTAGGTGATGACTGGCTAATTAAAAGACCACAGTGAGATTAAATGAATGGTAGGTGATGATTCATTTATTAAGTGAGTAGACACTATGAGTAGGATAGATGGCCGAATGTGTGGTGATTATTCTTTTAGATGATCAGGCCTGCAATAATTGTGAAACTATTGACGCTATTTGGTTTTCTGAACTGTATTACTGTGTGCTGTTTGAATGAAGTTTTGTGGAAAATAATAAAACTCGTGATCAAAGCAGCAGTGGAAAAAAATGTTGACAAAGGTGTTTTCCAGGTCAGTTTATTCTGCAGTCCGCCTGCGCTTGTGTCAAGCGGAATTTCACTATGATTTTACGTTAATCATGCCCGTGAATGCTTTGAAAAGTAATTTAGTCTTTTGTGATGCGTTTTTTTTTCCTTTCGCCATTTGGGAGCCCATTCATAGTTTATATTAGTTTGCTTACACCAACCATAATTTCGTTTGGCGTGTGGTAGAAAGCAGAAGGCCCAGGGTCCTTGTAACAAACGATGGTGATTTCTTTGTACTTGCGTTTGTTCTGATGCATCTTTGAAAATCTGGGCGATTTCCTTAACCTTATTTTCTGGTATGTTACATCCATTATTTGAATGATTGCGTGTGTGTGTGTGTGTGTGTGTGTAATACGTCTAGATGGATATCGGATATTAGTTGCTAATTTTTTAATATTTATGTATCAGCACACCAAACAGATCTCAGTAGATATATAAATTATATATATATATATATATATATATATATATATATATATATATATATATATATATATATATATATATATATATATATATATATATATATATATATATATATATATATATATATATATATATATAACTATTGAGATCTCTGTGTGTATACTTATATTATATATATATATATATATATATATATATATATATATATATATATATATATATATATATATATATATATATATATATATATACTATATATATATATATATATATATATATATATATATATATATATATATATATATATATGGTACACCACTGGTAGTTTCACTTTAATTTTCTAGTGCGCCATTCCGCGTATTAAATGTATCGATGAAAATGTCAGCAACAGTTGTTGCTATTTTTCATGTATGTACACACTTGGCGAAGTCTATGCTCTGTTTGATTATAACATTCTTTCATCCGTATTAGATGTTTTTCGTAGGTAAGTCATTATACACAGAGTGTGAGTATTTGTGTGCGTGTGGGCGCGCCCGTAGGAAATAGTGTCACCAGTTACTCTGGATCTTATTATCTTTGGCCTCTTCTTGCTTAGCTGCCCAGCTTCTTCAACTTTGCCTTGTGTGTAGAGAGAGAGAGAGAGAGAGAGAGAGAGAGAGAGAGAGAGAGAGAGAGAGAGAGAATTTGAGTACAAACGTATGTGGAATTGAAAACCTTTTAGCATGTACAGCATAATCATGTACGTAGAGTATACATCGAATGGAATTTCAGTAATAAACGTTGATGTGAATTTCCTTTGGTAGTGTTTGCAGTGCAGACAGTGGAATTTCATTAATGCTCTACGTTAATTTTCATCCATAATGGTATTTAGTCGTAAGTTACATCTGCTTGAAAATTAATACAGTTGCTTTTAATGTTACTGCCCTTTGATGTTGATGCCGTAGTATATGGGTCTGAATTGCAGTAGCGTTTCATGTTAACTTGGGATTTTGAATCTCAGTTTCGGTAACATTCGCCAACTGATTTTCATGTGCGTTTTTCCTTTTTTGTATGGTTTCCATTTTACTTTTGGCAAGCGAGTATTGCATGGAATAAGACTGAAATATTTTACTGTTTTCTCTTTGTGAATGTTTTTTATCGGAACGATTTTGGCTGTGTCTGATTATGCAGGGCTTCAAGTTGAACTTCACACTTATTAGTAAGTCATTGTTTTATGTCTGGCGTATATTCAGTCGTAATTTCCAGCTGTTTCCTGATGGAATAGCACCAAGACTTTAAATGTCAGTATACGAGCACTTTAATATGTGCCTATTAGATTTTGAGGAGCAGTTGTGTTGTACTGACCTAACGTTTATTTCAACTCTTATTAAAGCGAACATTTCGCCAGTCGTAACTTGGTATAATGAAACATACGTTATGTGACCATACAACTTTATACTGGATATAAACTCTAGTTTAAAGGGTAAGGACTTTGCTTTTATGAAAATAGGAAGGTTTAAATCCAAAAATATATAAATTGCATGAGGAAACGGAATCCAGTTGAATGAACGTGATTTGAATAGGTCTGCTAATATTGAATTGAAATAAACACACAAAATAAGCATGAAAACGTAATCAGACCTTGACCCTGATTACAACCCACACCAGTCATTCAGCTAGAAGCTAATTCGACACTAAGGTCAACAGAAGCCCAATGGGTATAACGGAAAGTTCCCAAAAACATTCCCTGTCTCTCGGAAGACCAACCTAGGACCCTTCGCTGGTGAGGTGGGTGTCCTATCCACTGAACACGAATTATGTATGTGTTTGTTTATTTAGCTGGTTATTTATTTATTTGTTTTTGCCGAGCCGTGCTGCAGCCAGAAGAAAGTCCAGCCCGCCACAAAGAGCTCGTCACAGGCTGAGCCATATTACTTTCGTGCGGCCGGCAAGATCCCTCAAAGTGTCCTCTTTAATAGTACAGTAGTTTGAGCCTCCCAGTGTGGAGGAGCCTTTTCATGGTGTGAGTGTGTGTGTGTGTGCTCTTCTTAAGAGAGAGAGAGAGAGAGAGAGAGAGAGAGAGAGAGCTACATCTTTATTAGAACATTTGCAGAGAAGGGTTTTTGATTTGGAGAGATTTTGCTCATTGATCATGATGTATTGCTGTTGATATCTTTCCTGTCAGTTTTGCATTGTGCTCTTGACCTTCGTTGTTGTCTTCACTATTAGAAGTGTTTTGTTCTTTATTTGCAAAATAATTGTTTAGCCAAACAATTAGGCTGATTTAAAATCTCATTTCCTTTCTCTCAGAGAGAGAGAGAGAGCGAGCGAGCGCTATATCATCAGCATCATATATGCCGAGAAGGATTTTTGTGATTTTGTGAAAGATTTTACTCGTTGACCTTTATGTATGTCGTTAATATCTTCACTATCAGCAAAGTTTTGTGTCTTTTTCGTTACCGTAAGAGTAATTATTTAACCAACGATTTGGCTGGTTTAAAACACACACATATATACAGACATACACATATATATGTATGTATATATATACATAATACATATATATAATATATATTATGTATATATATACAGTACATACATATATATGTGTGTATATGTATGTATATATATATATATATATATATATATATATATATATATATATATATATATATATATATATATATATATATATATATATAGAGAGAGAGAGAGAGAGAGAGAGAGAGAGAGAGAGAGAGAGAGAGAGAGAGAGAGAGTCTGCTGTAGGGAGCAGACAGACACGCTTTAATATCGAGACAGGAAGGGCGAGAAACTAAAATGAATTTCCATTTTGTGTTGTTTACGTGGCTTGCGATGCTACTGTACAAACAGACGGTGTTTCCCCTTACGGATTAAATTATTACGTCAATTAAAACTTTTGTACTGGTGGTTATGCATTGCTTATCGGTGCATTCTGTTTTTGTTTACCCCGACCGCAAAAATTCAATTAGTTATACCTTGTTAGCGTGGTTGTAGACTTCCATAATTTCGTGTGTTTGTGTAATATATATATATATATATATATATATATATATATATATATATATATATATATATACTGTATGTGTATGTGTGTATGTATAGTACATAAATATAGTATATATACATATATATGTAATGTTAATTTTTTCTCATTTTCTTATTGCGAATACTGAAATGTATTTATGTATACCTTCAGTGCATTACATTTACTATACTGTATTTAACCTGGCACACTTTTATAAATATACTCCTTTTAAGAAACCGAAGTATGGGTACTGGTTGCAAATGAATCGAAAATGGTAGAGGCTGTTGAGATGAACTGTTTGCCCAGAGTGTGTAGACCAAGACGATTTAAAAGTGAGAAAGAGGGAGATGTGTAGAATAATTGCTAAGAAAGTTTTAGTAGCAGAAGGGATGGATGCGTATTGTAAAATGGTTTCGTCATGTGCAAAGAACGATTTAGAGCAATAGGCTGATGAAAAATAGTGTATAATCCGGAAGTGCTAAGATGGAGAAGGAGAGGCAGACCTAGGAAAGGTTGAAGAGAGTTATCTTAATTTGAAATGAAGGGTCTTATTTATATCCAGAGATTGCAAGAACAAGAGAGCGAGCAACATAAGGATGGTTCGACATGTTATTGATGATCCTTCTGTGAATATGTATCACGTGGCTAAGATCGTGGAATTTTTCTGCTGTTTGGGCTCAACCACGATGCAGCATTTCAAATACAAATGCGGCGGTGAGTGTGCTGTTTTTTTTCGGTGTTCTGTCTTTGGAGGAAAAGGCTTAATGTTCAAAAAACGAACGGAAAAATAAGCCTATATATATATATATAAAAAATTATATATATATATATATATATATATATATATATATTATATATATATATATATATATATATATATATATATATATATATATATATATATATACGTAACGTGTGTACACACATTATATATATAGAGATAGATAGGTAGATAGATAAATAAATAGATAGGTAGATATACAGTTTCAGGTTAGTTTCGGATGTGGTGTAATTTTTCTTCACTTTCACTATAAATATTTTCCATATCTGCAGCACTTGAAAGGAGTATTGAAAGGAGTATGTGACAAGTGTTCCCCCAAGTCTTGACAACTTAAAGAATATTAAATTAAGAGTCTGGGGATGCATTCTTTTCGCTAGTTTGTAAATACGCTTAGTTTAATTTTGATTATTTTAGTCATAGTTGAACGTGCCAAGTACATTCTGGGCCCAAACGGCGATGTTGCAAGAGTTTTTAAATATCCTTCGCAGGAGTACCATTTTATCTATTAATATATATCTATGAATAAATTTTTCTAGCATGTTTGCAAATGTACTTTATTCATATATATATATATATATATATATATATATATATATATATATATATATATATATATATATATATATGTGTGTGTGTGTGTGTGTGTGTATATATGTATAAGTATACATGTATAAATAAAATATATATATTATATATATATATATACATATACATATACATATACACATACACATACATCATCTTCTTTCTCTGCATCTTTTTCCACTTTTATGTTTGGTCGGTGTTTCTGACAGCTTTCCTCCATCTGGTTCGGTCGAACACATCGTCCTCTGACAATTGTTTGTTTTTCTCAGATCTTCTTTAACTACATCCATCCACCTTCTCTTTGGTCTTCCTCTTGCTCTCCCACCAGGCACCTCCATCTGTGTGTTATTTCTACATCCAAATTTCCATCATCAGCCACTGTTGAACCAAGATACTTAAATTTTTGTACTCGGTTCAACCTTGTCCCTTCCAAACTAATCTCGGTGTCTTGATCTCCATTAAAACTTAGGTATTCAGTCTGCTTCCTACTGATCTTTAAACCTCTGTCTTCCATTACCTTCCTCCCTTGCTCAAGTTTTGACTCCACTGCCCCTCTGTTGGTGGTGGATAACACGATGTCACCAGCAAACAACTTGCACCAGGGTGATTGATCTCTTATTCCTTGAGATAGCACATCCATTATCAGGTCAAAAAGATATGGACTTGAAGCAGATCCCTGATGTAAACCAACTCGTACTGGTATCCACTCCGTTAACCCAACACTGCTTCTAACCTGTGTTTTTGCTCCTTCATACATATCTTGGACCAACCTCACATACTTCTCAGGTGTTCCCTTTGCTCGCATGCACCTCCAAACCTCTTGGCGTGGTACTCTATCGTATGCCTTTTCCAGATCTATGAATACTATGTGCAGTCCTTTTTCCTTTCCCAATGTTTTTCCATCATTTGACGGAGGGCAAACACTGCATCTGTCGTTCCTCTTCCTGGCAAGAAACCAAACTGTTCTTCACCTACAGATGTTTCTTCTCTAACTCTTTGATCCATTATTCTTTCCCAGATTTTCATGGTGTGAGACATTAACTTTATTCCTCTGTAGTTTGCACAATCTTGAATGTCACCCTTCTCTTTATAGATGGGAACAGTAAAGCTTTCTCTCCATTCTTTTGGTATCTTTTCCTGACTATAGATTTTCTTTGTTAGGTCCCACAGCATGTGTATTCCTTCTTCTCCCAGGCTCTTCCACACCTCTGCAGGAATTCCATCTGGTCCTATTGCTTTACCATTTTTCATGTTTAGTGCCTTCTTTACTACCTTCCTGCTAATAGTATGCGTCATACCAAGGTTCTGGATTCCATCCTCAAAGAATTTTTCTAGGATTTTCTTCATTTAACAAGTGTTCATAATATTTCTTCCACCTCTTCTTTATCTTATCCTCGTTGCATAAAACCACTCCATTCCCATCCTTAACCTTTTTTTATATGGGATTAGTCTTTGGTGTTCTTGTCCCTTGACTTTGCAATTCTGTGAATTTTTCTATCCCCTTCAGGTGTTTCCAGCTCTTTGTACATGTCATCTAATGCTCGTGCCTTTTCTTGTGCAACTGCCTTCTGTACTTGTTTCTTATGTCTTTGGTACCTCTCTTTATCCTCTTGCTGTCCATACTTTTCCCAGATCTTTTTTGCATCTTTTTTGGCTTTCACCACCTCTTCCACTTCATCATTCCACCACCAGGTTTCCTTATCGTCAGGAGGTTTCTTTCCAGATGTCTCTCCCAACACCTCTCCACCCACTCTCTTTATCACCATACTGTTGTGATTCCACCATTCTTGCACTCCCTCTGGCAATCCAACGTCCCTCAATACTCTCTCCTTAAATTCCTGCCTCGCTTCCTCCTCTTGTGTCAGCTTCTACTATATACTTGATTGTTGATGGGACACTTGCAGGCCTACCTTTTACTGTGTTCTGTATTCCCAAGTCCATTACCTACACCCGGTGCTGTGCTGCCACACACTCTCCATTTAAAATTTTACAATTTCTCACCTCTCTCAGATGAGATCTTCTTCACATGAGGAAGTCAATTTGACTTTCTCTTACTCCATTCTTGTATGTGATGTACTGATTTTCTTTCTTTTCAAACCAGGTGTTGACAATAGCCAAATCAAATGACACTGCACAGTCCACAACTCTCTCTCCAACTCCCCAGCCTCCATGCACCCTCTCAATACCCTCTCTGGTCCTTTCTGCATGTCCATTCATGTCACCACCAATAATTAATCTCTCTTCTGCTGGTATTTCACTCAACTGTCGGTCCATTTCCTCCCAAAATGCCACTTTCTCAACTTCATCACATCCTGCTTGAGGGGCATAAGCACTCACGATGTTGACCATTTTTCCATCTAGGCACAGTTTCACAACCACTGCTCTGTCACTTGTCCTCCTCACGCTTATTATGCTGTCTTTTAAGCTTTTTGATAAAATTATCCCCACTACATGTCTGCCTTCCTTATTTGTTCCACTATATAGCGGTTTATATCCACATCCCAGCTAGTCTCCTGTGTACACAAAATCCTTATCCTTCTCTCCATCAGACCTGCTATCTCTCTTCCCTTTCCAGTCATCGTTCCAACTCTCAAGCTACCACCATCTTCCTTCTCCTCACTCCTCTTCTCATTTTTTGGACTCGCTTCTTTAACCGGGGACGCCCACTACCCAGTAGCCCTTACCCATTTATCACAGGGGGCAGGCGAGGCCCCTTTGCGTCGCCTACGGGGAACGCCCTAGCACGATCCGATTTCTGATGAAAGTCAACTGTCATATTTGGTTTTGGCTGGATTTTATTGCCGGATGCCCTTCCTGACGCCTACCCTCCCCATTTATCCGGGCTTGGGACCGGCACTGAGTTGGACTGACTTGTCCATTCCATATAATATATATATATATATATATATATATATATATATATATATATATATATATATATATATATATATATATATATATATATATATATATATCTGTGTGTGTGTGTGTGTGTGTGTGTGTGTGTTTGTATACACGTATATGTATATACATATATATATATATACATATAATACATGTATATAAATATGTATACATACATATACGTACATTTGCAAGTATGTTAAAAACATATACATATATATATATATATATATATATATATATATATATATATATATATATATATATATATATATATATATGTGTGTGCGTGTGTTTGAGTAAGCAGGCATGCTACATTTTTTCCATTAATTTTTACGGTAAATCAGAGATTGAAATCTTTCCATCTACTCTTACCTTTACCATTATGTGCATGCTCTCTTTTATTATACTCATTTTTATGTGTACTCCTGCATGAATAATTATAACACATCCGCTGTGCTACTTAACTTGTAAAACTCGCCACCTCTCATTATGTACCTAAACCTATTTTTTTTTATTTGTTTTGCCTGTTTATTTATTTGGTTTTAATGCACTATTGTCTAACTTGGGAGTTAAATTGGGTTTAACGAGAATGTCGATTTTACAACGGATGAATAAGCTGAATAAATGAACTACCTACACTTGACATTAAAGCGAGGGGCTGGCTACGAGACCCAAAAACTCCGGAAATATTTGTCACCGAAATAGACCGGGCATTATCATTATCATGTCGAATGAGTACCGCATTATGCTTCGGGATTAACGTCATTAACGCGATTCTTTTCTCTCTCTCTCTCTCTCTCTCTCTCTCTCTCTCTCTCTCTCTCTCAGGTAAGGATTTATTTGGGGAGTTTATTTCACCAGAGTGAATGTTTTATGAAAATGCGTTTATTCATAGGACATCAAAGGTTGGGGGAATATGCGGTGTTTGTTTGAAGGCATATGTATATTTCGGTTACGTTTTGTATTTACTTATATTAGTTATGGATGTGCTGTGTCTTTAATTTGAAAGTATTTTCGTGTTAAGTGAATAAAAGAAAACCCGTGTTCTTAAATACCTGTGTATATCTTGTGTAGAAGTTCACAGAATCTTATGTTTGTATAAGCATTTTTTCTAATTAAGGTTGCAGACTGCCATGTATATATGTATATATATATATATATATATATATATATATATATATATATATATATATATATATATATATATATATATATATATATATATATATATATATATATATATATATATATATATATATATATAAAGAATACTTCGGCCGTTGGCGCCATGAGGGTATAGCCTTTTAATTATCAGCCATTCTCTGGGAATAAGATTGTCGGCCCAGTGCCATTTTTCCATGCCCCTGGGTTAGCTGCAGAGTGGTAGGTCAGGTCTGAACCACGAAGCTTGCATGATGAGCCAAATTTTATAAGTATCTTGGTTCCAAAAGTAAATTACTTCTAAATACGTTGCTGCATGTTTGTTGGTATGTTCAATAGAAGTTTAATCATTACAGTAAAAAGTTAGAGCTGGTTAAATCTCCACATGCCCAAGGCACCGTGCACCGTTCGTTCTCATTCTGCAGAAAACTAATGGCACTGCTCTAGCTCCTCCCCTCACCTCCCCTCCCCACACCTCTTCCCAATTAAGAGGTGCCTGCTTCCTAATTTCGTCGGTGGAATTTATTCTTTGAGTTAAG
>NC_089746.1:19862760-19945260 GCF_040412425.1 Macrobrachium rosenbergii
GGTGAGTTTTTCCACATCGATGATAATTGGTATCGTGGCGCTATTTTATTCTTCGTTATCGGTTCTAGGGTTTGCTAATAATGGTATTGATAATAATGTTGTTGGTAGAAGTTCTTACTTTCATGCGAATTGTCTTTCGTTATCCGTTCGCTTCGTTTCATTGTCCAAGGGTTATGATCAATATATTTTCTCTCTCTCTCTCTCTCTCTCTCTCTCTCTCTCTCTCTCTCTCTCTCTCTCTCTCTCTCTCTTAACAGTCGAGCGGTAATATATATTATATATATACATATACATACATATACATGTATGTATGCATGTTTGTAAGTGTGTATACTTTTATACGATCCCGTATGTTGATGAAAGTTAGAGGGGGAAACCAGCAAACGGTGTATAGTAAGGTGTTGCAACCAATGATGTATAATACAATATGGCAAGTAACAATGAAACCTGTAGAAATTTCCACGGAAGGAAGATTTCGTGTATACGCTTAATAAGAAACCCTAGCGAACGCTGGAACGCAAATGACTTGACTCAGAAGTTAAAGCGTAATTAAATTTGCGTAACGTTTAAGTACATTAGTCGTAATCAGATTACGCCGTAACCTCATTAGCCTGATATGAAAACACAAAGGACCTTCCTCCTCCCATTCTTATTACTCCTCCCCTAGTAGTTCCTACCTGAACATTTTCCTTCCAAAAGAAAAATATCCCGGCACAATTGTTTTAAGTTTTAAGGCTTACTTTTGGCCGCGGCTGTTATGATCGTCTCAACTTAACGGGTTGCTCTGCTGACGCTGGAAGATTTAAAGGGGGAGGTTTGGGTGAAATTTCAGCTTTGTTTCGATCTTTTTTATACATACATCTTCACACACACCCACATCCACACCCACACACACAAACACACACACATATATATATATATATATGCTTTAATGCTGTTTTCCAGTTCTGTTGTTCTTTGTACCAGCAGGTTAATTCGTTTTCACTAATGTTCTTATGTAATTTCAGTTAATCTTTTGTAAGTTTTATATACATTTAAGTGGATCTTACAAGTTTTATATGCAATTTAGTGGTTTTTTTTGTCTCTGTGTATCGTGCATTTTAGTATTTTACTTGTCTTTAATTAATTTTTATTTTATTTTGTCAAATTTTACACTATATGTTTTTTTGGGGGGTGGGGGTAGAAATCCCAGAAGATGTAAATATGATTTACGAATCGTTGGATAAACTGTTGAAAATAATCATCTCATCATATTCCTGGTCGGACCTTCTATGAAATATGCCATGGGCTTTTGCCTCACCATTATACCCGTTCTGTATATATATTATATATATTTATATATATGCTTGGGTGTGTATGTATATAAGTATGTATATGTTAGGAAAGTATGGCAGCTTTTGCTTTGATTAATGCGGACGCACATTGCTCAAGAAATAGAGAGGACCTTTACAGAATTTGTAAGAATTCTATATTTATGTGATAAAAATGAGATAAGATATTATCAAGTTGCATGCACTGTAGCATGCAAGACTGTACGTACATTTTTTTTTTAGCAAGGTACGCCAAATTGACCATTACAGCAGAGGACAATAACCCATTATTTAGGATAATAACCCATTATTTACCTTAGCTAGTCAGTTTTCCTTTAGAAAGAGAAGGGTAAGCAGCAATCAACTGCTCTCCTTACTCGACTTCTATTTTGAGGGTGGTTTCGTGAGGGAGAAAGGGGTCGCTGACTCGAGGATAGGGTCCTCAGGTCGTGTTTATACAGGCTGAAGTTTTAGGAGCAAGCACAATCCTAGAGTCTGATTGGAAGAAGAGGAAGAAAGAAAAGAAGACCTTTTCGTGCCCGTGTTAGGCTTGAAGGTAGGACGCGTAATACATATTCAATAGGTATTGTTGTATTTTTATGGGGTGCGATTCTTGATGTAAGAAATAAAACGTACGCTATGTGGTGATCAGGTTTTATTTAGGTTATATTTGTTAGACGATAATGTCTGCTTATTAATGACAGGATTTTTTATGGTTATAGCCAGAAAAGTCATCATGGATGTATGCTCCATGATATATATACATATATATGTATATATACATATACATATATATATTATATATATTATGTATATATATATATATATATATATATATATATATATATATATATATATATAACGTACGTACATATACCTGAGATCGATTAACATGTTTTTAATATAAATATACACAATATTGTTAAAAAATATTAACCAATGAGACAATTTTTAGAACGCATTAATTAAATTACGCAACTCATGACTGCTGGGGAGTTGTTTACAATGACTGTTAATAGCTTCTGTAATGATTTGCTTTTAATGTGGTATTTCTGCAGTTGCAAAACAGCGCCGCAGTAACCTATCATTTTCCAGGGTATTTATGTATGGAGGCTGGCGTCCATCATTAACGTGAATTAGGACGTAATTAGTGGATAATTAGTGCACTGACGCCAACACATCTCCGTCCTCCCTCCGAAAAATGATTTAGTTAGAAAATATTAATTCTCGTCTTTATTATTATTACGTCAGATATGAAATAACTGGGTTATTACCTTAGATTATGATGTCAGTAATCTGAGTATTGGTATAATATAAAATCACAGACCAGTAAAGGTTATAATAGCGGTTAATGTCGCTTGAGATAAATGTAATGAGAATTCTATTAGCCTTAAATTCCGCGCGATGCGTGGTCGCAGCCGTTTAGTTGAGTTATCACCAATGAAAAACTGAAATAGTCCTGACAAATGCTCAACGAACATTTTGTTTAGTAAAAGAAGTAGATTTATCTTAGCTACATAAATTCAGATTGATTGTACTTGAAAGTAAACCCATCCATATGCACAAAACAGGAAACTAAAACGTTAATAAGTAAATACAGACCTTCATTAACACTATCCGTCGAAGTTTGTTGAAGAAGGCTGCTCTTTCAGCAACTTCAATAACGCTACTAGGATTAAACCATCCTCTACTCCGAGAGCCTGGGACCAAGGGTACCCTCATCCTCGCTCTCCGAGTGAAAACTTTTCAATTTCCCAAGACTGACGCCTCCAGTTAAAAGTTGGTCGGGGTTATAGAAGTAAATGATAGACCGGAGGGTCAGAAGTCAGGACGACGATGACCAAAAGGAATTCTCGGACCGAAGAAACGTAAATTCATCTGCCAAAGTTAGGAAAGTCAGAGAGAAAAGGTCAGGGGATAGGCTGAGAGAAGCGATGCTGGAGTAGATTGGCAGCATATAGGAGATTTGTAGCGAAAGACATAGATGCAATTTGTGTCCTTGGTCAGATATAACAAGGATAACGGCATTTATTACATAAGTTTCTAGCGGTTTAGTTTAGGAAATGCGAGTTCCTTGGACAACATGAGAGAGTAATGTGACACCTGGTAGTTGCAAATTCTCCGGGACAGTAGGCAGTTGTTGGCAGCAGTAGGGGAATGGAGGGTCCAGGTTTATCAGTAGGATGAGGTGTTGGAAAGCCACAAAGAAAACTGTGTCATAGTTAACAGAAGTAATGACGTTCTGAAGGTTAAGAGAGACTGCTCGTAAAGTTTAAAGTAACAATAGTGGTAACAGTAAAATTTCAGGGAAAAATATCGGAGTCTAAGGTTCAGTTGGAATGCAATAACCAGAGCCAAATAGCTTTTTTTTTTTTTTTTTTGCCAGGGTTGCTAGAATACTTTAGAAGATCGTGGTTTTTAGCAGATTGAGTTATATGGTTTGCTCTAGAGTTTGATTGTTTTCAACCTGAAAATTCTTATCCAGCATTTAGCCTCCAAAGATAATTAACTCCAGTTCAGTGTCTGGAAGCTATGAAGCTCCCATGTTTTTCCTAGACTAAAGTTTCAGGCTTTTGATATCATTTCATGGTCATCAGTCAGTTAGTTAAATTCTTGTTCTTGAAGAGGCTGAAAAACCTGCAGGTTTTTGAGACCACAACCCACGGCTTAAATATCATAGATCACACCATATGGCTGATGACGAAGTGGAAACACAAAGTTTTTAAAAAGCGACTTAGTCTCTTAATTACTTACATGAAAGAAGCAGGTAAGTAATATGCCTTGACCTACCACAAACTCAAAATCTTTGAGGTCTTGTTTATTCATCAGGGTCTCTACGGTGACGTAACTCTCCCAGCGATATGGATCTGGATTGAGAGAAACTCCGCGTCTGTTAATCAAATATGAATGGAGGTCGTCGCCTCTGTTGCAGAGGGATGGTGTTGGTCGAGAGATTTGGATAAAGCCTAAGGGCAACACCGGAGTGATTTTAGCGTCATGAATTATTATTAGGATCTCGCCGGATTATTTGCTTCGCAAGCTGGCCTGTAGTTGAGCCTTTACGTAATACGTAGAAGTAGAAGTAGCAGTCTTAAAGGTGTGTTCTTAAGGTATCATATCCATTGTACGAGTTTGTTTTCAGGAGAGCTCTCTCTCTCTCTCTCTCTCTCTCTCTCTCTCTCTCTCTCTCTCTCTCTCTCTCATAGAGAGAGATGGTTGCCGTTCCTTATGCTGGAGGGCTAAAGGAGATTATGTTTTAAATGTGAGTGAAGTTATGTAAGTTTTTCCTTGATTTTCTTTTCATACTAAAATATTTGTTTCTAGGCTAATTAGTCTGGAAATGCAGATAGTAACATTTAATCAATAGTATCGTTCTCATTCTCTTTGTATACACACACACACACACACACATATATATATATATATATATATGTGTGTGTGTGTGTATATATATATATATATATATATATATATATATATATATATATATATATATATATATATATATATATATATATATATTTACAGACATATGGTATATGTATGTATGTATGTATATAAATATGTATATATATATATATATATATATATATATATATATATATATATATATATATATATATAATTCATATATTACATATATAAATACATGTATATGGTTTTGTTTGTGTACAACATGCTCGTCACATCCATACGTAACACTTCTTTTTCTTTGCTTCAGTAGCCTCGTAATTTACTGATTTCCTGACTTTCGGTGGGGAGGGGGGGCGGGGTTGTGGATACGCTTGTCACCACAAGCAGTGAATCTATGAAATACATTGATTGATAAGTTTTCCTACTTGTGGTGTGAAGGTTTTAGTAATTTAAAATGGAATGATTGAATGCATTCATTATTCATATCCAATAAATTTTTCTGGGTCACCTCTAATTCTGTTAGGTCAGAACTTTCTCATTTTCATTCTCATTTTCATTATGTGCGCTAGATATGATAGTCCTTTGAAGTTTATTGTTTAAAAGAAGCGGGAAATTTGGTATTGTTGAATTTCGCGAGATGAAATCGTCATCATCAGCTGAAAGTGACATTCACGAAAATGGTCAAATGTGAGTGAAAGCTTATTGGAGCGAAGAGGAATAAGGCTTGGAAGCTGCATCAGTCTGAATGAATTCCTGTCGAAGACGTAATTAGCCTCAATCGAAGGTTGCAGAAAGTGAGCAACATACAATTATGAAGGGGAATCGTAAATTATGTAAAACGTAAGATTGTATAAAAGAACAAAGACTATTATGACACCATTCCCAAAGCAGTATCATTTCAAGTAACAATAATTCTCCGCAGCTGCATTTTTTGGTAATATACTTAAGCATATTAAGAATGGCACCTGGCACGGTAAGCTGCAGCTAGCAGCAGATATACTAAAGACAAACACAGGCAAAGGCGTCTTCAGCTGATGATACTACTTGCCGCACGTGGCATACGATGTCGAGAAGTTGCAACATACAGAGAGAGCTCTTTTTACAAATGTTGATTGTTTTGTTTTTGTTAAAATGATTGAGTTTTCTCAAATGTTGTTTTGTTCTGTTGATTTATATAAAAATGTTGCGTTTTTTAAAACGTTGATTGTTTTGTTTATTTACATAAATAATGTGTGCTTTGTTTATTTACATAAATAATGCTGCGTGTTTCCTAATGTTGTTTTGTTGACTTAAATTCAAATGTGGCGATTTCTCAAATGTCGATTGTTTTAGTGGTTTATATAAATAATTTGGCGTGAAAACGTGAACCGAAAAGAAACACAGAATTGGGGCACAGGAAGGCGTTTCTCACAGCCACAGAAACACAATGGTATAGCAGTTGTCAAGACAAATTAGTGACTCTTACGCATAAACACCCTTGTTATACGTTCAGGGGCATGGACACTTGAACACGAACGTGTAAGTACATTACACGCCTACAGAATTACGCACACACACGCGCAAGCGCTCACGCATGTATTTGCTCCAAGTTGTCACCAGAACTCCAAAGCCCTTGACGTCCATGGCCATTGAGAGGGGAGAAAAATAACCCAAAAATGTATGAATTTGCAGAAAGGCATGACTGTGAGGACTCGTGGATAAATAAAAGCTCTTACACGGTCACCGAGCACTGTCTCACACACACACACACACACACACACACAGAATGTGTGTCCTGTAGGGTGGTAATCAATACAGCGAGACACCCGGGGCAGAAACTGTGGGAAACAGAAAGGTCGGAGAAAAAAAAAAAAAAAACTGAGGCACAGAGAAGGCAGAGATGACAGGTATATGATGATGTCGATTAAGAAAACAAGTCGAGGATTAGTGATCATAGAAAAGTAGAATAATAACGAGGAAAGTGAAAATTATGTAAATTAATACCTTTGAAAAACCTGGATTTGCGGGGGATTGCCTTTTAAGATAGAGAAGAAAAAATGTAATGCGACAGTTTATTAGAATAAAACATCCCATTGGGAGGAAATTTACATATACCAAAAATACGAGACATGGAATGAGGCGAATTCTTGTCAAATGAATACAGAAAGTAGTATAAAGATTACGAGAAACAAAAGAACGGAAAACAAACAAACACACACACACACACACACACACACACACAAAAGCATGTATTCCGAAAAGACGACTACAAACAAAGCTGACGACTGCGAAAGGCGAGGACGAGGAAATGCATTCCCCGCCGCCGATATTGAGAGACAAAAGCGGCAGAATACGAAATGCAGTCGGAGATCGTACGGCCTTAATCTTATGGACCTTCAGGAGAGACGGGATGGAAAGATTCCGGTCGGTCGCCAGCGCATAAAAGGAGACACACTGAGCACGTGTCTTGGCTGCGGAAAAATCCAGGAAGAGTCGACGCTCCCCGCCGTCTTTCATCGGCAGAAATTTTTTGAGTCAGCGTCCACTGGAAAAAGAGTAAAAGAGAGAGAGAGAGAGAGAGAGAGAGAGAGAGAGAGAGAGCTTTGGTAAAAAGGGAACTGACGTCCGAGTGAATGCAAGCCTTTTGTGTGGGTTTGCGAGATGAAAACTACCTGAGCAAATATTTGCAGAGCGTCTAGAAATATAGGTTGGAAAACGAAACCTTTTATACTTTTAATGGCTACTGTTATTTTATGTCTGTGGTCGGGGAGTTGTCACGAAAATCCACGGTCGACTTTTTGCCATGACAACAGATATCTTAACAAAATTAGAATATTAGGGGAATTATTTATTTTGACTTGCATGTCTTCATTTGTTTTATTCATGTCAAATGGCAGGTAAGAATCGCTATTGTTCAAGTGTAAGAATAGTATGAGGAACTTGCTGGCTGAGTTATGTAATTTGACACCCATTATCTCTTATTTGTATTTTCAGTTGCTTCTAGTAATTGAAATAACCTTTTATAAGCATTTAATTTTTATATATATATTTTTACCCAAGCTAAAAATGAAAGTAAGTTGCAACCAGACCCATTTTTAAGGAGTCTGTTTGGGCTGTGGTTTTAGACCAAATTTTCCTCATGCGTATGAAATGATTAGCTATCGTATTATTTTCTTCACCAAGGTGCGTTTGTGTTTTAGAATTGTTTTGTGTCTTCATGCTTTCTGTTCTATTTATGCACTTCATTATTTGCACTTACATATTTAAAGTTGCTTTATTCATACTCTGATTTCTTGCTTATGTAGTCAGTTCAAACATTCTTACACATTACTTCACAGTGGTGTAGAAACAAACACTGTGGTACAATGTCGGCAAACAATACGGCAACATTTTTCTAGCTAATTTTTATCGTGGAATTCGGATCGAAGACGTGAACTTGACCTTTCTAGCCTGAGAGAGAGAGAGAGAGAGAGAGAGAGAGAGAGAGAGTGTTTACGTTGAAAAAGAAATTGCAATGAATTTATCCAAACAACGCCGAAAGGCATTATACAGGAATGGCAAAGGGAATAATAATAATAATAATAATAATAATAATAATAATAATAATGATAATAATAATAATAATAACAAATTTCAGAAAGCGAAGTCAAGGATGAAACCGTTGTACGTAGGACTCCCAGTGCTTCAAATCCACGCTTTAATCCTACATATAAGCGGACTCAATTGCTATCTTACAATAATTGCTGTAGTATTCACCTTTATCTTTCACCCATTTTTACATCAGTGCCCTTTTTTCTAACGCTTCTGCAGAAATACGAACCCAGAAGGTGTAGGACACTTCACTCTTTCTAAAGTCACAAGCAACACGCTCTTTTCATTAATGCTCCCCATTCTTTCCATACGACCAAACCACCATAAAAAACTTCCTCGGTTGTTACTCGGCTTCTTAAACTTCCCGGATTGTTACTCTTTTAAACACTCGCTTGGCTCTCTTGACACACCAAGCAAATCACCCTCCCCTTTACCTAATCTTACATAAGCTTCAGTTCCTTCATAAATGCTTGTTCATGCTTTTAGTAAACTAACCACACCATGCAATCAATACTGCATCTGTCAATTTAATATTAAGCCTTGCATAATCCGTTTGTGTCACATAAAGACATTTCCTAATCTGTATACATCACATAAAGGCATTTCCCCTCACTTTCGGGATTGTCACACCCGCTGTAATGGTGGAATCTTGATCCACACGTCTTTTCAGTAATGGCAGTAAACGCAACCCTGAGGGGAAACTGTAAAACCCAAAAGGAACAAAAGGAAATTGGATTTAAAATGGAATGAAAGTCTAACAAATAATTTTGAATCGTGTCGTATCGTCATTCAAAGAAAGGTTACCGTACGAAAGCAACGAGAAAATTCTCTCTCTCTCTCTCTCTCTCTCTCTCTCTCTCTCTCTCTCTCTCTCTCTCTCTCTCTCAGGTTGACATTTACTTGTTCGATTCAGTTATCTGTCACGCTTATGAGGGTCTCGCTGCATAGAATTTGTTAATTTTCAGGCTGTTTTGTATTAATGCATAAAATTACTGAGCGTTTGAGTGCCAGTTTGTGTTTAGGAATTTAGTCAAGAATGAATGAAAGCCATCTTATTACGTATCGAGTAAAAATGTAAGATACTTAGAAAGCTCGTCGATAGTTTTTGGAGTTGTCATGTAGATTATTTCTTTGGTGGAATATAAAACAATATATTTCTGATGATGGTGAAGTAACATTTTTTAAGCAGAGATTTTTCTGAATTATATTACTGGGGATAACGTCATTTTTCGTTAATCTTGAGGGGAAAAGATCAGTTAATAATCCCCCCTCTCTCTCTCTCTCTCTCTCTCTCTCTCTCTCTCTCTCTCTCTCTCTCTCTCTCTCTCTCTCTCTCTCCTTTGGATCATGCTTACGTGATTTGCTCTTTCTCAGAAGTTAAAAACAAGCATCGCATGACATTAGCCCTCAGTTTATGTATGTCCTCAGCAGCACCAGTCTCCTGCGGAAAAAAGGTTTAGCCTTTCACCCTTGCCAAGCCTCTCCTTTTCGCACCCTAACAGTCCGAAGTTGCTTCTCCTGACCCGTCCAAAATCTCTCTCAATAATCTGCCTGTTTCAGCTTCAGAGGCGAAATCTTTTCGTATTGCAATATCAGCACTTCCTTAGCAAGGATGGCTGGTGGTTCTGGCGTCTCAATTCTGTGTCACTCTGAGGCTCGAAATTGTTTTGCCGTCGTCTGGCGTTGTGTTTTGTGCTTTCGTTTTCTGAAGTCCTTTTTTTTTTTTTTTTTTTTTTTTTTTTTTTTTTTTTGCCAGGAGTAGTTGTCCTCCTCATTCTCACGCGTCGTTGATGCACCTCCGATTGAGTGGCTGCATTTACACGCATTGATGAGCAGGCTAATGAGGCCTTGGAACATGTTGTCATTCGTGGGATTTAACAATTTGCTAATCACAGCAGTTTTCCTAGTGGCTGTCACGTTTTACTTCAAACTGTTGTTTTTTTTTTTTTACTTAATATCGTTGTAATTTTTTATACGATGTTATTATAAAAAAAAACACTGTCTTACGCATATAGCCACTTAGTCTTATGTATTATATCATTCCCTGTCTATCCCCACTTCTTCTACCTGTCATCAACTTTGTTTACCTTGTGGCCTCTCTTATGCGTTGACGAATCTAAAGCTTGGTACTCTTTCCAATTTCCCATCTGTATCCTCTTTTGAATATTTGAAATCTCACTGGATGGTCTTCCATTGGAAGGTTAATTATTTATAGAAGTCATATTATTGGTTGCTATCATTTGGAATTTGAGGATGATCGCCTCCTATGCTTGTCAGCTTTTGTGCCTAATTCCTGTGACTTCAATATGTCATTCATCACAGAAGTATAATCGCGTTCAGCAAGTTCCAGATGTAACGATCTTTTACATAAAAATTTTGGAACCAGTTTTAAGTAGTTGGAATTACTTCTGGTGTAGGCTATCGGATGTTCTACTTTGGGGGAAAACGTTCTCAAACATTTTGTTTAAAGACGAAACTTTTATGTTATTGTAACTGATTAGATTCAGAGCGTCTAACAAAATAAGACTTCCAAAGGACGCCGTTCCCTTTTTTCATGGGAATAATAGCCGTTGCTTATTTTTATTGCCGTTATTTGGGCTTCCAGATAGGGTGAAATATTTTTAAATTAGGCTATGCGTATTTCGTTATAATTTTTAGGGTATTGGAAGTGTTGATTTTGTGCAAAGGATTAAAAATTTAATTCACTAATATGGAAAGTGCTCCTTTCGTGTATAGATCCATTGAAGTTACCTGGTGTTAAAAGAAAATAATATTGTAATAATAATATGTATATATATACATATATATATATATACAGTATATATATATATATATATATATATATATATATATATATATATATATATACATATATATATATAATAAACACATTCACGCACTGTCCACGCAAGTTTATAAACGATTTAGTTCGCGAGTGCTATGCGCCTGAACGTACGTACAAGAGAAGTTGCAGGTCATTTTAGACTTGGTATCACCTCCCGCATCTGACGTTGAAGAAGACATAGGTGACATTTAGCGCAGAGCCTCAAGGGGATCTCCGTAACGAAACTCCGAGGCGGTGTTGCTGCCACTGCTCCTGCTCCTGCTCCTGCTGGAGCAGATGCTGTTGTTCGAGCGGACGCTGCTATTGACCAGGGCCACGAGAACAGCAGATGAAAAAACAGCATCAGCAGCGACTTGCCACTTCCCTGGCACGCTGCTGCTTCTGCTTCTGCTGCTGCTGGTACGAGTCCTGCTTTAGAGGAGGTGGTGGTGCCCCCAGGCAGGAGATCCCAACTCACTTCTGCCAGGGTGCGGAGGATAGGCAGTTGGGGAGCCTCTGGTGTAACCACGCATGAGGGGAACTTGGATGAATTACTCTCACGCAAACTGATATTACTATTTGTCATTGTGTGGTAGCTCATACTTATGAGAAAAGTGTAATGACCATATGAGAGTAATTATTGTGAATTATATGTATACACGTAGGCTGTTTATTGAGGTATACATTTTATATGCATATATAAATATATAAATTATATATATATATATATATATATATATATTATGTGTGTGTGTGTGTGGGGGTGGGGAGGGTCGTTAGCTTAATGGTAGCCCACTGCCTAGATTTACACGGTCCGTGATTCAATCCCTGACTGTCGCCCATCAGTCGACCCAGCTTTCAAAAGGTATAAGCTTCAGGTGGAAGTCAGAGGAATGGTCTCGGGTCTAGCGACCTCACTCTAAAGAACTGCTAAGAACCGCTGATTTTATTGTGTTTCAGATGATTAGGGGACTAGGTACTTGGTACTTGGTAATTTGCCGAGTTTTCGGGTACAGCCTGGATTAAGGAGTACATACGGGTGGCACCATCATCCCTTTAGACTACTCAGAACTGAAATAGTAAAAACATGTCAAGTCAAATTAAATGATTGGGAGGAAAGTGCCCACGGCCAAAATGGTAATGAATGAAGGTGATGTGAGTGAAGAAGAAATTGAAGTCGATTGTTCCGTTGACATTCATCTTTTCCTTCTAAACTTGTAATTATGCATCTGTATGTCTGTGTCCGCTTCTATCTACAAATCTCTGATTAGACGTTTATTGCTATATATGTAAAACACCTTTTAAATTCCATTCTTCAATGTTTTGTTAATTATTCTAAACTATCTTTCAACGGAGAAATGAAATTTATCGCCGGGATAATGATCTTCGTCTCACCCAGTGATCTCCGCTCGCAGGAAGCGCCTGGTGAAGAACAACTTGAGTGCCTATTGCTAACGCTGGTGCTGCAGCCAGTACCTGTGTGGTCCCATCGATCCCAAGGGCATCCTCTATCCTGAGGGCCCTTCTCTCTCTCTCTCTCTCTCTCTCTCTCTCTCTCTCTCTCTCTCTCTCTCTCTCTCTCTCTCTTCCCCCTTGAGACCAAGAGTTTTCTCCTCTCCCAGGATCCCTTCGTAGAGTTCGCCACGAAGGAGAACACTTCATGGTTTTTAATCTATGTGGAGAAGGCGGGGGTGCGTTCATTAACGACGGAAGAATCGAAAGCAATAAAGAGAGAGAGAGAGAGAGAGAGAGAGAGAGAGAGAGAGAGAGAGAGAGAGAGAGAGAGGGTGTCTGGCTCTCGGGCCCTGGAAGAGGACATCTTGAAAAAAGTAAGAGGTACCTTTAAGAACGAACTAGGGCTTCTCTAACATCGTTTCCCCAACGCAGTTGATGATTGCTGAATCCCATGCTTGTAAGCAAGACGAATTGACTTGGTGATTCGGAGTACTCTGCTCAGGTACAACAGAAAGGCCTTCTCTGTTCTCATTTCTCGAGAGGCTCTTCAATGTTGCTGAAATACAGTGTTTCCTTTCTTTTCCTTTTTGTGGTATGCTGTGTATGTCAAGTCGTCATTCGAATAACTGTAGAGCAATTTTTTTGCTTAACTGTAATAAGTGATATATATATATATATATATATATATATATATATATATATATATATATATATATATATATATATATATATATATATATGTATATATATATATATGTACATATGCACTCACTAACCAAGTGAATATTTTTAACCACGATGAATGCGAAATACGCTATGCAATTTCAGGTTTTTCCTTACAAACGCACCAGCTTTGAACAGTTACATAAGTATCTTCACACCCAATAGGAAATCATTTTAGGACGTTCTTTTAGACCTGAAAAAACTTCCAGTTCTGTAAATTTGTTATGAGAAAAGTAAAATATCAATTGATCTTGCTTATAACGTTTGAAGTCATTGTTTAAAACATTGATGGTTTCTTTTTTTGTAGATTATCGTGTGCACTGTTCGTAGTTCTCGGGAAAGCAGTCCCTTTTAGGGACCTTTCCTTCCCACCCTTGAAAAAAGTCCTTTATAATTAAATACATGCAAGCAGTACAGGTCGTGTGGATTTTATTAACAAATCATATACGCAGGATCTCATTAATTATGAAAATTATAATGAAGATGAAATGCATTCAGAGTAGAGGTGAACAACTCATTAACTGGAAGGAGGGGGCGACTTGCTACTGATGAAACTTCGTATAGGCTCTGAGGTTGAAGCTGTAGATTCCCCCCCCCCCCCTTACTCTCTCTCTCGATGTTAATGGACGGAAGTAGTATTGGCAACTATCATATGTTTCTCTGTAGCCAACCCAATTATAGGACGCTTGTAATCTGTGTAAGTAAAAGGAATGATTATCTTTATATTTATTTCTTGTTTGTAACAACGAGAGCCTAAGGGTATTTAATCAGACTTGCTGTCGTCCAGCTGGGGACCAGCCTATTTAGCCCTTGGCTTCTGTATAATTATGCTAAGTAAAGGTACCTTAACCTGTTCTTCGAGACTGTAAATAACGTCCCTAGGGCGGGACTTGCCGTCTCGATCATCTCTTACATTACCGTCCTTTATGATGGTATGAGGACGATCTTCGGTGAAATAAGTGATGATAGTAAAGCTACCCGGAGCGAAATTAACGTGTACGATTTTATTTTGGTTCATCTGCACGCTCTGTTGATCAAAAGGCAGAATTAGAATGCTTGCGTCAAATACTTTCATTTTTTTTTTATTGTGAGGCTGATCTCGTTATCCATTTCAGTATTTTCATTTTGAAAGTAAAACACGATTTACGCGCTAAACGCAAGAATTTATTGACAAAATTATCATTTTTATATCCAAATGTATAAATGGACTGCATCTTGCTGCATGCAGAAGCCTAGAGATTTGCGAAGTAGGCTGAACGAGTGTGCTTTTTCATGTGTTCATAATATTTTCAAAAGGTTCACCAACAAATTATATATATACACATATATACATATATATATATACATACATAATACATAAATAAATACTTACATACATACGAGTCTCAGCTCTAAACACATCTGGTTTACATTTGCAATTAAAATCTTTAGCATCGGGTCCCATTATGACACATTACCGCTTTAACTAAGCCAGAAGGTTTCTTGCGAGCGTCAGTAATGTGTTTTACATAAGCATGGCGTTAATCCGGTTTTCAAACTATTCTGTTGCATTTGGGTTTGGTATCAGAATATTTTACACACGCATATATATATATATATATATATATATATATATATGTATGTGTGTGTGTGTGTGTGTGTGTGTGTGTGTGTGTGTGTGTGTGTGCGTGCGTGCGTGCGTGCGTGCGTGCGCGTGTATATATAAAATTATATAAAACCTACTTGCATACATACATAAATATACACGTTAATTTGTATGTTTGTGTGCCACTCCATATTCTTTACCTTTCCACCTTTTCTTGTCGATTGCCCATTATTCTTGAAGAGGGTTATTAGTCACTTGAAATAAAGAACAAGAGTGATGGCTTTTGACTTTTCTAGTGTCCCTGAGTTTTATGAATAGGTAAATATTCCCTCTGGTGTCATTGGGTTCTTGGAAGGGAAGAAGAATTAGGATTTTACTTTTAGTTTTTGCTACTTTAAATTTAGTAACTGTAAAAAAATAATAATGCTGTTCTGGAAAGTATGGCATATGAGCCTTAAACCTTGGTGATTATTTTGTATTTAGTGAGCCAGTTTTCATTACTTAATTTTACCAATGTTTATATTACATTTCCCCAAAGATGACACGATTTTCAGGTTAGTCTTATTATAGAAATTGACATGAAACACAAAAAAATTATTTTCCAGAATCATTACAGAAGTATTAGTGGTTCAAGATCCTCTTAAAGAAAAAAAAAAAAAGTTTTGTTCATTCAAGTTATGAACTGGGTACCGAGCAGTTAATCAGCAGCTCTGATAGGATGCGGCCAGGGTGACGAAGGTCATGGAGCTAGCAACTTCATCCCAAGATACATATGAACACTGAAAGAAAAAATAATGCTGAAGCCAACCTATTAATACGGAAAAGGTTTATAATTGGATGTACTGCAGTATGTAAAATGAAAGGTGTATCTGCTTTTTTTTTTCTCTTTACACCTCAGCTGGATGCATCCATCTCATGCCGACCTTGTTTGAACTAAACGATATTCTCTTTGATCAGTCTGTGTAAAGTCATTTTTTATTCTAGGATACTGGTTCTGGTGAAATTATAAAGCCGATTAAATGTACCTTATTGCAGTTTTCTCATAAAAGCACACTCGCAAATATATGAGGTCAAAACTTTGAGTTGAAATTAGCACCCCCAAGATAAATTTCATACTTTGCCGTAAAATATATTCGCCAGTGTTAGATTATTAGATATATAAATTTGCGTATAACACGCAAAGCTACTATAAATTAACTGTGCGGTGTTATAGTTTAGTGCTATTTATGCCAGGTATAGCGCATTAGGGAAAGAATCTAACATTTTTATGCTGCTTCATCGAGCGCTTGCATATAGACAAATTTCTTTTAATCTTTCTTTGTAAAATTAACTTTCATGCAAGGATACTTATTTTTTTATTGTAGAGCTGAATTGTTGCAATTTATCGTATTATGTTAAAAAAATGCAAAATAACAAATCTGAATGTTCAAAATTAAAATTAGAAGTTAACAAGTAACACAAATTTATATACTTTACCTCGAAAATATATTGCTAACATAAAGTAATCGAAATGTATAGCCTTTTGTGCACCAAAAAACCTACGAGAATTTCCTTTCCAGTGATATATGGTTTATTTCTTTTTATACCAGCTGCGTACATTAAAATGAGTTATGGTATAGGCACATTATTCTGTATCTTCATGTTAAAAATCATCTTCTTTTATTATTCATGTAATGATTAATTTAATTATTTATTCTGGTAATGGTTTCCATATATAACATGGGGCCAATACGAATGATAATTTTTGCCCTTTTCTAATTTATCAGCAACGTATGTTAACATTCTGGGAGCACTGAATTTGATCAAGTGGTGTTGGGTAAATAATTGATAAAGTAATTTATATTATTATGAGCACGATGTAGTTGCGGAATTACTTTAATTGAATCATAATTTTTTTGATCTTAGTAATGTGTATAATATATATATATATATATAGTATATATATATATATATATATATATATATATATATGCATATATATAAATGTATATATTATATATATATATATATATATTATATATATATATATATATATAATACACTGTATCTGTATATATATATATATATATATATATATATATATATATATATATATATATATATCATACACTATCTGTATATATATATATATTATATATATATATATATTTATATACATATATATATATATATATATATATATATATATATATATATATATATATATATATATATATATATATATATATGTAATATATATATATATATATATATATATATATATATATATATATATATATATATATATATATGTATATATATATATATATATATATATATATATATATATATATATATATATATATATATATATATATATATATATATATATATATACATAATAGAAGAAAGCGTGTGATCAAGTACCATTCAGCTGTTGTTTGTTGTAGTGACATTCCAAAACAAATCAACTTTTGGTTAACGATATTTTCTTAATTGGATTTTTTTCCTCTTTTACCTCTCCTTCTGAAGAGATCTTTTTTATGAAGGTGAAAGTTGGTTCTAAAAATGATTTCATTTTCCGATAATTGTATACCTTACATGATGGTGGGTGGAATCGAAGAATGTCTTACTGAGAGAGAGAGAGAGAGAGAGAGAGAGAGAGAGAGAGAGAGAGAGAGAAAAATTATTTTCACGCTTATTTCTAACGAAATCTAGAACCATTATTTTGTGAATTTGTGGAGCATGTATTTCCTACGTGCATTGTGTGTGTGTTTTTTTTTTTTTTTTTTTTTTTTTGCAGACCCCACCTCCATTTTCCTGCAATTTGGGAGAAAGGAAAGGTAGCAGCGGTAGTCGTATTTTTCAAAGAAATTTATATACCCCCTTCAGAGCAGGGGAATCCCATGAGGCCGTTTTTATATGTCGGTAAGGTTGTAGTAGTGTATGGTCGGTGCCTTCTGCTAAGAACTGTGTTGAGACATCCCTGGGGGTGTTTTGCCGTTTGTTTTGTATTGTATTTGAGTTGCGTTGTTTCATCTGTCTCTACCAGTCGTTAACCTATTTGTTTTTCCTTTTGTTTATTCTTCGCTTCTGCATTTCTTTATTAGTAGCGGGTTGCTTGCGGGTTTTAGCATTCTGCTTTTCCAATGAGGGTTGTAGCTCGGCAAATAATGATGATAATAAGCTAGTGTTTCAAAGACTTAAGTGATGTGTTGAGATAAGCATTTCAAGAGTAATTTTCATGTAAGAACAAAATTGCTGGGAATTTCCAAGATGTTTGTTTTGTAATTTTTCTATATTCTCTTTATACCAGGAATTTACAGGAGTGCTCTAAGACTGTTTCACATGATGGGCCTCTAAAAGGATTTTTTCCTTCGTTCGTAACGCAATGCAAAGTTGTATCGAAGAATAACGCTTCTTCTTCCGAGCATGGCTTGTTTACTAATGTAATTGAATTGTATCATGAACAGGCGTCACAGTAACTCGGGTCATCGATGACTCCTGTTGCGGAAAGTGAAACGAATGGGAATGTTCACGTATATCAGACCTGCAAACCGTGATGAAGGAAGATCTGTTTCTGGTTGGACAATGAAAAGATAATCACAGGCTAAAGAAACTCTCAGATTAAGCTGGAAGGCGAGGGTTGTGAGAATTCAAAGCTGGGTGCCTCCCTTCTGTGAATTAGAAACTTTTGTGTTTGAAAAAAAGTGTTAGGAAAAAGGCATTTGTAGCATGATGGGAAAGTGTGATAAATATTAGGGTGGTCTGTGCGATTTTAATTCCATTATCTGTTTAGAGAGGCTAAGGTAAAATTGAAGGTAAGAAACTATGTAGAGGGAAAAAGATAAGACTTGCTGTGGAATTAGTAGTAAACATAATGAAAATAAAGGTAATGCATAAAATACTCGTGCTTGAAAATAATGGGATCCAAGTAAAGGATTTTGCTTATGTTTCCGTCTTCACAAAATTTTAACGTAGGGTTTCAGGTATCTATAAAGTTTGGACCTTTTTTTCTGAAGCCATTTCCATCACGTTGCTTTTGTCAGTTAGGCGAAACCTTCAAAGTCAACAAATTAAGTAGCATCATTTTATGGTTTCAAAAACACTTTCATCTTTTTTTCTTTTGCTTCGTATAGCCAAGCTACATATGATAATGCCGGTTGAGGATGGATGAAATTAAAAAGGATGAGAAGAGTCTTCGTCATAGTCTCTGTCTTTAGGCATGAGAGAGAGAGACAGACAGACTGAGAATATTACTAAGTGCTTCCTTGTTTGTGAGCAAGAGAGAGGGTGAGGGGTCGCTAATACTTCCATGAGAGAGAGAGAGAGAATATTACTAAGTGATGCCTTATTTGTGAACGAGAGAGAGGGTGAAAGTTGCTAAATACTTCCGAGAGAGAGAGAGAGAGGGAGAGTTTTGCTAAATGCTTTCATGTGTGTGTGGGAGAGTATCGACAAACGCTTCCTTGTGCTAGTGTTTATGAGGGAGGGAGAGTTTCTCTAAATGATTTTATGAGAGAGAGAGAGAGAGAGAGAGAGCCTTTTTCTGAATGCTCCCCAGCCTTCTCTTCTAAATCGTGGTTCTTTCTTGTTCGGGAGAAATCCCATCCAAGTCGGCCGATCGATGTTTGCAATTGCGCGAATATAAAGATTAAAAATCGAAAGCGCATTTTCAGCAATTTAATTAAATCAACCCTCAGTGCAGCCGGCCGATGGAGAGGAGGAGTTTCTTTTGAAGTTTGTATTGAATCTTTTCTCTCTTTGGTTGATTTTTCCATTTCGAATTTTTCCACTTTTGGGATCTGCCCGCCTCTGGAAGGGATCAAGTGTAAACATAGAACCTTGGCAAATCTTTTTTTTTTTAACAAAACAGAAGTTCTCCTTTTGAACTGATGAAAGAGAGAGAGAGAGAGAGAGAGAGAGAGAGAGAGAGAGAGAGACTTGAACGACAAAACCTTGGATTTTGGCGATACTGAATAGCGGAAAAATCCGTATGTGATTGCATACCAAATATTGTGAAACTTGCCTCTCTCTCTCTCTCTCTCTCTCTCTCTCTCTCTCTCTCTCTCTCTCTCTCTCTCTCTCTCTCTCTCTCTAGTTGTACGTATGTGGCTTAAATAGAGAATTCTTTGGGTCCTGGTTTATTAACAGATTGAATTAAATAACAGAAATTATTTATTTTCTGTGTTTATCTGACATTTCCTTGTATTTCCGTATAATAGTTGATTTATTTTTTTTTTTTTTACTTTTCATTTGAGTCTTGTTTTTACCTCTGTGGCCGTCTTTGAGTTTATTGAGCGAAACGAAAATAAAATATTTGGGGAACGGGTCCGAAGCCGAATGGCTTCTTTGTTTGCTGATTTAAAGCAGTTTCACTTCCATTTATATTATTATACTTTATATTCTCTTTTCTCCATTGTCGTACTTATGTTTATGATGAAAAATCTGGACGCATTTTTTTTTTACATGGTCGCTTTAAATCGAGGTTTGGAAATTTGCTTCTAAAAACTTTGTATGAGATATCCAAAGTTTTCCCTTTCTTTCTGTTCTAAAGCTTTCAAGTTTGTGCCTTTCATTGTGGACCAGTGCAATGCTTTTGAATTTGTACTTCGTGTTTCATTACTCACCTGGGAAACTCCTACATTATTTTTATACATTTGCTTATAAAAGAATCTGAAAGAGTCTGGATGTTTCCACAATATTACGGTTTTCGTACGGCATTGATCCTCGTGTGTTATCATTGTAAGCATTGAAATATAATAATTTTTTTCTTCTCTTCATGAGAAGCCTTAGACTTCTGTTGAATCAAGTAAGCCCGCGTCGTAACCTGGCTCCAGAGTTTCTCTCAAACTGTCACTGTTCGATGCAAATGTTAGCCCTACCAACGAATAAGGTATTGTCCGTAATTTTTATCCTTTGAAAATTTTGTTTATCGTTTCTTTTCCTCATGTTTCTAGTTTCTCCATCCATTTTTATATTATTAAAAAAATAAAACACGGGGACATGAAGCAACCTTGTCTGAGAAACACTTACCACCAACCAGTCACTCTCCTGTCTGCACATGCGTATAAAAGTTTAACTCTCAAAATAAAGTTTTAATTGCCTGTCACATTATTTATATCTTGTGTGCTGTCTTATACAGTGCTATTATAATCTTCCTGAAAGTCTAGGTATACAGCCGTGCAGTTTATTCCAGTTACCTTTGCAATTTTCGCGCAACTTACTCTGATAAATTTTTCCTGTTTGCCATCCTCCTGCTTCCGTTCATAGTGATATATATATATATATATATATATATATATATATATATATATATATATATATATATATATATATATATATATATATGTGTGTGTGTGTGTGTGTGTGTGTATGTATATATATAATAGTTATTATCGTTTTTGGCACCTGTTACCCCTCCCTCTCTCTCTCTCTCTCTCTCTCTCTCTCTCTCTCTCTCTCTCTCTCTCTCTCTCTCTCTCTCACACACATATCAATGAAAAAAAACCACCAGCAAACAAAACGAGAGAAAAGGAGAGAGAATGGCGTTATGGGGCAGTAGTTTCTTTGTCGGTTAACAAGCCTGGAAAGATCAGCGAGTAGATCCTACGGGACAGTAGGAACTGGAAATTGTTATTGACGAGACAGCCCTCATAGCAGGGTCCCTGTTTGGAGATAAAAAGGGGGGAAAAGGGTTGTGGAAATAGGCTGAGTATGGTTGTGAGGTGAGGGTTATGCCCATATACGTTTCTGTTGCTTCTTCTTTATCTTCTTCTTTTGGGAAAGATGACGCAGTTCAGGGAATGTTTGTCGAGTCCTTTTTATGTTTTTATTTTTCATTTCTTTTTCCTATAGATATGCTCTTCATTATATTTGGCGGCTATGCTCATGATTTTATAGTCAGTTAATATTTTCTGATACTTTCAGGTTTCAGTTGCAATTTTTAACGGACTTTTGGCCGCTTAATCACTGGGTCAGTTTTCTTATCTATTGCACTTTGTAGGAAAGTGGGAAATTTTGGCCCAGTGCGCACAAAGAGAGGAGGTTAATCACGATGATGTACTTTGCTCGTTCTTGCCTTGAGCGATTAGCCAGATGAACCAAGAAATGACTCAGCTTTTGCTCTGGACGCTTCTCAGTGTGCCAGAAGAGCGAGTTAATGTCTGTTCGTACACACATGTACGTGCTTACAGTCTGGATATAATTTTTATTTTTTTAGGTTTAGGGAATCGATGTGGAATGATTGCAAGAACAAGAATGTCACAAACTTTCCTCTCATTCTTACCCTTCGACCTCATCTAATTTTTACAGCTGTTCATAAAATAACCATCTCACGATTCTGTTTTTTTTTTCATGTTGCTTAACACTCCTATTCTAAATCTGAATTTACATTCTTTTTCAATACTGTTCCATAACGTCATTTCTCCCGATACCCGTCATGTCTCGTCTACTTTTACCATCCCGTTCTCATTTTACCGTTTTTCTTAAAATAACGCCTTATTCTTGTATCACCTCATTTCTTTCCTTATCCCTGTTTATGTCCATTAATACATTCATTTCTTAGCTTCCATTTTCCTTCATAACCTTAATCTTGCCCCGCGTTCCTTGTGAACCTTCGCCTTTTGTAAGTACTTCAGCCAAAACTTTGCACACGTCTGTGTAACCTAATTATTACCAGTTAGCCCTGAGTCACCTGCAGGCATCAACCTTTACATTTCCTGCAGCCTACAAAGAAACCATTTGCATTTGTCCATTCACCCCCTACTTTTATCCCACGTTGTGCCATTTATAATAGTAGCTCTCTCTCTCTCTCTCTCTCTCTCTCTCTCTCTCTCTCTCTCTCTCTCTCTCTCTCTCTCTCTCTCTCTCTCTCTAAGCTCTTCGTTGTGCGAGTCGGTAGAGCTGTGGACTGGCACTCGCCAGGCCCGAGTTCGAGTCCCCGGCCGGCTGATGAAGAGTTACAGGAATTTATTTCTAGTGATAGAGAAATTCATTTCTTGCTATAATGCGGCTCGGATTCCACAATAAGCTGTAGGTCCCGTTGCTTAGTAACCAATTGGTTCTTAGCCACGTAAAATAAGTCTAATCCTTCGGGCCAGCCCTAGGAGAACTGTTAATCAGCTCAGTGGTCTGGTAACTCTAAGGTACACTTAACTCTCTCTCTCTCTCTCTCTCTCTCTCTCTCTCTCTCTCTCTCTCTCTCTCTCTCTCTCAAGCGAAGTGAAATACTTTTGTATCTTAAGGCTCTGTAGTGACAAGCGTATCCAACAAAGCACGAAGAATCCGAGAGGTTTAAGAGGGCATTGTGGCTATTACAATTACATTTGTATCTGGTAAAAAGTGACCAGTAGAATCTACATATATATTTTAGCCTAAAAGCAATAAAACCGATTGCCCACTTAGCTACGATGGTGGGGATGAGTCTGTTCCAGCTCTAGCAAATATATCTGAATTCGACAGGTTTACATAATATATGTGTGTGTGTATGTATGTGTATATATATATATATATATATATATATATATATATATATATATATATATATATATATATATATATATATATATAAAATATATATATATATATATATATATATATATATATATATATATATATATATATATATATATATATATATATATAATAAAATACAAACACACGCGCAGCATAGACCATAAATTACGGAATCGTATAAATCATAAATCAGGACGTTTCATAAGCACGAGTATGAAAAAAAACCGCCGAACCCCCAGAGGACGCATACCATTTATATGCTCGGGGCAGGATCGTAAAGGCTTCAGCGGCGTTGCATATAACGTTTAAAGGTGACAGATGAAATTGCCCCTTGGAAATCCTTGCAGAATGTACAGGTGAAGTGTCCTTAGTTCTCTGAAGCTGTAGAGGAAATGCCGTCTTTTTGTAAAAGGCTTTATTGTATGTTTTTTTCATCTTACTTTTCTGATATGTCTTCGGAGGTCCTATTTTTTTGGACCTCATTCTGTTCATCAGGTGTTCATTGTTTATTTGTCAGTTGCAACATATAGTTTTATTTAATAACTTGTTTATCAGTAACAGCTTTTTGATGAAATATTTGCTTCTATATGCAGTACACGTTTTAATGTTTATTTTATACTTTCATTCTGGCTAATCGTTGTTTTTTTATACGTTATTGAATTTTTATATTTACGTAAGTGTCAATAAATGTCGTGCATTTGTTAATTGTATTCTACTTCGGTAACGCCTTCATTTTGTCAATAGTTTTTGGTTTTATTGACATATAGCTTATTTCTTGCGTTTCATCATCATTAATACGAGTGGTAAGGTTCATTTCCTACCGGATACGCATAGCTTAGCTTTGTTATTTACCAGAGTATTCTTTGCTTATGATATATATACATATATATATATATATATATATATATATATATATATATATATATATATGTGTGTGTGTGTGTGTGTGTGTGTATATATATAATATATGCATATATACTTGTTTATATACAAATGTATTATACATATACATATATATGTTATATCTATATATTTCATATATATGTATACTGTATATATATAATAATATATACATATATATATATATATATATATATATATATATATATATATATAGAGAGAGAGAGAGAGAGAGAGAGAGAGAGAGAGAGAGAGAGAGAGAGAGAGAGAGAGAGCTACATAATCTTTGATCATGACAAACGATTCCCCCTGTATCTAACATTTTTTATCTTTGTCAATTCCCTTCATTCCTCTCGTTTTCTCTGTGTAAAATTATTATTGACGTTATTGATAATAGAATTTGATATGAATGAGAAGTATTTCAGCTGACTTTTGTCTCACTCTAGTGTCATTACGTCACCTTGTTCTCTCAATTAGTCAGTAATTCATTTCACTCCTTCATTAATTCATTGTCTGTCGTCCATTGTATTCATCCTGTGTGGCTGCGAATGGTGGCGCTCTATTTTAGCATTCACTTTGGTTTCTTTGTTATATTTTGTGTTAATTAACGCTTTGTTAATTATGTAATGTTATGTTTTTCAGTGTAATTTTTCCTTTTCTCTTTTATCTAGTAATTTAAACCTTTGCTTTTATTCTTTTTAATTATAAATTTGGGTTGTTTTCATTTTTTTATGGTTTCATTTTTTTATATATATATATATATATGGAAAATATATATATATATTTTATATATATATATAATATATATATATATATATATATATATATATATATATATATATATATATATATATATATATATATATATATATATATATATATATACACATATACATACACACACACACACTTTGTGGCAAAATGTATCTCGTGGATTTGGTAACCCTGTCCATCATGTATTTGAATTTTGCATAAATTAACGTAATCTATTTTTTTTTTCTTTTTACCGAGGGACAGAGTTGTTCTTGGCAAGTTAATTCTTAGTCTCTTCCTTTCCGCTACCTTGCCTCACTGGAATTCTTTCTCTGCTTACATGGTCTCTCCATTTCAACAATCTTCTGTCTTTCAAGAGGCGGCTCCCTTCCATGCGCCGGGGTCAGGACCAACACATTTTCATGTCTCTATTTTCATTTTCAGGCCAGGGGTATGTAAGAGCTTTTATGTTGCCAGCCCCGTCGTCCTCCGCACTAAATACTTTGCTGAAATTTTCAAAGAGCATTTGATACCTACTGTGAGATTCATTATCACAATGCTCATTGTTTATTTTGGCATTTTTACTATCATGTGATCTTTCTATATACCGACTTTGGTTTTGTATTTAGCTCTTTTTTTTTGAGGAATGATGATGTAGCTTAACAGCAGAGGGAATAAAAACGTGCAACATTAGCAGCGATTAACCTTGGAAGAAACTCACAAAATCGATGAAAGAAAAAACCAAAGGAAAGAAACTAGTCTCTTATGAGCTAAGTTTTGGTTGGGCAAAATTTAAGAGAAGTTACACTGGGACTGAACTTTGAGCTTCGTCTCTCTGTCATATACTGTACATTGTGTATACAGTATATATGTGTGTGTGTGTGTTATTTTTGTGCTCGTGTAATATTTTACCTGTATCTTAAAGCGAAATTTGAAATATATATTTTATATTGAACTTTGTATGTGGCTTTGTCCAAGTATTGTTCGGGTTTTCTCACATGATTAATATCAACATAAAAACTTTGTATAAAAAAAAAACTAGTAAACAAGAACTGCCATGGCTTGACATCATTCAGCTCTAAGCCATATGAATGTTAGCAGGCCTGAAAGAGATTTGATATCATAGCCATTGCCAGTATCTGTACTCCCAATTTTATACATCTCGCTTTCCAGTCTTCTGCGGAAAGGAGGGCCTTCCTTTTACTTCACCAATTGAACTAGATGAAGAGCTATTCCTCTTTGTTCCAGTATCTTGATTGGGTAAAGAAAACCTTCCTCTTGGCTTCGTTATTTCCATGTAGGAAAGAAAAAGACTTCTTCTATTTCTTATCTGCCTTGGAGAAGAATCGTTGTACTTTTTGTCACTCTATACACAAATCCAGAAGGAAATTCCTTTGTGTCGCACTTTTGTGATACCAGTAAAGGAACAGTCCTTTTAATTTCTTTATCTCCAAGTCTTTATGTTGTCTTCATGTGGTGGAGGGGATTACTTGTTCCACTGTTGATAACGTGAATGTAAGGAGTCCTATCTTCTCAGTAAAATTAGAGAACAAATCTATTTAATAAATCCACATACAGTTTCTCCATACTGAAGAGGGAACATACGGTATGTGGATTTCTTAAATATATTTGCTTTCCAGTTTGTGGATTTTCAAGATAAGAAGAAAACGAATTGACTAATAACGAAAGAGTTTTAGGAATTCTAATATTACCGAAGGTTTTGTAAGTAGTCAGGGTCCATAAAAAGAAAGGAACATCACTGTCAATTATATACATCTTTCAGTTGCCAATGGATGTGGCGACCCCACCGTCCACCTTTGCAAGGTGCAGTCAAAGTGGGCATGGAGGCAGGGTGTTGCAACGCCCAGTTCATGATTGCTTGGGACATAGATCGCTCAACTATTACAGACAGTAGCGTCTGGCGGGGTCACGAAAAAGAAAGTGAGATTCGCAACTAAATTCATAAAGACTTAATGAGAAACTGGAAGGCTTTATCCTTTGGCGCTATCCCCTTCAAAAGGGAAAACGTGTACGTATGTTTGTATGTAATGAATGTATATGTATGGATGGATGTATATATATATATATATATATATATATATATATATGTATGTATATGTATATGTATATAATGTATACATGTATACAAAATTTGTAAGGTTGTGAAGTAAGCTTGTCTTTAAAGTAAAGGGTTTATGCTTAAACAAAACAAATCCCACATAATAAATTGAAGAAGAAACATGTAGCTTGTACTCTCCTCGTTTATTTGTATTCTGAAAGAGGGAAGGAGATTTCCCGTTGAAGCACTGGATACGTTCCCACCATGCCTTTATATATATATATATATATATATATATATATATATATATATATATATATATATATATATATATATATATATATATATATATATATATATATATATATATATATATATATATATATGTATGTATGTATATATAAATATATATATATATATAAATATATATATTATATATATATGTATATTTATATTTATATATATACATATTATATGCATGTATACATATATATATTATATATACATGTGAATATACACACATACATATACATATTTGTTATAAACTAAAATTCATTCATGCGGGAGCATTTATTTGTAAAGATAACCTTCATGCCATAGTGATATATATTTTCGTTCCCAAACTGGTATTGACACTTTTTCCAAGTATGTAAAGTAGATGTATGTATGAATGTATGTATGTATGTATGTATATATGTATATGGGTGTGTGTGTATGTTTATAAACGTGTGTAAATATGTAAATTGTGCATTTGTGAGATGTTTATGTAAACACAATATGTGAAATTCGCTAAGATAATAGAATATTTAGTACAAATTGGGATCAATCTCTCGGTCAAAGACAGAACGGAATATTAACTTGAGAGAGAGAGAGAGAGAGAGAGAGAGAGAGAGAGAGGACATGAGAGAGAGAGAGAGAGAGAGAGAGGCACGGACATGTGTGTACAGAGAAACAGTAACCTTTCTCCATGCCTCACGATGCCCCAGGACTAACTAGTCCGGCGTTCATTTGTAGAAGTTTAGATATCCGTACGAGAGCGGGAGGAAGCTCAGCGCCAATCTCCAAAATTAACCACGAGGGATTTGTGATGTTTGCTGGTGGCTTTGATGACGCATTCGGAGTCCTCGTCATTATCTCTCGCTCCATCATATCGGGATGCGTTTGATGTGGAGCTGCCTGTTGCTGTATGAATTGTATCTGTCGAGGCTTTTTTTTTTTTTTTACTATTGTACAGTGTTTATAATGCTCGTGTTGAATTTGTGTTGATTCAGTGTAAGAAGGTGCCTTTTAAACGTATGATGATACGTATGAAGGATAACAAAAAACCTCAGATGTTGAGGATTTAAAACGTAGTGATAAAATTACAGTAACCTTTTAAGAATTTTCGAAGCTCCAGTTGTTACGCTGGTGTATAAAATATGCTAAATAAACAAAATTCAAAATTATCGTTTAAAAATTGACAAGTTTGTTACCTAAAGGATGGAAGGTTAAGGCTTACGAGTTCGTTTGGTAAGGAACCAAAGATTTAGGCCAATGAGGTAAAGAAGTAAGGAAATTTTCTAAAAGTATGACTCTTAGGTCGTGTTCTTTTATGAACACATGCAAAAGATACCGGAAAAAGTCACTACAGTATAGTTCATAATAATATAACCGAAAATGTTTCATTAAGACGTCCAAAAAGAAATTCGTTGCTAGTGCTAAGTAGATAAGTCCTCTTTACGGCGAGAATTGCTATGAATACAAAGAATGCTAAACTCCTCTACATTAATCCGTCTGGAAGAAAATGAGGAAGAACGTCTGAAATTATAAGATAAACGTTTTTCCAATCAATCAAATCATGAATGACAGAGTTCATGTAAAGAAGCATATGTAGTGAGGTACATTAAGGCTCTCGCGGGATACAAAATTGTGAATGACAGTTAGAGAACCTTAAATTCCTAAGGTAGAGCAGCAAAGAGAAGTTTCGAGTTACGGAGGAATTCGGTGAATGAGGGAGGTGAAGCGAAATTTAAAAGACAAGTGTCTGGTAGAATCAATAGGAAACCTAATGATGGTAAGGGCTGGAATCATTAGTCACTATAGAGCCCATCAAATCAGAGATTCCCAAACTGTCATTTGGGAACCCATTGGCTTCGATGTCTTAGAGTTGAGTTCTAGGTATGTACATTGTGTGTATATATGTGTATGTATATGTATATGTATATATATATATATATATATATATATATATATATATATATATATATAATTTTTTTTATCTAATTTTTAGGTCTCATTCTCTGAGGTATTTTTTCTTCTGCTTCTCTGTCTTCAGCTTAACCCTTATCAATGTGGGGTTGCTGTTTCCCATCAGCCTTCTTTGTATATATATGTATATATATGTGTGTGTGTGTGTGTGAAGTGGTATTTGCGCGTGAAGGCATAGATATTCTTGCCCACTGGCAGAGAGAGAGAGAAAGGCTACAGTGCTATGCTTAATAGATAAGGGGCAAGAAGACGGATAATGAGAAAGTCATATAGCGTGGGAATCAGCTGTAGTTGGGATATCTCATTAAACGTGAGGGGAATGTTCAGGGAATCACGTAGACATTATGTGTTGCACTGAGAGAGAGAGAGAGAGAGAGAGAGAGAGAGAGAGAGAGAGAGAGAGAGGCAATTTTGCCGCTTTTTCATGAGCATTACTCTGTTGTTCTTCCTGGTCTTCTTCTTCTTCTTCCTCTTCCTCTGAAGAGGAATTATGGTCTCTCTTACCGCCTCTCCTCTTGGCCGGTTTGCTCCGGTGGCCGTGGGATTAAGAGAGATTCCTTAGCCCTAAATGCCGCTCAGAATGTTATATTACGTTTGGAGTGTGAGTTTGCTGCTGTCTCGTAGTTTTTTGTATTGTTCTTTTGAAGGGATATTACGAAATCCGTCAGAAATAAGTACGGAATTTTTGTGAGTAAAGATCTTTAATTAGATTTTTTAGCTGCTCTCCTGTTTTTATAAGTAAGCTTCACTTTCTTACATTGTGTATGATTTTTATCCTAGATGCTTCTAGAAATCTAGCTTTAAGTATGTCTTACTTGCTGTTCCTCACATAGTGGATACAAGTCTGCAGTCGCTCTATCCTTGGCAGAAGTTTTATCTTAATCGGTTATTTTTTCATGCATTTTCACAATTAGTTAATAGTCTCATCATATTTGTTTTCAGATGTTTCTTCCTGTCATTATAACAATACTTTAATTATGTTTTTTTTTATCATGTTCTTGTTTTAATGTTTATAGACTCATTACATGTCAGTTTGTGCTGACCGTCTTTCAGTCTGTTTACTTAAGTTTTCATTTTCTGATGTTCATATGCAGCTTGCCAATCATGTAACAAGATTACTTGGTAAAAGGTACTGCATTTGCCTTGATAGAAGTAGAAAATATATACATAAGAATATGTACGCAAAGTACTGTACTACTTGATTCAAAATTGACACCGTTTATGGAGTCATTACATAGGAGTTGATATGTACATCTTTTTTTCAGTAAAAAATCTTTTTTAAAATACTTTAGTAATCCGAAGACATACCATATTTAGTAAGCAAAGCAGAGAAATTTTCTCTTCTGTTAGTAACGTCTCGTTCCAGTCAACGCCTCGTTGAAGAGGAAAAAATATAGTATTGAATTTTTTTAAATAGAACTTCATCGGAACTTCAGGAGAAAATATTTAAGTAACATGATGAAAACGCTTCTGCAGAGGTTGTCAGTTCGGTACTAATCTTTTTATGTAGTGCCATTTTTTATGATGAACTATTGTGTATCATTTAGACTGGACCCTCTTCATTTTTTAATCGGGTACGACTCCAGTAAACCACTCCAGTTTTGAGACCCTTGTTAGCTTAAACTGGCTGCAAAGGAACTTCATAGTCTCGAATTTGGTTCGGTCGATGATGAATTGTGGTTTTCAGTTTTAAAAGACAAAAATGAAGTTTTCACTTTGATCATTATTAGTTACGAGGTTTTAATAAAACTTCGATGTAATTTTGTAACAAGTAATTATAATTATAATTCGATATTTGTTTAAACTGGATTGAGACTCGTTAATGTACAGTATATGTAAATATATGAAGCAACTTCATGGCGAAAGAACCGGCAAGTTAACACTTCGAAGGGGAATAGAAGTATATATATGTGAAATCATCATTCACATAACTCTGACACGAATGTGATTTATCATTTTTCTATTCTGCTATTTTTTTGTGACCTATATAAGGCAAATCGTAATATTCTGAGAAAATATGACGGTGATTCACTTATCGGCATAGTTATATTACTCTGTTTTGCGGGAAAATTATAAGTAATCAAACAAATTATGTTTTGAATTGCTGGCTTTGACCTAATATTCCGACGGAATGCGTTTGCATGACAAGTGACATGGTCGTTCGATTCAGCACAAGTCAGTGTTTGACGTGAGTGATTCGGAACATTTATTACTTGGCGTTAAACATGACAGTTATTGAACAATATATTGCATGAATGGTTAACGTAATTCGACGTTTGCTGCAGTGAAATGAAATAGCAGACTTCATAAGAAAAGAAAAACGTCTCCTATACTGCGAATGAGATTTTGTATTTACGGTTAAGTCTTGTTACTAATATAGTATTTTTCATTATATTTCCAATAAGGAGCTTTGATGCTGATATTTTTCCTATGGCATTTTAATGGAAGGAACGAACTCCATATCAGTGACAATCTTCATATAAGGTTAGGTAATAATACTTACATTACAGCTTCCCACAAGTACACGGGTAGCTATAAAAAATAATGAAGACGTGTCTTTCTCTTGTGTGTCTTTCTTTGTATTGAATTCTTGCCCACTGATGAGTTGATGTGCTGTCTTATCGTTCCCATTATCATTTGCTATGTTTATATTTCGTATGTTGTAACAGGCTTGACTCGGTGCCCACTTTCCGTTTTTATGCATTCGTGCCAGTCCTCGCAACATTAGTTTATGAGGCATTTTTAAATCAGCTCAGTGATCTGGTTAAGCCATTTTAATAATAATGTAATATGAAGTATTTAATTTGTAGAACTTGACCTGTTTTTGAATTTTTGTCTTTTTTATCTTTGTGTTTATTTGTTGCATTTTTAATTATTCATTCCGGTCTTCTCAGTGTCTTCTTTGTTTGGTCTATGTTCGACTGTCTTTTGAGTCTTGTCTGTTTACTGAAGTGTAAGATAAATTAAACATATTGAGTGATGATTCAATGTTTAATTTATCATACACTTTTTATAAAAGAAAACTGCATTGGAAAACTGCTTGATACTGAATTTAATGTACTGTCAAATGGCATCCCCATTTTTGTCCGTCTCCTGGGATCTTGTGCTGAGGTATCTGCTGGTGCAGCGATTTCTCCTCTATTTTTTTCTTCCTCTCACCACCTCATCCCTTCATCTTGTTGTCATAGAGACGCCATATTTTTTCATGTCCTGTCTTTCTTACACTTGTTATATCCTCCTCTCCAACATGATTATAATCCTTTGCCTGCATTCTTCACCTTCCATTTTACCATTTCCCGTCTTCCCTGAGGTCGGTGACTCTTAGAATCCCCGCTGCATTTTCATTGACCCAATGAACAGATGATGGCAGAGAGAGAGAGAGAGAGAGAGAGAGAGAGAGAGAGAGAGAGAGAGAGATGGGGTCTGGGGGTGGGAATTACCAAAAGGAAGAAATGCCCCGGGAGAATGTTGGGGGAATCTCCTCGTCGTGAGAGTGGAGGAGGTGGGAGGCTGAGCGAAAGGATGTTGAGGTGGAGGCGGAGAAGGGCGAGGGAAGGTCTTTCATCTCCGACATTATATTGTTGTTGTAGTAATGTATGAGGAGGCATTCCTTAAAGGAGATGGACCACTTCAAAGGGGCTCTGTTTGCTTTTACCCTCCACCGGAGTGTTTGGTCTCGCCGAGAGGTGGAAAAAAAGAACAGAAGTTACGGCCTTCATCTTTTTCTTGTCTTTCCCCCTTCGTGCATGACGAAAATATAGTTTCGTGGCCTTAAGAAGTGCTTTCGTAACGTCACTTCCTATTTTACTCTTGTCATTCGTGACCTATTAGTCAGGAACGTAAAACAGCATCTTTGCGCTAAGAAATTAATCTCCATGACGTTTACAGTCTTCCGCCAGGAAAAAAAATTGTGAGAGAATCTCGGCTATTGGGTCACGTTACATATAAAACTGGGTCAGGGTTACGTGCTTGCTTTCAAGGTCGTCGAAGATATTGCCCACCTCTGGCTGTGCTTGTGCTTCTTTTGGCTGCATTTGTGGCGGCTGCCGGGGAGCTTTGGCGGTTTGGCTCCTCGTTGATTTAGAAAGTGAAGAAAACCACAACTTTCGTTTCGTGTTACAGTCTGTCTCAGGTTTGAAAGCTAAGGAGAGAGGTTCTTTTAGTGATAGTAACGACGGTGATAACAATTTCAATGATGAAGATATCCAAATGGTGGGGTGGGGGGGGAACCCATTGGTTTTCTCTGAGTTGGTCCAATTGGTGGGGGCGTTGGGAACCCATTGGTTTTCTCTGAGTTGGAAAGTGAATGGCTTTATTTTTTTTTTATTCCAGTTTCATTATTGGCTTTTGTGGGATTGTTAAGCTCACCTCACAACTCACTTTTATGGCGACCATAAAATGTGGAATGATAATATTTTATGTCTCTATGTCATTAATGTTAATGAAGCGAAAATGTGTTTTTAATATACTCTCGCGCTATTGATGTTAGAAATGCACAATACAAGTGTATATTTCATGGATCATGTAACATGGACCATGGAATAGTTAGTGAAAGAGAATGACCTCAGTCTTTTTCTGGCCCCTTCAAAACTTACTGTCATCCATTGCTGCTCTCACCAGATTCCTAAAGTCTGATGGATATGTCACATACAGTTTTAGTTTTGTGTCCGCCTTCAGATCTTAAAAATTATTGAGGCTAGAGGGCTGCAAATTGTTATGTTGATCATCCACCCTCCAATCATCAAACATACCAAATTGCAGCCCTCAAGCCTCAGTAGTTTTTATTTTATTTAAGGTTAAAGTTAGCCATGATCGTGCGTCTGGCAACGCTATAGGACAGGCCACCACCGGGCCGTCGCTGAAAGTTTCATGGGCTGCGGTTCATACAGCAATATACGGTGTATAGAAAACTCGATTGCGCCGAAGAAACTTCGGCGCTTCTTGTACTTGTTTTAAGGCAAAATCTATCACCTTAAGTTCAGCGTTCCTCGTATTGTGCTTTTGATTTAGCATTTATATGAGTAATTCTGTACACAACAGTTCAGTTCAATTCCAATTTGTAGTAGAAGCTGGAGAACGCTAGGAAGGCTTGTAGTCAAATCATGGAGAACCTTCGCCTTTCTTATTTTATATAACTCAGGGAAGTAAATATCAATTTGTCCGAAGGAAGACATCGTTTTATGCCCCTCGTGTCTACTGTGTTTACTCGGGATGAAAATTTGTATTTTTCAGGTTCCGCTGGATTCTATACTGTTCTTTGGAAGCTTGAATTTCAAATCAGTGGCTCCCTTGTGAGCTTGTTCCATATGAATAGGGTTCATCTTCGGAATAACAGTAAAATGCTTCCTTTTCTCGCCTCAGCCCTTCGTATGAGTACCTCAGTGTACATATGTTGAATACCAGTGGTCCCCTGTTTAACAGTGTACTATGCAATTGTTAGTTAATCATTTGTGGTGTTTGCAGCTAGGGCGGAGAAAGGCTTGCAGCCAGCAACCATACCCCCAAAAGACTTGCGAAGAACTTTGAAGTCTAAACGCCTACTGGAGCCTTTAGATAGAAAGGCGTAAGATATGTGTATGTAAGCATGTATATGTGTATGTATTTATAAATTATAGGTATATTTTTATATAAAATATATATGTGTGTGTGTGTGCGTGCGTGCGTGTGTGTACCTACCTCTTATTCAGTGGCAAAGATGCAAGAACAGTATAATTAGGTATTTATGTAAATATTGTCTTGTTCCCCTTTTTCGAAATCTGTTCGAAGATATTCCGAAGCCTCTTATATGGATATAAATTTAATATTTAAGATCTTAATGTGTTTTAGTCTCGTTTTCAACTTGCTGCCCAATATTGGACTACAGATATTGAAAAAAATTAGCAATTGGATTTCTTTAACGCGGTGTGCACCTAGGTGTTAGATTGGAATCGATTGAATTAATTACCTTGTATAACGAATTTTTGTTTCGTATAAACAGAGAGTACTGTTGATTTAATAATAATAATAATAATAATAATAATAATAATAATAATAATAATAATAATAAAAGCCAAAGCCAATAGCATTGGAAAAAAAAAAGTGATTCGAAATATTGACATATGGAAAAATTTCCCAGAATTTTGCCTACCATACACAGCGCAGAGACTTGGCACCGTTCCTCTTTTAAGTTGCTGAATTTTTGAAATGGTAGTCTATTTACGACATCGATCCGCGGGCGAGTTCCCACGGGTGTCATTGTTTGCCTCCGTCCGTAGAATGTTTTTTTTTTTTTTTTGCGGGGGGAGGCTCTTTAAGAAATGTTTTCTTATTACCCTACGTTTATCCAGACGTCCTTCAAATGTTACGCCTTTTTTTATGGGATCTTTGTTCCCAGTCCTCTCTCGGCGACGCCGGAATTCCAATCAATACGTTGTTCAGGTTCTCTCTTCCCCATGGCCTGCTGATCTCTCTCTCTCTCTCTCTCTCTCTCTCTCTCTCTCTCTCTCTCTCTCTCTCTCTCTCTCTCACACACACACACACACACATACACACACACACACACACACACACATTGCATTAGATTAACGTCTTATGTTCATCATTTGTACCTATATTAACTAGGGGTACTATTTTCCCCGTCGTCCTTACACTATAATTAATTTTATGGATTTGATACGTATGCCTTCCATAAGCGTATTATGATAACACTTTTTTCTATAATTTTTGACCATTTTTCTACGCCAGTAGCATGGTGATTTTTTCCAGATGTATGTTGTGTATGCATATTAGCTTTAGAGTTACATAAGCCTGATCATTTGATTCTTTGCTTATATTCTCTTATAATGCATTGTACGTATCAATGGATATTGAATAATCCTTGTGGGTTTTAGTTTGAGATTTTCACAACCTTAATGCTGATAGTGATGTGTGGTCCATTAGTAACTGTGCGCCATCTTTTCGGTTAGGTAACGGCTAAGGAAAATCGTAACTGGGGAGGGCCAAGAGTATAGGCCTACGAGCGGTAGCAAAGACCGGGGAAATATCTAAAGAAATGTCGTGGGACTTCAGTAAAACATTTCACCTTACGCCATTTTTCATTTATGAGCGGGTGAGGTCAGAAGGGTAGTCCTCGAGTTTCTCAGCAAGCCTTTAGGAGTGAGGTTGTTAGCCCCACGCTCTTTTTAACACCAGCAGGCGCTGGTACCCTTTGACAAACTTGGTCTCAGGAATCATCAGCCACGAAGGATAACTGTAACATGGTAAAAGTGTAAGGGAAAAGAGGAAAGGAAAAAGAAGAGTTATATAATGCAGAATATACTTTGATTTCCGTGTCACCTCTTGTTAAGAAATTCTTCAGTTCGGTGTTTCAAAAAGAAGCCTGCTTTTCGAGAATGTGAAACGTGTAGAACAATTTAGAAGTCTCCTGTTTGCCAGGAAGTTTTGTATTGAGTGATTTGATGATTTTTCTGAAGTATGTTTAGTACTATCTAGAGCTACTTTCTATAATGTTAATACTGATCGGTTTGCTTGCAAGATTTTGTTCCTGGCAAACCGAGTCACTTTCTTAAGTTAACGAGGAATGGTTCCTGGGCTGAAAATTGTTGGAATCGACTTTTAATATTTTTGCTCTCAGTCTCTTGAATTTAGGTTCCTCTTACGATCACATTGTCCAGATTTTATATTGATTTCTTGGTATCGAAATGATTTTAATATTATTGCTTTCCCAGAATTAATTATCTAATTTATTGTTCAATAATTTACCTATGTAGTCTGAAGTATTTTGTTTTTTAAGATCACCAAGATAAGGACAATAGACCGCTACCTAGAAACAGCTTTGAAGAATTAGAACGCTTTTCAAAGACTGGAATAACGAAAAATAAAATAAAAGAAAAAGATTCAAGAACAAATGAAGTTGGTCCAGCCTACCCCTTTAGTCAGGTCGATGCATTGAACGGCAGTGTTTAGATGCGCATAGCAGTTACATTCGAAATTAGGAAGCTTAACCCCCCCTCTCTCTCTCTCTCTCTCTCTCTCTCTCTCTCTCTCTCTCTCTCTCTCTCTCTCGTTTTCAACGAGGAAATGCTAGCTAGACACACATCCCCAGAGGAGGAAGCACTCGTCAAAGAATGGGTTGTGTCCAATGAAGTCCTTATAGTGGATACGACGATGTCAGAAAGATGAGGGAGGCTTGGCTCCAGAAAAGGGAAGTCTCTCTCTCTCTCCCTCTCTCTCTCTCTCTCTCTTCACTTTTACCGGTTGTCTAGTTTTATTTTTTAATGAAATGAAATCAGCTGGCGGTATACCTTAGGGTAAAAGTGGAAGTTACTTGTATTTTTTAGTGTACAACTATGATAACTATTTCCAATAGTAAAAGTGAGCTTGATTTTCAAGGTTAGAACTAGCTGACTTTTCTTTAGTAATATGGACACATTTAGTCGTCCATACTACTATTATATGACACCAAAGAAATTTATCCTTAACCATGAACACCACTGTTTAATGGTTGATGCCACTCCAGTGTGCTCGTTTTGAGAGAAATTGGGCTAAATTGAGGCAATATCGCTTCGTTTAAGGACAAATCTTTTTCCTCTCTTCCTTCCTCTGAGGTAATCTCGGGTAATTTAGGCCCCTTCGGTAAAGGCGTTTGTTCTGATTACTTCCTTGTGGAAATACTCCTCACTCTACGGTAATGATTTCCGGAACACAGCCAGATGGCCATCATTTTTATTTTGTTTTATTTTCACTTTTATATATTTCGATACGCCAAAGGAGTGGCGCCAATAGGGTAGAGCCTTACGGCTTCCAGCAAGCCTTTATGGGTGAGGTCGCTAGTCTTACACCCTTTTCCATGACAACTTCTGGCCCTGGTGCCGAGAATATGAGGCTACTGAAGGAAAAGCCTGTTGTAGCGATATGTTTACCATTTTTATTTGGAAAATGTTTGAAATTGTGGGAGAGTGTTTGTTAGCAGAAACACTAGGTCTTACACAGCAGAACAGCCCATAAGTGGTGAAAGTGAATGGGGAGAGAGAGAGAGAGTGGACTGTGCTGCCACAATTTCTTGGACAGTGTGCCATTTGCTTGTATTTTAAACATAAATATTTTGCTCGTATTGTGAACATTTAATTCAACCATTTGAATCCCTCCTTAGTCCTGTTCACATTCTTGAGTGAACAGCTCTGCTGTTACCCCAGTATTTCATGTCTCCTTAAGAAGTCCCTTCCTGTACTTATGGGGGGGGGTATCCGAATCAAATTGAACTTTTTTTTCTGGATTTCCTTTAGGTAGGCATTTGAATATATAAATTTAATGCTTTTTCGCTGATAACGTTCTGGAAGACCTGTGATATTTACAGCTCTGTTGCCCGTTTTTTGCAATTTAGTTGTGATGTTTTATGTTCATTATAATTTCAGAATTGTAATTTCAGCTGGTTGTTTAATTTGCTTGACGATTGCCATCACCGTGGGAGATATCAGAAAAAATGATTTCAATGGAGTTTCTAAAAGTTCATAAATGGTTGTGTCCGAAGTTCTGATTTCAATCAGTTTAACCGAAATTTGTCCGATATGAAAGTAATGAAATGTGGAATCATTTTACCGTAGACTTTGTCTGTCCTTTTCCCCTTTCTATTTCTCAGCACCCGATAAATCAGTATTGGCAGCAACTTGTGTGGATGCTGTTTCTAATGTGTGGTACGATAAACCTATTTCGCCTGAACTAACGCATCATTTTCATTTGTTTCTCTGTTGTTTTTCTTAGATGTAATTGGGTTCTACATTAAAGATTGTATATCCTCCCTTTAACTTTGTCGTAGATCTTGAATATTTATTCACGAGTAAATACCAAGGTTGCATGCCACCTCATATATATATATATATATATATATATATATATATATATATATATATATATATATATATATATATATATATATATATATATATATATTATACAAGTACATACATGCATACATACACCTACGCTCTTTTCACCTCAGGTGAAACATTTTTAAGAAGGGGTTACTATTCCAGTGACGTGCTCCAGTCTGGCTTCGATTCACCAAAGTCTGTTAGCAACCAGGTACCTAATTCACTTTCTAGGTGAATAGAGGGACTGGTGTTGTGAGTGCTATAACCATTAGAGTATTGTGTGTGGGCTGCAAATAGCCTCACTGTGTGGAAATTTACAGATGAGTAAAATAGGCAAACTGTAAAGTTTTCGTCTGTATACGGAAACGATTCATATTTCTACTCGATATTTTAGTGTTGTTGTCAATTTTGTATTTTTAACACACACAAATAGTACAACCCCCTCCCCACTGAAGCATAATTCTTATCCAGCGCAGGAGGATTGCACATGCGTGTTGGTTGCCGCCTAAAGAAAAAACCGAGGATGCAGATGTTCGCAGGGACTCACACAGAGCTGCATCCCGGGCTACGTGATGAGGAAATCGGAGTAGAGGGGAGCGAAATGAGTAACCACTAAGAGACGCAGTTGGTCGAGATCCCGGAGATAATTGGCTAATCAGAAATAATAATAAGAGATTACTGTAATAGTCTGTATTTCCTAATGAGAATCCTCCCGTGCCCAATAAACTCCATTGGTCTGACGCATCCTGTTTTCCTCGTATACTTTAAATTGGGTCGCTTAATGACCATTCCTGTCATACTAGTGCGCTTTGAAAGAAGTGTCGTGCGAGGAAGTTTTACGCTGTGTATGATAATATAAACGCTTTGCTTAAATTGATGTTTGAGCAAGATTGAAGCATTTTAAGTTTTTTCGTCGTTAAACATTAGTTTACTTAATGATTTTCGGCCACCTGCGTTTTGGAAAATCACCTTGATGCAAAAGAGGAAAATAAACTTTTATGTCTCTTTCCATTCTGCTAAATTCTTTGTTAACGTTGTTGAGAACCTGATACTAAATATTTCAAGCGAAATTGTTCATTTCAGACAGACATAAAGAGGCGAATAATTACTGGCTTTGTCTGACTTTCGTTGACTTATATGCCAATATCACCATATAGTTTTTAGCTCTATTCAGTTCCATCGATATTGTATTTTCTCTAGCCAGCCAGATTCAAACAAATCTCACTTTATGTTGATAAATTCAGGTCTTAAGATCGATTTATTTATTTACGTAAACTAACGTTACTTTAAAAAACAGGTAATTGATAATCATCAAGTGAATAGCTGTAATCCAAAATATGTGAAATGACTTAGTACTATGAACTTGTTCTGATATTCTGATCTTTAGACAGAAGGCAAATTTTCCACAAATGGAATTGCAATATTTTATCATTTTCAAAGTATTCTACTCTGACATTTTTTCCTGATATTTATGAGGTGTATATCTGCCAGGTTGTGTGTGTGTGCTTTATATATATATATATATATATATATATATATATATATATATATATATATATATATATACAGTATATGTGTGTGTGTGTGTGTATGTATATATATATATATATATATATATATATATATATATATATATATATATATATATATATATATATATATATATATATATATATTGTCTGTAGAATGTAACCAGTGTTTTTAAGTGTTAGGTAAGGTTAATATGCATTCCTTTATAAAATAGTTAAAGATACTTGTCGACTCTCCATGAAGAGTGTGATCTATATTTACGGACTTACCAGTTTATCGTTAGAATATATCAGCTTTCACCATCTTTCGACAAATGATATGTTGACGGGTAAATTGTTTCATTGGCTTCAGTGATATTCTTTCCGAGTGTACTGCCAATTGAATGTGAAGGTAGATGTTAGTGGTTTTAATTAATTTATTGAATTCATTTAATGTTAATAACTTGGATGTTCAAGAGATTCAAGATATTCATTGAAAAATATATCACATCTAAAATAGCAGGGTAAAAATAATGATGATAACGTACCTGGAAGCACAGAGGTCCATGAAGTTGAGGTGTTACTGTATTATGAAATGGACCATTCCATCACCAGCCTCATTCTCATCCTTTCAAGAAAGTTGGAACTTGGATTCTATTGGGCCTTTATTGTGGTCTTCTTCATTTTAGTTTTATAGCTTCATTCTATTCTTCATCCTTCAAAATCTTCACATCTCTCGATCATTCATATAATTACTTTTTCCTTTCCTTTCAGGTGTACAGAAGCCTCTTCCAGCCACTAAAGGTATCAAGACACCAGTTCAAGCGAGTCATAAACTGCATGAAGCTCATTCGATATGTCAAGTTTCAGGAGATTTACGCTCAAGAGAAGATAACGAGGGTTGACTCACTCTCTCTGGTGCTTTCAGGAAGGTGAGGAAGATGTTCCCGAATTATAAGCTTGCACTTACACAGTAAAATGAGTCTTTGGGCTGTAAATTTATAATTATGTGGATTCCTGTTTACTGAGAAGAAATGAGATATTCCATTTCAAAGCAGTTGTGAGTGCAAAGTAATTTTATGTAACTATAAGCGAGTCCACGTGCTCATGAATTTTGCTTCTTGAGCCAGATAGAAAATTATTGGTTCAATTTGTCTACGGGGTTTCCTCAAGCAAGTGATGGAACCTCGGTTGTCCAAAATTCATCTAAAGTCGATTGTATATTTTAGTACTTTTACTAAATGGTTAAAATTTACCTAAAAATCCATGTGGACTTTATTGATTGCCCCTTACGTTCACTAAAGTTGGTCATTTAAACGATTATATATTTTCTCATCTTTTGAAGACCTTCATATAACGATATGATCTCTTGATCTTGTAAGACCAAAGTTAAATACAATTTCATGTCAAGATGAGTGAAGAGTATTGCGCTGATGGCATTTCAGAAGCATCTCTACATCTCTCCCTCTTGACAGATTGGTGATCAGTCAGAATGGCCGAGCTCTGCACATCGTTTCTCAGCACCAGTTCCTTGACTCACCTGAGTGGTTTGGAGTCTCCACTGATGAATTCTTTCAAGTAAGTCCTAAGCGTACTTGAATTGTTAAATCTATGTAGGCAGTTGGTTGTTTGTGGGTGTGAGTGTGTCCCCCCATTGGGAAAATCATTTTAGTTTTGTGTCAAGTCTTCTTATACAGCAAACATGAGGATCCGTATTTGATCGTTGCCCTTCTTATACAGCAAACATGAGGATCCGTATTTGATCGTTGCCCTGTTACGGAAACTTACATTGCATTGAAGAGCAATAGTTTTCAGGTGTAATACTTTACTGCTAATAAGGGCGGGGAAGGCTGATTTTTATTTAACCATACAGATTAATATTAATTTAGTTATTCTTTTGAAAGGGTGAACTGCATTGTGAAGGAGGTTGAAACATGCTTTGAGTTAATGGAAAAGGGTATTCATAAGCAATTGATATGATTTAGGGTGTTTTCTAGAAATGTGGCACTATTGTTCTTGTTGAGTATTTAAGTTGAATATTAGCTTAAATCAGGAGTTATCTATTAAGTGTTAAATATGTATGTACTGAAATAGCACATCCTGACTACATTGTAACTCAGCCTCGGGAAATTAGCATCAAATGGTTTTTCAGTAGTTGGAGAAGTCTGTTTTGCATATCAGCTTCGTGGTTTCTATAAGACTTGGTCCTCTTGAGATCCCTCTTACTAAGAGATCCAGAATTCTAACATAAATCTCTGTTAGTCAGACTCCAGTGCTTATTGTGTTAATAATCCATATCAGTCCATTTCTGGTTTTTTTCCAATTGCCCTTCATCCATAATTGTTGGTGCCAAAATCCCCGTTCCCCATATCTAATGGTATGCTTCAGGATGTTGTTCTTCCATCTACATTTTTTATCTTTTAATTAATGTCTTCCATCTCACATCTTTTCATTTTACTTTGGTGGTGATTCAACCTTCCATATCTTACATTAACTTTACTTTTATATTTGTTACAGTTATGTTTTAGTTTATGTTTCAGTTATTGAATGATGTATTAGTTTATGTTTTTAAATTTAAGTTATATGTAGTTAATGAATGATTTCTTCTATCAGATATAATATCACTGTAAATGAATCTGTTGTCTATAGTTTTTCAACTTACAGTACTGCATAAGGAGTCTACCAAAAGTTCAAACAGATGCATTGTACAGCACTTAAAAATGTGGATAGGGCTGGCAATGCCTCACTTTATAATTGGTAGAATGGGCTGCTTTCATTGTGTTCATTACTATTTCAGGTATCAGCAACAGCTATAGAAGATTCCCGAGTTCTCATATGGCATCGAGATAAGCTCAAATTGACTATCATGGGAGATCAGTTCCTACAAGCTGTCTTTGACCACATTCTTGGGAGAGATGTTGTCAAAAAGCTAATGCAGGTAAACAGTATTATTCCTTTAAGTGATTATTCAAGCAACTGGAATATTAATATGAGGTATAGGTAGGGAAGGTAAAATTTAAGGAAATGCCAGCATTCCTGTTAAGGAGAATTCATGCACAATAATGACGTCATGACCTCTTAATTCATAATCGAAACAAGTAAACCAGAAATATAATAATATTAACAAGGCTCTATTGTTTGGATGATCCAGCTGTTCTTGACTCTTAGAAAAGAGCAACTTTGTAACCATAGTATGGTAATGTTTATTTCAGGCTAACCCTCAGCCTGCTTCTCAGAAAGAATGTATACCTGGAAAGGATTTATGTTGAATTTTCATCCAAAGGTTTCATAAGATTTGAGCCAGATTTAGATTTCATTCTGTTTTTAGAAAAGCATGAGTGCTACAATTCAAGCTTTTTATTGAACCCAGTACAAGCAGATCTAGTACAGCAAAAATTAAGTAAAAGTAATATGCCAAGTTCTCAGTTTCACAGTTTATAAAACATCTGTTGATATGATATTGTTTTGCAAAGAAGATACTGTACCTGGATATTTTTGAGGCTTTCACCTGTCATTAATCTCTCTTTCTTTTAATAATTTCAAAAGTTTTACCACATCACACATAGATTTTGGTCATTCATGGTTAGTGTAGTATCATTGTTATATTTTATATATATATTTTTTAGAAATTTGGGGTGTGAAGTGGAGATAGTTTGTACATTATATAATATGTGCACGTTGCATTAATCTAGAATATTCAAGTACTGTTTTGTATAGCTAGAAAATGGTTAACAAAGATATGAAGTGTACATGTATCTCTTAAGTTTGCTGGTACTGTTGTTCATAGGATAGTTTCTGTTAGGTGAGTACCTTTAAGGCAGTACTGCAATGGCTTAAACAATTCTTCTGCTCTGTTGGTTTGGTCACTCAATGCTTGGATTATAATAATTGTAGGTAGGTGTAAATTATGGCCTTGGAAAGAAAGCTGAGGGAATGAAATAGCAAAAAATAACATCCATAAATGGGATCAGAGAATTGGTTTAGTCTTTTACTATTATGAAGTTCCCTGAAGTATATTAAGAACTTGAAGACAAGGTTTGTTATTATAATGCAGTCCTTTTCTCCTTTCGATATGGTAAGCAATTTTTAAAATACTTGTCTGATGTTATACATAAAAGTTAAACAGAAATGCTGCTTGTTTAATAAATAAAAGCTAAATGAGAAAGTAAAACTAAAACCCTTGTAAATTTGTATGATGGGCAGCATGACTGGATCTCCCTCAATATTATGCACTTTCTGTGGTTATTTGTTTTGTAAAATATTCGTCCAAACCATTTCTGAAAATAGTTTGGATGCCTAATATCTCCGGAGGAGAGTTATTTGCATAATTATCTGTTCTGAGGTAAGTTGTTCCTTTTTATTACAAAATATGTATGTTAGCTTGAGGAACTTTTAATGTCAAGTGAAACAGATATTGCCCAGCATAAAGGACTGTAACATTGCCTCTACAAATTTCTTACACAAAACACTAATTACCGTTTGTTAATTTGATATGACCTTTTGGCGTATCAGTATAAAAGTTTCAAAGGGAATATTTACTCTTTTCAGATAAATTCACAATACATTTTTCTGAGTCTACAGTTTGGATTCATGCTACAGCACTAAATTGGTTTTATTAGCTAAGTCTATAGTATAGTAAAAGGATACCAGATATTGACTATTCACGAATGACGCCTTCATTTAAATCAAGTTAATTGCTTAATTAATATGCTATATATATATATATATATATATATATATATATATATATATATATATATATATATATATATATATATATATATATATATATATATATATACATATTATGTATGTATACTGTATATAGATATTCAGGTGAAAAATATGAAGTACATTACATAATAATACAAGATATATAAATGAAAAATAGAATTACACAATGGAATTATAAGGACAGAGGTCAGGCAAAGAATAGCAAAGCTAGAGAAGTGCAGAGCACCATAAGAATGTAACCAATTTATTTTAAAAATCACTTAATATATATCATAAGGACGAGTCAGAATTTACGAGACTGCTATGAATATGAGGACCAGGACTTAGACCAGGCAGTGGTTTAGATATACTTTTTTATGTATTAAAATCGGTAATGCACATGTTATGAAAATGGCTTTAGCTCTATACAAATTGATATAATTGGACAGCAATGACAGAGGTGGCAAATCTATCAAATTTAATATTAGAGAGTGCTTTCCTAAGTACACTTTGATAGTTTCATTTGTTCACATGATGCAGGAGGTCTTAGGGTAAAAAAAAAAAAAAAAAGAATAAAAATTACCATATCATAATGGTACTTATGTCAGCTGAATAACACCATTTGAGAAATATAGACCAAATAGAATCAGTTGTATATTTTTGTTTTATTATAGTGTCAGGGTTCGTGCCAAAGTAAATGTCCATTTGCTGTCTTAGAAATAGCAGTTGCTATGTCAGTAACAGCATAGTGAGTAAGGAATCGGCAAAAAATTTGTTAACTGTTGGCATTTTAGTACCTAAGCAAAAGGAAACTGCTAGAGAGAATGGAACTCCTTTTGTCTGGTTTCACCCTTTACTGTATTTTTTCCATGTGCTTTTCTTGACCTTTTAACTTTTTAAAGAGTTTACCCAGTACTTTTAAGCATTGAAATGGATCTTTTTTTAGCTATCATAGACTATTTTGATTGATCATTACATTGACCTTTTTAAGTTACAAAAGACCTTAACATTCAAGATTAATTTTTTTTTTTTAGAAAATACCCCAAAAGGCCTTATTCAATTTTAACAATGCAATATTGTTAGGTAAGAGAATGCTGCAAGAATTTAATACACTTTGGTATGATAATTACCTCTACAGATCTTTTATGATTTCTCTCATGAAGCACAGGACTGTGATTTTTTATAAACCATGATTATTTGTTTCTATCCAATAGATGTAAATAGCGCATCACCACTAGCTAAGGACTGCAGTGTTAAGATTTTGTGAGATCCTCTGTTTTATGGAGAGCTGCAATGTTCAAGTTCTTATTTGTTAATATTTTCGTTTTTACAAGAAAAAAAGAACAGACAACAAAATAAAGAGAAACCAGGTATTTGTGAGGGAAATTGAAATCTGAAAATATTTCTATTTGAGATTTTTTGTGATTTTCTTTTGATTTAGTATATAATACCTCATTACAGGAAAATATAACTCAACTTCAGCCCTCATGCTTCTCTCTCTCTCTCTCTCTCTCTCTCTCTCTCTCTCTCTCTCTCTCTCTCTCTCTCTCTCTCTCTCTCTCTCTCTCTCTCTCTCTTATATAGTAACCATAACTCATCATCGATTCTGAATATGAATATGAAAGCATGATTTGTTTTTCCATGCAGAAAAATAGTAATTGTTGTTAATAAAGGGGCATTGTTTAAGAGAAGAAAATATGGATTGGGATGCTGGTCATGTTGTGCCATTTAATTAATTTAGGCATTATTTTATTCCTATTGTAAAGTCATAGCACGTAACAGCATACGTCTCAGATTAACAATGTTTGTGCATTATGTGCCACAAGTAGGTTTCAGCTCCTGTGAGTGTAGGTTATAGAAATTTATGACAGCAGGTATCTACTATTCTCACAAATTACTTTTTAATTACCAGTGAACCTTTCAGGACTCATTATATACAGTTTTTCATACGTAGTTTTAAGGATTTTATCTCATACTTAAATTCTTAATTACAGTATATTTAATTATTCTTGTTATTCAAGTCATCAGTATTATTAATTTAACATTTTTAAATATTTACTAGATAAATTTTTCTGTCTTTGCATGATTTTCAGCTCATATTTTTGCACAGTTTCCAAGCAAAATTTTTTTATGATTTTTTCAAGTTATCTTAATCATTTTTATTCTTGCAATAATGGTTTTGTGCAGTGCTCTTAAGTTTTGGAGAAAATCTCTAATTGTGTTTTACATTGTTAAGAGACTTTTCTTTAAGTAGTGGTTCTCCATTTCCCCCTTTAAAAATGACACTCTTTGTCATTGAGATCTTGGGCTCCTTTTTCATATAATGTCACTTTTTTTGGACTGAAAAATTGTATTTTCTTGTTCTAGATGTTAGCTTTATTTTAAGAAGAGATTTGATGTTGCATTACATACAAATAGTTTAGTCTTTTTGCAACACTTATTTTAGAAATTAATTTTTTTCATGTTACATAGAAACTAATTTAGTGTAAGTTACATTAATTTTACGCTTTGTTGCAGTTTTAGTTCTTCGAGACTAAGTTTAGTCTTGTAGTAAGTGACTTACTTGGCAGCAACATGCATTACCTGTACACTCATATTTTCAGGTCTCTTTTACACATGCAGTTAAAGTTTTATTGATGTGTATTTCCAGTTATACTTAAGCTGATGTTTGATTCAGTATATTATCATAACTTTGAGATGACTTGAGAAGTCTCTAGGCAGAATGTGTTAGAGGGACCATACACTAACACTTGTACATTGATAATAATGATTTCATCTCCAATGATCTTGACCAAAAACTCTTTACCAATACTTACAGATTGCAGAGTTTAGAAGAGTAAGTCAGCATCTTGTTACTGTGGTGCAATTCTCTCTTTCTCCCTCTCTCTCTCCCTGACACTGTCTTTCCATCTCTGTTCTTTTATAATATTTTCCATTACTGTATCATGTGTAAATTTGTAAGACTTAGAATATCCTGCCATACCAGAGTATCTTGATTATCCAGTTTTTTTTTTTTAATGTGTGAAAACTGCTTTTTTTCTACTCATTAATTTGACTGAATTGTTTGGTATTTATGTGGACATGCACACCAATGGACATATGATTTCTTTAATTATTATACCATGTTTGAGGAAGGGTGTACGTTTAGGAAAGTAAGTAAGCCTAGAATTTTTACTGAGAAAACTTGATACAAATGTAGCTATCAATTATGTTTTGAGGTCAGATTAATTACGCATTACTTTGTTATTATGTACCTGTATAATGTCGTCATCATCATCATCAGCCACAGCAGCAGCACAGTAGTGGTAGCAGTATTATTAGTAGTAGAAGTATAGTACAGTACAGTAGTTTCAGTAGTATTATCTGCTGTTGTCATCATACTTCAAAAGTAAATTTTTCTCCTTTAAGATGATTGCAATTCTGAAATTATCCATAGCAGTCTTCCTTGAAAGAGTTTGTAAAACAAAATATGGTTTCGTATTTTTACTTTCTCCTATTCCTCAGTCTTAATTGTTGGTCACTGCAGATACTAATTGCAGAACATCTTTAAATGAGTAGTTACTTTAGGTAATGACTGGTGACTGTACTTCAAGAGAATGCTTCTCTTTTACCTGAGAAATTTTTACATTTATTGGACATAAAAAAAAAATATTATATCAGGTAAAAGTTTTTCTTCACAATTCCAGTCATCAATTGTTCAGCATCTTTCAATGAAAGCTTGCAACTTTAATAGTTTATCCCATGGCCCTTTTGTCTTGTTTTGAGTTTTATTATAGGCTTAGTATATTCTGGAATTATTTAAAAAAGGGAAAAGTTTGAAGTTAACTGAAATGAAAAGTTGTCAACCCCTTCACTCACTTGTGCATATATTTATGGTATAACAATGTCGCTAGATACTGTACTCTTTTGTCTAACAGACAGAAGATCATTTATAGCACAGCATGCACCACCAGGAACCTCAGTTATCCGTCAGTCACCTGCCTAAATTTTGTATGCCTGCAGCTCTGTCAACGCCTGAGTAGAATTCCATAGATTGTATCCACTGCAAGATCATCAATAGACACTATTTGACAAGAATGTAGATAAGTTGCAAGTAAATACCATGAGACTATCCAAGAAGCAGAGAATTTTCAGTGTAATCATCAGACCTTGCAGAGCTTCAGCCTACCAAAACAAGAGGAGCTATTTCTGCAACTGGTATTGTGAAAGGAGCACTGTTTTGTTCTTTAAACACACACTTCTTTTCTTTTGATGACTGAAGAATTTGTTGGTTGTGGTCATCACGGGTTTTAGTTTTTAGTTTCCAGTGGAATGGGAAGGCTTCTCCAGCATTTTGAAAAGGTTCCTTGAGGCTTGTCCATCATTTTAAAGAGGTTCCAATAAAACCTTTCCTTAGTCTCAAAGTTTCATTAAGGGGATATATTTTTGATGAATATTTTTGAAATTTAAAAAAAATGGTTAAATGGCCGTAAGACATTAGCAACACCTTCGTTATCACGTGACCAAAGCATTTTTTCGAAATATTAAAATTGATGGGGTTTTGGGCCTCCGCCCCCCACCACGGTGAGGTAAGGCTGACGTTTTTCTCCTAATGACTATTGTAATTTTTTCCTTTATTTGCCTAATTTATTAATTATTTTGATTTTTATACCACCTTATCTCCTACGTCTGGCAGCAACAATGGCATTTGCTTGGTCTAAGAGAGGATGCTGACTGCCGAGAAAAAGCAGAGTCAGTTCCCCACAAACATTGAAAGTTGGCGATAGCAAACTTTTTACTCTGAGCAATTTTTTCGCTATTTGCGGTGTTTTTTGCCGTTTTTTTTTACATCCAGTAACTCTAAATGCAACCTATATACTTTCACCTTCACAGATACGCTCACAGTTGATGAAATGAATAAAGGATGATGAAAAGGGAGTATATGATGACAAGTTCATTATATCTAGATCTCAGTTACATAATTGCTGGGGTAAAGTTCAGGTCGATGTCTCTGCCAATAGATAGGATACTGACATTTCAATGCAGTGCCAATCATGTAGGTTTACGGTTAGTGCCCCAGCAAAGCGAATTAGCAATGGAAAATCTCAGCACCATCAGTTGAATGAGATAAATATTGAGGAAATTGAACACAACTTCAGCTATGAGAAATTCAACTTACTAACACATCTGTTTGTCACAAGTGAAAGTATAGAAGAAGTTCTTCATTTGAGAGACAAAAAGGCTTGAAAATCAAACTCCAAAGACCAAAAAGACCAAACAAGTTAAAAAAACAACTGAAAATGAGTCAAGAATATCAGCCTGGTAGCTACTAAACTTTTAATGTCTTAGTTTCAAACCAGGCAACAATGAGTCAGGTGGTACTTGATGATACCCTCGCCTCGAGCGAATAATACCCCTTTTCATAAAGGGGGGCAGGTGACCTGGAGCCAAAAATCAACCAAAATAATGCTCTTAGATAAGTTTTCCCACGAGTGCCAAAAAAAAACACTTGTTGGCCTTTACGGTCGTTTTTCTCGTTTTCACTTTTTTGCACTTCAAATGCTAACTACTTTTTTATTTTTAGGCCAATTTTAAAGTTAAATGTACCATTGGAAAGAGGAAAGATTTTTTCTTAGAATGACGAAGAACCTGTGATAATCAAATTATACAAATTTTGGGGGGAAATCTCCCCCTTGCCCCATCTCAAAAAAAAAAGAAAAAATAGAAAAACTCTTCCCATGATTTTTTGCCTACTGTGATATATTTTCTGTGTATGAAGCCGCATTGCAATAGCTCTAAAAATGAAGGAGGAGAAACATTTTTAATTTTTTTATTTTATTTTTTTTATTAAAATCCAAAATAATCATCCAATCACTCTCAAATTTTTTTCTGGAACATCACCTTATATATATGTATAACATATACAAATATCATAAAAATCGGAGTATTATTTCTATATAAGTGTGCGCTCCCCTTAAGCCTCCAAGTGAGTCTTTACAAGAAGCCTCACTGTGGATCTTACACTGTAGATAGTTTACCTCTTTGTGTTTTCATCTTCAAGGCAGTTTAGTGAGATTCACTATATATCCAGGAGAGTAGTGAATTCTAAGAGTTGTTGGATTTTATAGATATCCTTTGCAGCTGACCTCATGGTAAAGACCCAAACTTAAGGAAGTCAGGCCATACATAAGCACATTTTGCCCTCACTTCTTTGACATCTGTCAGTAGTGATGAAGAGTGTCTTCGACTGTGTTTGGTGAGGGTGGTCTGTTATCACCTTGGGAGAAGGAATGATCCAATAATTGACCCCTAAAGAATTCATTTTCCACATGTTGCTCTGAGAAACAAGTTTTAAAGACCATGATCACCTACTGCCTCATGCAGGTCATCCTGAGAACTTACTACTGGGACCAGTAGTAAGCTGTGAATTTGATGCCACAAATTGATTTTTTATAGAAGAAAATTAGTTTTTCCTTTGAAATCATTAGGGGCCCAGTGAGTTCTCTCCTTCCTTCTCATCTTATCTCACAGCCTCTTTTCCAGACTACATGGAAATTAAGGCAGAAAAGGCTCCAAGTGGTACATGTGGTGCACTGCAGCAGTTACTTTGTCTCTCAGACAAAAGAGTGCAGTGTCTGGGGACATTTGACACCATGAATGTGGCCATATATGGGTGATGGGATTGTGTGAAAAAATTTTTTTAAATTCATATCATGCTCATCATTAGTTTTCAGATCTTGAAGGATTTACTGGTCCATCTGCATAAAACACGAATACATTACATTAGTACTTTATAGTTAATCATCAGTAACACTGAAGCTTAATATTAGGCTGGTGCTCAGTGCATACCGAATCAAAATTTTTCAGCGTTAAAAAAATATATGCTTTTTAGTACCACAGCAGATTTTTAGAACACACCTTTTCATAAAATGACATTAAGACCAATTATTTTATGTTCCATCAAGTGTGCATTGGCATTGAAACTAAAGATTTTTATACAGAAAAGTTGAGATTCTCTGGTTGGTAACATCTAGGCTACCCTTAAGCTGTATGTGGATGCGTTATACGTCCTTGGAGTAATGTATACCAATGTTAATGTTATCATTACTGTTATTGTTATTATTGATGATTTTTGCTAGCAGCTATGATCTGTATTGCCTTGTTTAACCATTGATGTTGTCTTGTGTTCATAATATGCTGAGCCTTTTCATGCCCTGCTATTATGGTGGTGGTGATGGTGGTGGTGGTGTAGATTTTCAATCCTTGAATACCCCATTTTCATAGCAAACAATAAATGATGCAGTTTATTCCATAGAATTTTTTGCAGAACATTGCTTGTATGAAGTGTTGAAAATGAAAAATGACAATCGCATGTTGTAAGCCAACTTGTCATGATCTTTTGGTGAGAACTACATAATAATTCGTGCTATAAATATTGAATATAATCATTATCTTTCTTACATTTTAAAGTTCACTTAATTAATAACCTTTGCAAAAAATATTTGTAAAATAATAATATATATATATATATATATATATATATATATATATATATATATATATATATATATATATATATATATATATATATATATATATATTATATATGTGAATATATATATATATATATATATATATATATATATATATATATATATATATATATATATATATATATATATATATATATATATATATATATATATATATATATATATATATATATATATATATATATATATATATATATATTCACATTCATTAATTAATTTTTTATTACTATAATATTTCACTTATTTAAAAAAATTGTCATTTTGTCTCATTATCTACTTTTTTATATAAAAATCTACACAATACTTATCACTGTGGAATGGCTTACATTATTTATTTGCAGAGTCTTAGATTTATTTTGCCAAATTATTTGATGAACATGAAGCACAGGGAATGCAGGAATTGTTAGGTGTTCTAAAAAGAGATTATGGCAAACTGGACATAAAGGTTACCTTAATCTGTCCATGTTTTATTTTGGAATGAAAGGATGATTAGCTAGACTGTGAATGATTTGTAATTGAAAAGCAGAAGCTCTTGCATGAAAGGTCATGTTTGTATTAGATAGACAATACTGTACTATGAATTTGAAAGAAATCGCTTCCTTGACAGAGACTTGGAGAATGCTAGTCTTGTAGCAAGACACATTTTTTTCCTTTTTACATTTTGAATTCTGACAGACCCAGGTTATAGTATGATTGAAATAATTAAGCCTCGTAGATACTTTATTGTGAATGTTTTAGTGCTAGTATTGATATAAATAGCAAACCAGAAAATTGATAAGTGATGTATTAGCATATTTGCTATTTTACTGATGCAGAATGGCAAGTGTGGTTGAGCTTGCTCAGAGTAATGATAGACCTCTTCTTAGGCAAAATTTACATGTCTTCTCTTATTAAAGTTTCTTCCTCACTCTGTTTTAAATACAGCTCTTTATCATTTCCACTTCATTATGTTAAAAAAATTTGGTTAAAAAATGTAACTTTTCCAAGTCCTTGAACTTATTTGCTTAACAAAGTGCTGAGCTGATGCATTAGTATTTATCTTACCTAATAACTTTAGTAAATAATTCTAACATGTGACTTTTCCACTTTTCAAAGCTGACTCTAGTAACATTACACAAGGATGTGAGTGGTTTGATCCTTTTGTTTTATTTGACTGGAACATATCTTATTTCAACAGGTTATTTTATGGGTTCCTATTGTGTGAGGTGTAATACAAGATTTTATCGTATGTGTGTTTGATATGGTTTGGTTTACTCTACATATGCATATGTATCCTTTCATATGTTACAATTGCTTGAAGTTTGAAAGGCTCCACTTTGAATTTAAATAGCTTTCAATTTCTGGGTATCATATTAATTGATGGCCATGTAAATTGTCTTTATCTTCAAAGGGTTTTCTAAAGTTATAAAAAACTCATATAAATATATTAACTGTAATTTTTTTTCAATGTTTTTATTATATACTGTATTTTTGTTGTTTTTGTGCTTTGTAGTTGAATTAGAATAATTGTGACTAATAATTCTGTAAGGTTTTATAAACTTCTTTATATAAAAGTACAGTACATACCAACTTGAACCTAACTGGACTTTTCATGTAAGGTATTAATGTCAGTGGATGAGGTTGACTGTAGCAGTAGATTAGTTTCTGATTTCCTGTAATAATACTAGATTTTGTTGTGACAACAGTCTTTGGTGACCTTTTGAAAGTAGCATGTTTATTGCTGATGTCTTATATTCTGATGTATCCTGGAACAAAACATTTTATTTTATAAGCCTAATCAATATGTAATGTTCTTGTACAGTATGTAGGTTATGTCTGTGCTCTAATACCTTAAACTATGATGAGGACAGGAGGGTTCTCATGTGTATCAACACCCATTTATGAACTGCAGCAACTCAGACTAAAATACCTTGAAGACAACAAACAGTGATGTAGGATTTCATGATTTTGAAGTGAATTATCTGTAAGCTACTCATTGCACATTATATTAGGTACAAATTTGATATGCATTACAAATATGAAATTGTCTGTGGTTTACAGAGTTCAGGAGTAATGCTGTTTGGTCACTGGAATCTTTTTCTGGGCTACAGTATGGGTTTATGAAGTGTAGAGAACTTCTGAGATGGGAAGAAATTTGGCTGTTCTTCCTCATAAAAAAGGAAAGTTGATATTTTACCTTATAACCATATCATCAGAGTTAGGGCAGATGTTTATTAGTAAAGAAGCTCAGGTTATGAAGTAGATACAGCAATAACCTCAAGAATAATCAAAGGCAGAGGGGTCTGGGTTTTGGAAAAAACTACTTTAGATGAGGGGAAGGGTGACCATTTCTTACCTTAGCCCATTGAAAATTATACTGTGTCTCCCAAGGGGAGGGCTACAACTGCATGTTGTGCCATACAAAACAACCCCAACCATGCAAGTTGTATGGGGCTCATCCTCTTCCCTTCCATGTAATACACAGTCCAGGAGTTGATTTTTCTTTTTTGCTTTGTAAGGGGTGCTGATGCTATTGTAGTCCTTTCTTTTGTTGTCGGAGGGGTCCTCTAGTAGTGACTGGAGGCTTGTAGGGCTCAGATTCACACCAAGCTTTCTTAGACCAAGGAATCAGAAACTCTCAAGGGTATTGTTTCCCAGATTCCCCTTTTTCAAGAACAGTATATATTGTGCAATTCTGTTGTCAGGCTCGTTCAACAGACTCTTCAAAAAGGGTCCCAACAGGTATGGGAAGAATGCAACAGGGAGGTTACATTGGGGAGCAAAATGTTTGAGCCTTCCTTTCAAGCCTTAATGCAACACTCCAGAAAGTCGTAGAGTGCTCCTAGTAGGGTCCATGTCAGTGTTTTAGCTACTGCAGTGAACATTGTTCTGGAAGACTCTGGAAGCTCTTTAATAAGTGGAGCCTAGCATAAAATTCAGTCATGGCTGTCCTGAGTTTTTTCTCCTAGGGGTCCCAAATTCCTGAGTAGCCCTATCCAATGGGAGCTTTGGCCGCCTCTCATAAGGGAGGACAAATGTTGCTTATTCCTTTGTAGCATTATCAGTTATTAGGATGGTGGAGACAAATAGCTTTATTTCTGCCATAAACTCTCATTTCCCAGTTATCACAAAATTCTGAAATTCTGACTTCACATGATTGATTGTTTCAAAAGCGAAGAGACAGAAGGCTGATGCCTCCTAGGGAGGTTATTGGTTTTGTAAAATTGTTGTTGCACTATATTTTCCATTAAACTAGAGAAAGGTTGCTTCTTTGGCTTTCATTAATATGGCTGCTTCTATTTGGCTTACATTGCTATATTATTAGGCAGGATAACCATCTTCTTTGGCAGTTGCTGAGTTCATATTGAAGGAAGGACCAAGTGCCATTCAGTGTTGGGAAAGGCTGCTCTGTCCTGAAATTCTATATGCTCAACCTCAATCAGTTTTCCTTTAATTGATGAGGTATTTTCTATCGGGTGAAATGATGTACATTAAAGTGTCTCGTCAAGGGTTAGCAGTGTCATTCTCAGGGGCAGATATTGATGGCCCTAATACATTCTGGTTTGAGGTTTTATTGTCTGACCTGGTCTTATTACAGTATTGTTACCAGTCGGAGCTCTGGGAGTAAGTAGGCTGTCTCTTAGTATCTACAGTATTCAGATTTCAATGGGGATGTAGACAACTGGTTCAGCTTCTTTTTTACCTAGGTTTTTTTATTACCTTGTTCCCATGACCTAAGATTTTTGGTGAGAAACCTATCTCTGCCTGAGCAGACTGTGCAACCTCTGGGGATCATGGATAACATCTTTGATTTGCTGATGCTCAGTAGCAAGTCCTCAAAGGAGTTCCACTCTCATGGGGTCATCCTTGATACTGTTCAAGATTTCCTCCAGGAATTCTGAAAATACGGCTACCAGAATTTTCATATCGGAAGCCTGCATGAACTGATGAGCCAAGGCAGTTTACCACCACTGCCTAGCAGTAATAGAAAGTACAGCATGCTGAATTTCCCATTAGGTAAGCCTGCATGAACTGATGAGCCAAGGCAGTTGTATCACCACTGCTTGGCAGTATAGAAAATACAGCAAGCAGAATTTTCCTATCAGGGAAGCCTGCATGTACTGATTGAGCCAAGGCAGTCATATCACCACTGCCAGGCAGTATAGAAGTTCAGGATAAATCACTACCCCCTAGAAAGTACAGACACTTCAGTTGGGGTTGGGTGGACCCCTGTCAGATTGCTGCTTGGGAAAGGCAAGATTCTCATTTGAAGCATCTCATGTGAAGCAGAAGACTGTTCCCTAGATCTTCTGGATTCAGAAGGGAAATTTCAGTGGCTATATTCACTTCATGTTGGTTATTTATTTATTAGGAGCTAATTCATTTTGTCACCTGTTAATTTCTTTTGTAAGCTCCTTTGAGGATGAACAGTGGCTATGCTATCAAAGAACAGGTTTTGACGTAGGAAAAGCCTGTTTTTGATAGCCGCTGTGAGTCCTCAAATCCTCCCACTTTCTCTAACAAAAGGGCATACGACTGGGGTGAACATTTATCTTGCATGAACCTGGCGTGTAATGAAGATGGCCGGAGTATGCTGTTGTCACATCTATGCGAGTGAGACGTAGAGAACCAAGGTAGTTGTTGTCCTGTCCTGAGTCCTTTATAGTCTATCACTGTGCCAACAAGCACTATCCTGGCCAAGACTAACTACTATAAGAAAATTCTTTGTAATTGGTTGGTCTGTCTTATGGAGCCTTGGGGGGACCATAAAGGTAACTTTTGAGACTCACAGCAGCTGCCAAAAATAGTTTTTTCCTACGTCAGAACATGGTTTATCATGATTTTGAGGATAATTGTAAAGTGCAACAGGAAGTGGATAAAACTTGAATATGAATGGGTTCAGTACCAAATTAGAAGTAAGAGTGATAAAACCTCTTGTGTGTTAAAACTATATATTTCAACATTGGAGATGGTTATACTGTACTGTATTGGTAATTTTAGAAACAGGTACAGTACTTAGGAACTGATAAGAATCAAATTTTAAAGCATTCCTAATCTATGCCCCATTATCAGACCAGATCAGTGAAATTCTCAGTGTAAATACTTTATTGAAATTGATCCCTGTCTTTTAATGAGTCTGAAGACAATTATAATACATTTCATAGAAACAGAGGAAGAGTAGTAAAAAACAATATTTGAAAGATGACTAGCCCAAAATTTACTAAAAAGGGATTTTGACAAAGGAAAAATCTATTTCTGAGGAAGGTCCCGTGTCACCCAGTGAAATTCCATTACAGCACGAATTTCTAGGTATAATATGCTAGATATACCAGAGAAAAAGAGCTTTCAGGAAAGCTGGGGTTACTACCCCCAGTCGAGCGTCTTCTAGGAAGACGTCGGTATAAAGAAGGGTGAGTGAAATACCACTACCACGGAAACATACTCGAAAGATCTCTCCCTATCAAAACCCCCGGAACAGAGCGGTGAGCCGTTACAGCCCCTACACTCGACACCCGCCAGGACGGCGACACCAGCGCCATCTACCTCATTCCATGCTAGCACTAACCCCAGACTTGGCATGTGCAAGAAAAAAGGGGGGGGAGCCATAGGTGAGTCAGGGAGGGTCACCGGGTGACACGGGACCTTCCTCAGAAATAGATTTTTCCTTTGTCAAAATCCCTTTTCTGAGTCCAGTCCCGTGTCAGCCGGTGAAATAGTGACAGAGAATCATGCCAAGGCTGCAAACTACGAGGAAACTGGGTAATCTGAAGAAAAAAACATAAATCACGAAAGCAGTTTTAATGAGGGAATCTCTTACATGTGAGAAAAACACTAAACCTAAGGCACATCAAAGACTTAAGACTAGAAAGACAAGGGGAGGTCCCCGGCACGACGGGGAAGGGTTCCCCAAAACCACTCAACATCACTAAAGTACAATATTACACGAAATTGGATAGGTACAATGGTGTATACAATTTCAAATGGCACATACAATCTCAAAACTACACACGCAAACTTAAGCTAAACACGTAAGAGATCAACCAATTAGTAAGCAAAACACACAGTGTATAAACACATATCTGGGGTACATGGAGCAAAATAAAAACCGCCCAGTACCCCACAAGAAAATACAATCGTAACATGTCAGATTACAGTTTCCAGTCAACAGAGACAAATTACATCAATATGAGGAGCAAGGCAGTGAGGCATGATCAACCAGGAGGACAAGCAGAGAAGTAAATGAGGCAGGCGGGCGGGGGGGGAAAGGAGGATAAGGATATGATTGGTTAAGGTGGGGAGATGACACTTCCCACAGCTATGGTAGAAAATTTCAGGGCTTCGAGCGATTTTAAATAGTGGCGTTTAAACACTAGAGGTGATTTCCAACCCGTATATTTAGTCAACTCTGAGAAATCCATATTATGAAAGTAATTAATGGAAGTAGCAACTGCTCGAATATCATGAACCTTAGGAACTGAATCTGGGTTGGCTTGTTTAATAAAATACAGATTTTGTTGTCTTATACCATTCAGTGACAGAGTACCACCTTTCTCCCTGATAAAAAGAGGACCCGACTTACTCTGTGGAGTTCTTAAAAGGTAAGATTTAAGTGTATGAACTGGACATAAAGACTGGTCTTGTGGAAGGGGCACCACCTTCCAAGGAGACCACCTGTCTTGTGGGTCTTCGTTTTTGGCTAAGAATCTAGGATCAGGGGAAAGGAGGACCTCTCCGAAGGGAGGAAGTTCACAAAATTATCACCTCTAGTGAGAGCTGACAGCTCTGAGATTCTAGCACCTGAGGCCAAGCTAATCAGAAATAAGGTCTTCCTTAACAGATCCTGATAAGAGCATTGAAAGTTATCTATCTCTGATGCTAACTTAAGGACGTCATTGAGAAACCACGTAACGGAATGTGGGCGTGATACGGGTCTCAGACGAGCGCATGCTCTGGGGATGGATGAAAAATAGGAATCTGTAAGGTCGATTTTAAAGCCGTACAGGAATACTTTCTTCAGGGCTGACTTGGCTGTGGTAATAGTGGCCGGAGCAAGGCCTTTTTCAAATAGTGATCTAAAGAAAGAGACTCCTAAATTAGTCGTCATAATCTTGGCTTCAGATGCTTTTAGGAAGGAGGCTAATTTTTTGACTGCTGAATCATATTGTCTAAGAGTAGAATCTCTTTTATCTGACTCAAGAAATAGTGTTGACAGGGTCAATGTTTGCCCCTTTTTGGGCTGCGAATTTTATAAAGTCCATAAAACTAGGGCATTCTGAATTCTTGAGGAAGCTGACACAGTCTTGGTTTGTACTGTCTGGGTCAGTATGGGCTTGGGAATCCGAAGACTCCGCAGTCCCAGTTCCTGAAGAAGAGGGAACCAATTGCTCTTCGGCCAGTAGGGGGCTACAAGGGCTAGTTGACCTTTGAATGTCCTGAGTTTGTGTAATACTTTCAACAGTAAATTTTTTGGAGGATATAGGTAAATTTTCTCCCATTTGTTCCAATCTATTGTCATTGCGTCCGTGGCGTATGCCTGAGGGTCCAGGTTGGGGGCCACATAACAGGGGAGCTTGAAGTTGCTTTCTGTCGCGAACAGATCCACTTGGAGACCAGGAACCTGGCGGCAAATCCATTTGAAAGATTCCGTGTCCAGGGACCACTCCGTCTCCAACGGAGTCGTTCTGGACAGGGAATCCGCCACCACGTTCCGTACCCCATGCTAGGTGGGTGGCTGACAGGTGCCAGCCGTGCTTGTTCGCCAGGGAGAAGATAGCAACCATTACTTGGTTTACTCGACCTGATTTGGAGCCGCCCCTGTTGATGCAATGAACTACCACTGCGCTGTCCAATACCAACCTGATATGAATCCGGTTGGGGGGGCTTTTTTTCGTTAAAGTTAGAAAGACCGCCATAGCTTCCAGGGTGTTTATATGGAACTGCTGAAACATTGTGGACCACGTTCCCTGTACTTTTGTTTTGGGAATATCCCCCAGCCGCTTAGGGAAGCGTCTGTGTGGACAACTAGTGCCGGAGGGGGAAACTGAAGCGGAACTGACTTTGAGAGGCCCTTGACTGAGGTCCAAGGCCGCAGTCTTGTTTTCAAGATTCGAGGATGGAGGAGACCTTGTCTCTGAGCTTGACATTGGCTCGACTCCGCCACACTCTGTTTATGTCTTTGAGTTTCGCTTTTAAGAGCAGGTCTGTCACTGAGGCAAATTGAAGGGACCCAAGGACCCTTTCTTGGGATCGGCGGGATGCCGATTGATTTTTGAGAAATTTTCTGGTGAGAGATGCTATCTCCTTCCTCGTGGGAGGTGGGAGGGATAACGTGTGAGCAGACAAATTCCACTGTAGGCCCAGCCACTGAAACCGGGACTCCGGAGTCAGGCGAGACTTTTGTCTGTTCACTTGAAAACCTAACGATTCTAGGAAGTTGATGACTATGGTCGTAGCCTTCTGACACTCCAGAACTGTTGGTGCCTAAATTATCCAATCGTCCAGGTACGCTGCTAGGGATATCCCTCGGGACCGGAGTTGTTGAACTACCGTGTCCGCCAGCTTGGTGAATACTCTGGGCGCAATGTTTAGGCCGAAGGGCAGACCTTGAACGAGTAGGCTTGATTCCTGAGTCTGAAACCGAGGAACTGAGAGAAGTTCCGGCGCAACCGGGGCGTGATAGTAAGCGTCTGAAAGATCGATGGAGGTGGTGACGGCTCCACGCGGAAGTAGAGTCCGTACCTGAGCTATTGTAAGCATGCGAAATTTGTCGCATTTTATGTAGAGATTTAGACGCGACAGATCCAGGATCACTCTTTGCTGATCTGAGTCTTTTTTGGGAACTGTGAATAACCTGCCTTGAAATTTTAGGTGCCTTACTTTCTTTATTGCTCGTTTGTTGAGCAATTCTGCCACATAATCCCGTAGGATTGATGAGGGTGGCTGGTAAAACCTGTTCGGAGGAGGAGGTTCCTTGATCCAACTCCAACCCAGACCTTTGGACACTATACTGTGTGCCCAAGGGCTGAAGGTCCATTGGTCCCTGAACCAATAGAGGCGACCACCTACCTGTGTTTTCTCAGTGGGAGGGAGCGGGTTTGTTCCCTCTACCACGTCCAGGTTTTCCCCTTGGGGTGGTGTTCGCCTTCCCTCTGTGAGGGGCCCTGCCTCTTCCCCCCCTTGCGATTCTGTTAAGGCCGTGAAAGTAACCCCGGCCCTCAAGGGAATGAGCTGGTTGGACCAGCACATATTGTTGGGGGAGAGCTTTTGAAGTGGAGGGCTGTGCCGCTGCCGAGACTGGGACGGCTTGAACTACCGTCTGCTGGTGGGGCCTTTTATGTCTCCTAAAACGTTTGCCTCCTCTCGTCTGGGGGCCACCAGATTCAGAGGTCTTGCGTTTGTAGGTGGGGATGCCCCAGCGAGAGCGCAGACTCTGGTTGGCCCTTGTAGCCTCAGTCATGACGTTCGTAACCTCTTCTTCTGGGAAGAGGTTAGGTCCCCAGATCGAGCTCTTTACGAGCTTGTTAGGCTCGTGATGGATAGTAGCGTTTGCGAAGATGAACTTCCTACATTCCAGTCTGGCCATGATGAATTCAAACAGGTCAGACTGAAAGCCAGCTAACAGGGACTTAGCTAAGACCTGGAAAAAGGGCTCGTCCGCGCAGGAGACGGCAGTGGCTTCTGTGAGGCAGACGGAGTTCAGGGACCGGGCTAGCTTAGTCCGGGCATCAAACTCCGCCTTTAGCAAAGATTCCGGCAGCTTGGGGAGTTCCTCACTAAACTGTGAGGAAGCACAGAGGGGTCCAACTTCCCGACCGTGAAGGTGGACGGAGCATCCATCCAGAACTCATCACTTCCCGGGAACACCAGGGAAGTGGGGTCTGTTTCCCTTAGCTGCGGTAACGGATTACCGTCAAAGCACGCTCGGGCCGTAGCCAGGGCGACTTTGTTCAAACAGGGAGTTGGTAAGTTGTCTCCCAGGGCAAACATAGTAAAGCTGCCCTTGAAAGGAGTCAACTTTGTGTTGTCTGCCTGCCACTCCGTCAGAGTGCGCAGGAGAGACGACTGAGCTTGGTCCCTGGGGATGATGACAGTCTCCCTGGGAACCTTATCCGAACATATCCAAGCTTCCTCTGTCAACCTTACGAAACCTGGATACGGGGCAAAAGATCGGCGGGAAGAACTCCAACTCCTCCAACCGTCTCGTGCCAAGACCTTCAATGGTCAGTTTGCCATCATGTTGGATGGCCCGGAGGGCGAAACGCCAAGGGTTGCCAAGATCGAAGGCGGGAGTTCCGCCGTGTCGGGAATGACATACTGGGGTTCGGCTGGGGTGGGTTGGCTATTCCCACCAGCATGTTGTCATAAGCGGCAAACTTCTCAGAGATCTTATTGTCGTGCGTGGCAAACTTTTCGGACATTTGGTTAAACTTGTCATTGAAGTCCTCGGAGAACCTTTGGAACATTTCTTTCGCAAAGGTCTCGCGTCAAAAAAGAGGTTGGCGAGGAGGGCTTGATCTTGTTGCCCTCTTACTCGCGCCTTTGCCGGAGGAACTAGACTTGCTCCCGGAGGCTACAGGTGCTGAGACCTTAGCCTTCGACGGGGAAAGCGATGCTTTCTTGGAGGACGAGGACTTATAGCCCTTCGCCTTCCATGAAGTCTTCAACTTCAACTTGGAGATAGCTGATGGAGCCCTATCACCCAAGGAGGAAGACTTCCAAAACCTGAAAAGGAAGATAATGAAGAAGCTGGGGAATCGAAAAGGGCGCCCGCCCCAACAACCTCACCTACCTCGCTACTTACCCCCTGGTCCTGCTCAATAGCCATGGGTTCGAGGTCTAAGTTCAAGGCGGCGACGTCCTCTGAAACTTCTGAGTAAAGAATATCCACTTGGGGTGGCTGGGTCGCATCCCGGATCTGCTGGATGATGGGGTGGCAAGATCTTCTGGCACTGCGGCGCCACTCGTGCGCGAGGTGGAGCAGGTCCCTCAACCTGGCGTCGAGGCGTAGGGCTTCCCGACGGAACATTCCTTCAAACCCAGCCACCCAGGCCCGGAGAGATTCCAAGGCCGATTTCTTAGAGGACTCGTCCGCCTGAAAGAAAGCCAACAATTAGCTAAGGGTGAAAAACAGTCCGGAAACCACATAAACAAAATTCAAAATGAGGAGCATAAAGCGGAGGAAGATTGTCACTTACCGACTCATCCTGGATGGTTGCGCATGAAAGCGAAACAAACCTCACAACCATCGGGTGCCAGACTACCAGGTCGTCGAGCCGGACCGCGCAACCCAGCGTGGGTCCGGCACACTATGTGACCGTAAGGTTGTTGCAGTGACGCAGTACACCCGGCTCCTCACAGCGAACAGTCTGTAAGTGGAAAACGAACATGAACCTACCACTCTAAGCAATCTAAGGCTGGTAAGGCCGGAATTTCAACTGCAGCCGGAATACTCCAGTGGAGAAGAAATACCTTTTAATAAACTAGGCCATTAAGCTCCAAAATACACAGAGTGGCAGGCAAGACTTCCAGACCCCAGAATACTCCGGGGATGGAAGGAATGAGACAACAGGAACTCGCCAGGGGATTGCCTGTAAATTTAACGGCGGAACCCCCGGGCGTAGAACCGGACTCACGTATAAAACTAAGGAGAGTACTCCGAAGATAACAAAAAATATTTATATTTAAATACATATATCATGTAATAACATAAACTAATGACGGTAAATAGAAATTCTCCGGAGACAGGAGGGATCCGCTCCCCTTATATAAATAAATAAATTCTTCTTCACTACTACCCCGCCAGAGAAACAAGGTGGGCCAGATGCTCGTATCTTTAACATAAACCGGAGCAAAAATAATAACCCAGCCGAGTAGCCCGACGGGGCGGGAGGAGTGCGGGATAAAGTGTTCGAACACGTTCGAGCTACGAGTGAACGAATCACTAACCCAACACAGCGATGCGAGGACTGTATGGGAGGAGCAAATCCCTCTACCAAATAGAGAAGTCCCTGAACTCGGAGAAAACGCCATCTAGCGTCACCCGCACGAGTAGAGCAAAGCTGGAAGGGGGGGGGAGTGGGTGGAGTAGGGGAGAATGGTAGGCTATGAAACAGGAGACGGGGGAAAACTATAACCCGCTCAACTGCACTACACCACTCCAAGAATGAACTGGGAACTGTGATAGGAGGGTGGCCTACTACTAGGAAAGGGGAGCGACCAAGCCTCGATGCCCGACTCCTGCCTAGGCACAGCCTAATGGGGACCTAACCTAGTATAGGCTAGGAAAGGGCAGGAGTGCGGAGGAGGAGGAACAAACAAGGAGAGAAATTTTGTGCCGAGAACCAACCGGGAACGAGAAGAGGGGGCAAGAAGGCGAATAGCCTAGAGGAGACACATCCAAAGAACTCTATTCCCCTAAAGGAAGGAAGAGAACTAAGGGGCTCACTCTGCCCACCAAAAAACGACCCCGAGGAAACAGCAACTAAAACTCCCTCAACCTGATGGACTTCACGCCGAGGGCAAGAGGATGGAAGCAATAACCTACTCCACTAAAAAACCATCACACAAAAACATGAAATAAAAATGTGCTCAATAGGGTGCGTAGCCTACCCCGAGGCAACGGTTAGATCTAAGGCTGCCGCCACCACAAGGAGGTAAAGATGAAAAATAACGAACTGAGAGCACTATCGCCAAGAATAAAATAATAATAGCTTAATACAGACTAAAATAAAAGGGAACCCAACCTGGAGGGGGGGAACCTGGACGGGGCATCACCTCAAAAGGGCCGGTAGGCCAAATTTATGTAAATTATCAAAAAAGGGGGGGGTGCCACCGCAGGAAACCCGCCAGGAGGAGAACCAGGGGCAAAATATATATATATTAACTATAACGACAATGAGACAACTCCAACAGAAGGAAACTGATGGGGTCGCCTCGTGGTCGACATGGCTGGCGGGGACGCCGTGGCCATAATAATAAGATCTCAATATATATATATAAAATGAGACCAAAACAGCCAAATAAAGAACGAAAAACCCCACTATAACATAGTACTTAACTTGGAGATAGTAAAGCTGCTCGATGACATGATGAAAGATGGGAAAATTCCACAAAAAGGCACGAGCACACAAAATCACAAGATAGTTATCACGTGCTAGAAAATGGAATGTAGATGGCGCTGGTGTCGCCGTCCTGGCGGGTGTCGAGTGTAGGGGCTGTAACGGCTTACCGCTCTGTTCCGGGGGTTTTGATAGGGAGAGATCTTTCAGTATGTTTCCGTGGTAGTGGTATTTCACTCACCCTTCTTATACCGACGTCTTCCTAGAAGACGCTCGACTGGGGGTAGTAACCCCAGCTTTCCTGAAAGCTCTTTTTCTCTGGTATATCTAGCATATTATACCTAGAAATTCGTGCTGTAATGGAATTTCACCGGCTGACACGGGACTGGACTCAGAAATGCAAAATTTCCTCTTCCATGGGAGTGAGAGATAGCCTTCAAGTGCTTCCCCGGAATGTCACATCACCTGTTATGTTCCCATGCATGAATAGCTAGAGCATTTATCCATTGCTTTGTTACCAGAAAGTAGTAGAGGGTAGGCTGTTTTGTGTAGTCCTAGCCCATGTTCTTATGTTTAGCCTTGTCTACTAATACCCCCTCAGAATGACCCTACACACTTAACTGTGTTTACATTATTAACTATAAATTAGTTTAAAGAGACCACAGAGTTTACAAGATAGCCAGCTTATGTACTACAAAAACACAGACAACTTCCTCCTAATCTCAGGGTGCCACACTTTTTAATTTCTCCTAGCTAGCTTATGGAGGGAATGATGGTTACCTTTCTTTCTGCCCAGTCAGGGCCATGAGGACATATCTTTGGAAGACAAAATATTTTTGAAAGGATATTTTTCAACTTTTCCTAAGTACTGGCATGACTAAGTTTGAAAATTCTGAGAATACTATCCTAAAAGCTTTTGAAATTATTGTATGCACTTCCCTGGCTTTTAAATGCAGTATGGACTTTAGTTCTGTAAGCCAGTTTTACTTCTTCAGAGATTCATACAAATATTTGCATTTCTGGGATTTAACCCACTAGTTGATAACTTGTATGTGCTCCATTAGCACTTGTAGCTGCTGTTCAAATTTTATCAGCTCCCGAAGGGGAGAGGCCCCCTTCAGAATCATCCTCATAGCCCAATGTTCCATTTCTTTGAGTGTACCATTCTGCAGTTTTGCCATCTGTGCCGTCATTACTTTTAGCCAGCCCAGCCGTAAAAGTATGACCTATGACCTTACTAACAAGGTTCCAGTCCATTTAATGATCACTTGTTACTATGCAGATCTGAATTCCTGTTCATTCACACTTCAGAAATTCACATACCTCATCACCCTTGTTAGGTTAAGATTTAACCTTAATGTTGCAAGAAGTCTCCTATTCTAAACAGCCTTTCATTGCAAGTTAGTTGGTTTGTAATAAATCTAATCAGATTCTTTTAAAACAAAATTTACCTTTTTAGGATAAACCTGTTGATTTACAGAAAATGCCAATTGCCCAACCCCCTTATTGCAGTGAGTCGAGGCGGTACAGTACAGTACAGGGAATGACTAATACCACCAGACACACTCAGATACCCAAATGCACATCTGGCCAGGTGGAAGTGTTCTTTATAGCGTGCCTGAGGATTGTACTGATGCACAGGGTAGCATATTATAAATTTATGGTTACATTATGCTAAACAATATAAATTTTGATTTTTAAAAATATGATTTTTTGCTTATGTACTATTACTTTTTTATATTCACAAATATCACTTAACATTGAATTCACTATAACTTGAAAATAAATTACAGCCAAAGGGAATTATAAATGAAAAGTACTTCTGCACAGGCCAGGATTTGAACCTGGGCCTCTGGTTTAGAAACAGTGATAAACAGTAACTTTGACCACCCATTTGCGATATAGATGTAGTATTTATATATTTATATGTGTTTAGTGGTGTATGAGTTGCAGTATCCTCGTTCGGCAACTCTGTAGATTTAAATACCATGGGAATGAGAAACTGAAGCCTTTTCATGATGGTGATTCTGATAGACAAATTTAATTTTTTATATAAAACTTTTTAACTTGGTGTTTAGTGTATGCAACAATATAAATTTTATAGTTATAGTATATCAAAACTCAAAACCTATCTTTGTAAGGAAAGCTTCAGAAACAATGATAGTTTTTAAGGGCGTGATTCTTCATCTCTGACTCTAGCATATTTTGTCAATAGTAAAGGTCATTGGTTGACTTTTTCTATTTAGTTCCTGGAATGTTTTATCTTTTTTGTTATTGGCGCTCTTGAGTCATAAAAAAATTAAAAGCCAAAGCTACCGTGTTGTGTTTTTTTTAACTGTAAACTGGCCATGAAGTTAATGAATTAGTAGATCTGACTGGTCTCTGTAATATTTTGTATATACTGTACAGGTATATGAAATGTAGCATGAGGATTTTCTTGAAAAAGTTTTAATTTGGCCCAAATGTGTCCATGGCTTTTCCCCTATGCCATATATTGTCTGCGCATTTTAAAGCTTACAATAACGTGATACTGCAATGTTATTTCCTTTTTTGGTTATCAGAAAATAAATCTCTGTTCTATATCTTGGTACAGTACTTTTATCTATAGTGTTTGGATTGATAAAGGTGAAACAGTATTTGTATATCATCAATGTTATGCATAGGTGATTTGTTAATTAGTTAATATAGTAAAAAAACAGTAGATTTAGTTTCCAAACTCTTGTTTTATATCGGGAATTTTATTATTTTTTACAGTGTAAGTATTATAGATGTTCATATGTATCATACAGTGTGCCTTTATCTCCAAGTTTCTGTTAATTATATTTACCTTTGTAATAATTGTACAGTACCTGGTTTTTTAAATTGTGACAATAATGACATCTTCTGTGATTGTTCCACTCGTACACAGTTGTAATCATAAAGCATAAACCAAGTTTGTATATACTGTAGTTCACTAGATGCTGTAAATAGTAGATATTTGTAATTAAGCAAGCTGATTTTAATCAGTGATAGTGTGTTTTTTCTCTGATGAAGGACATCAGTTTCCTGAAGTGACTTCTTGTTCTACCGTATCTTATAACTTTACAAGTTTATTTTATTTTGTATTCCTAAGGGCCTTATATTGCATCCCAGTATAGGGAGGTCACTGAAATGAAAAAAAATTTTGCTTATTTTCCAAAATATGGGCAAAAATATTGACATCTGACAAAATATCAGTACTGCACACTGTCATTACCTTGGTTATTGTGCCATATCATAGTTAAGAGTTCTTTGACCGAGATTTCATATATGATTTTACATCTTGATTTAAAATTACTGAATGCTATTAGTAGTCTGACATTGGTCATTTTTTTATTTTGGTGAAGTACTAAACATGATATGTTTCCTCTCATGCTGTTAAACTTGTAAACTACACCATTATCATTTATTTTACACATTACTACCATAATAGTGCTTGCATTATAGGCTATATTAATTGTTATGGCTATTAGTATGTAAGTATGCTTAGCATCCCTTTCTTTCAGTTATGTTTTGCTTAATTAAGAAGATTATTTGGGCCTCTGTTTATGGTAGCTGGATCATCTCAAGTGCCACATTTCATTTCCTCACAGACGATGGTGACCTTGTAACCAAAGTCCTCAGACCTGCTGTGCAAAGTGCCATGTCATCTTGCTTTGTAAATGTTTTAATTTTTTGGTTGTTCAGCATTCACTCTAGATATTGAAATTTATTCTAAAATTTTGTCTGTACATTCTGTTACATTTTTCATTCTGTTTCTTTTATTGACACATTAATTTAGTTTTTCCTGTTCTAATTGTTGCTTCGTTAAATAGTTGGCAAAGGAATTTAGCATTTTGTATTGATTACCCCTTTTTGTATATGCTATCTATAAGTCAAGATTTTATCAAATCTTTTGCTGAATTTATCAAATCTTTTGCTGAATTGAACACCATCTTGAACCCATTTGATGCTTCACATTACTTTTCAACCATTTTGAATATTAGGAGAATTAGACATCCTTTTGTCAGTTCAGTGTTTATATCAGAGCATTCAGTCCTGCTTTTTCCAGTCTGGTTTTTATATGCAGACTTCTTAGTAAGACATTTTTTGGGGTACCAAGTTATTACATTATACTTTGTAAGGAGGGTTCATGAATACTGTCAAAGGCCCTTTTGAAGTGTTAAAGATCTGCTACAATTTTGTTATACTTAAGTCTCAGTATTTTTCCAATAGTTTTCTGATCCATAGTTCATTTTCTACTTTTGATACCACATTGGGAATATCCTGGTACTTTTTCTTTACATGCTTTTAGTTTGTTGCACATTGGTTAATATCTTTAGTCAAGTTTAAGAGTAATGATGTTGCTCAGCTGAAAGCTTGCCAGGGTTTGATAATGATACTTTAGGACTTGATTGAGTTGGTTATATCTTGTTGTTACTGATATTTATTACATCTAGCATCTTCTATGGACTCTGTGCCATTTATACAGGCTAGATGTTGTATTTTGATGCCACTTCTCAGTTCAGCAGTAGACGTAGTTTGTTATCCAGTGCATGTTTTGTTAATTGTAAAACCCCTGGGCTCCTCTACATTTTCATGCACTTCCTTCAGTGGTGCTTAGGAATTGACTTATGAAGTTCCTCTTCCTTCAGAACCTCACAAGAGTGCTTTTTTGTGTTCTCCGAACTGACAATTCATTCGTTATTTTATGGTCTTGCTTCTTGCTTGGTGCCAGTTCCGTACCTTAGTACAGTAATCCCTAGGTACTGTATTGCTATGTTCCCTAACTCTCCTATCAATTGTTTTCCCAATCTTGTCTTAATATTCTACTCCCTTTGCAAAACTAATTAGAATTTCCTAATCCTTTAATGTCTTTTTATATTTTCCTTGACTCTCATCACAATCTTAACTTTGTTTTTTTGTATATAAAATATAAGATCTTTTTATGTCCACAGTTTACTGTCTGGAGGCATCAAGTAATATGCCTATCTATCTGTCAGTTTGCTCAGCCCTGTAAAGCTTTCTGAGGTCAAGGTCTAAAGGCACTTTAGTGTCAATACCAGTGAAGGTAAAGACTAAACTTTAATGTGACTTCTATGGGTGAAGGGGATTCAACTTTTTATGTGATGGATTGATCACAGGTGAAGTACGAGTTTAATCCACAAGATCAGGACTTCAGATTGGCAGAGATAGTCCGCTAATGAAGTGGATGATTTTGCATAGTGACTTCAATGTCTTGGGCTTACATACAGGTCATGTACAATTTTCAATTATGAGTGTATGATCTCTTGGGTTCTTTGTTCTACCATCTTGTGAATTCCATATTTCCTTGTGGATCATTTATCTTGGACATATACTGTAATCCTTCATATAACCATGTTATACATGTTTGCAAATTGTCAGTCTTGGGTTTCCATTACATTGCGTATGTAAGCAATGCATTCCTGTTGCTAGGCCATATACATCAACTTCTTTTTTATTTTTGCATTCACATCACCTTTTATGATTAATATCATTCTAGAGTTATAATGCTTGGGTATTTTGTTTACTGTCAGATATTTTCGCAAACTATTTGTCTTTATTTTAATTATCTTAAGTTAAGGATTGTTGCTATAATTGATCATTTCAACCATTTGCTTCATTCTCTGATATAAGCCACCCTTTCATTTTGTATTGAAAGAGACAACCACTTCCCATCATCTGTACATATACTGCTACAGAATAGTGAAAATTTATCAGATATGCATGTAGTATTTGGTTTTCTAACCAGCTGATTTGCTACAGTGCTTCGTATCAAATTAATATAAATAATTCTTTTATCAGTGTTCATGCATAACCTGACTTACAAGGACTAAAATCATTCCACAAGAAACCAGTTTTAGAGGATTCTATTGGTACAATAGATTCCCCATAAGATGAACATTAGGTCTGTCTTTATAGCTGTGAGTGACGTACAAGGTAGGGCCTGTAGCCCAGTACTCAGTCCTTCTCTTTTATCAAGCTTATGACTAGCATGAATGGATAGATTTTTATTACAGGTTTTAGGTGCAAAAATATCTGAAACCCATCTGTGAAAATTCAAATTAGTATTATAACCAGTGATGGTTTATATTTTTGGCAGCCATCCTAATATTGCACCTGAGTAAAGTCTCACCATAAGTAATCTGTGGTTTTAGTAGCAAAATTGCAATTTACCACAGAAAATTATAGTAGCATTTTTTAGTTAATTTTAGTGTGTTTTTGTAAATCTTAGTTCGCTTCATCACAAATCCATTCTTTACCATAGCATTCTGTGTTTTACACACAGGGTGATTAGGTGACTAAGGCAAGTAAAGTGCATGTGCCTCTTGCTCCATAGGTCTGTGTTGTTTATCTTAGTTACTCTATCTGCTATCTGCATCTTTTTAACTGATCAACAGCTCCCAGAGATTCTCAGACCTTTGGAACTGTTCAGGATAGCAGTATCATATTCATTTTCATTTTTTAGTTTTTCATCTCATTCTTCTCACATTTTTTGTTAGTGCTGCTGATAAAATTAATTACACTGATGGGTTTTTTGTTAGTGCTGATGAAAATTACACTGATAAATTTTCCAGTAAACCTCAGCTTAGTTTTTTGTATAGCACTGGCAGTTTATTTCTCTGGTCCTGAGGTAATTTTGAAGACACTAAGTTCTTTTTGCTGTTATTCACAAGGGCTGAGTATTTCAGTTTCTTTTATTATATTTATTGATTCGGTAACAATTTTGTAATGAATTTCCTTTCATAAATGCAACCGTTTCCATCTAGCAGAGGTATTCTGATCAGTTTTTGTAACTAACACCATATTTGGTTTTTATATGGTATTTTTTTCTGATACTTATTTATGTTTTTAACTAATTCCTTGTGTGTTCAACAGTAAGCTCTTTAATTTTTTCACTTAGACTGTTTGTATCAGAAGTTCATGACCTTCGTCTTTCTTCCCTTATGTGCATCCGCATATAGTTTAATTGGTCAATTGCAGATGCAGTATGCCTATAAGACTTAAATGATTTGGTGTTTCTTTTAAGATTCAGGTACCTTTATCATCATTTTAGTCCATTACAGCTTTTTCTTGATCCACTCTTTCAGTAGCAGCCTGACAAGTTCAGATTAAGAGTGCCTCAAAGCAATGAGAAGAGAGGTCTCATGGTACTTGTCAATAGTGCCATGGCACCTGTATTCAAGAAATAAAGACATCTTCAGCTTCCTTTCACCATTAATATTTCTGCTCTCAGATGCTTAAATTCAGGGGGTCATCAAATCTGATTTTTAGTACTGTACACACATAGTATGATCAAGTTAATTTAAGGAGGTGCTGAGGGAAAGTTAATTTAAAGAGGTGCTGAGGGACTGTAGGAACAAGTACTAACCTACCAGAGCCACCTGGTCTACGTATTTTTTCCTTCTACAATTTCTACAGTTGGACTGACATGTCTGGGATTTGTGCATGACTCACAAATAGGATATGTTGAAGTAATGGTTTTGTATTGGAAGAGTGCACATAATTATTTAAAATGTGTATTTTTGTGGCCATTTTAAATCTTGAATAATTTTGGCTACTTCATTCTGCATCATTAAGACAGGCAGATTTGATCTGTTTATCAATACAGGTACTGTAATATTATAGGTATCAGTATCTCTTAACATATAATACTGTACACTGTATATAGATTTTAGTGAAAAACTAATCAAGTACTAAATTTTAAATTATGTCAGTACTGTAGTCAGCTGTTGTACATATTGAGCATTACTTCAGGATTTCATGTCTGACTTTAATTATATTTATAATATTTTCATTAATAGTACTTGTAACTTATTTACTTATCAAAAAGAATGCTAATTTTAGTTTTAAGAATGTTTATTTTTCTATATTTTTAAGACAGCCTGTTTGTGTTTTTTTTTTTATATATAAACTATGGTACAGGTGATGAATATATGCTTAATTATGTGTATGGCTCATGTAAATCAGTTTTTAGATTATTCTGGATGAATTTTTGGAGTGGCCCTAGGATTTTATGGTTAAGTTATAGTCTGTTGACATGATTTTAGATCTGTAGATATATCATTGCTGGACGTTGATCTGTTTGTGATTGTTTCTTATTTTGCACTGGCTTTCCATTAATTTCCAGTGATTTACACTTTTGAAGTAACAAATCTGTAACTAGGAATAGGCATGCCATGATAACCCTAAGTGGCTTTGACACAGAGCTTAAGTGCTGTACTGAACACCTAAAATCAGGGATTGAGTTATAATGCCTCCAGTTACAACTTGTTACAGTTTTCTTCTTTATATATTCCTTTTACCCATTGAATAAGTACGAGCTTTTGTCTGTTGCAAAGAATGGTTTGTAAATCAGACCATTTCAACTTGAGATCCAGATAAATGAGAGACTTTAAACTGTGTCCTGGCTTCAGTTCTCTATCTGCAAAAATGCAACACAAATCACCAAACTTCACCATAGTGTCCTATGCATTATTTATATATGGTATTATTAGTTTCCTTTTCTTTTCAGGGAGATGAAGTTCTGGAATCACTTTCCTTGCCTTTACCTTCTTCCTCTCATTTCATTCAATCTTCTTTATCTGGTAAATATGAACTAAAAAGCTGCCCTCAGCCTCATCTTGTAGGAATCCTGTATCTTGTAACTGTAGTTAAGAAGAGGAAGATTCCTCTGAAGCTAGTAATTGCGGCCGTCATTTTTAACTTTATACTCCATTATGGCTGTTTAGAGGGCTTAATCCCTGTGTTATGTTTGCATTGATACTGAACAGTAAAGACATGTTAAGGATGTAAACTTTTAACTGATCTGTATAAAACTTATAACTGATCTGCAGTTTAGGGGAATGATTTAAAATATGTAAATTTTACCATTTTTTTTTTTTCGTTACGTACTTTACTTTTCTGTGAAACTGGAATGTGGATATGTGATGACCAGAAACCAAAATTCAGTAAACGACTTAAAAGGATAAGTAAGGGATTGAGTCATATGTCAGATAGTAAATAATCAAACTTGCATGCTACCAGGAATATTATAGAACAGTTTTTGGAGTCAAGTTAATATGATGTAATCGTAACACTTACTACTAGTCTACATAACATCTCTCAGAGTTAAAGAGGATTTTTTGGCACTTTCAGTCAGCTTCCCTGGAAAAATAATTAGGTATAGTTGACCTATCAATCAAAGTAATGTACACTGTCATTTGAGAAATACAAACCAGACTGAGGATTTTAACATCCTGGAGTGGTAGGTGATGTTTAATTTACTTCAGTCTCCAGTCTGATCCATTAAACATAGCCTATCCCTCACCTGGTTTGTGGCAATACCACCATTAGTATCCACTTTTCATAAACTTCCCAGGCTTCTGTTTTGTGAGTTGGTTAATTTGTAGTTAGAAACACTAGGTTTAACTCACAGGATGGCCATTTTGTAAGCTTATATTTTTTTTAAATGACCCCTGCAGAGAGACAGCATACTTCAGTAAAAAAAAAAATGCTAAGTCATGGCCATTCTTTCAGTGGTACTATATATTGGGAAACATGAAATCCCAGTAACATTTTTGGCAGAAATGGAAGTTGCTTGAGTAATCCTGAAAGTAGGATGGTTATCACGAGGGCAATTTGTAAGATTCTATACTTTAAACTAAACCTTCCCTTCAGTTTATTCCAGTGGGTCAAAAGAGTATCCTGCATTTTTGCTCTGCCCATTTGGTCTAGATGTCCAAATCTTTCTCCCTTGTCCCTTTAATAAACTTTTTTGTTCCTCATCTGTTCATCCTCCCATTCATGTGCCAGCCCCTGCCATTAGCATTGGGAGTTTAGTTGTAACTTTCATGTCCTTCCATACTGCTGTTCACATTTTTTAAACGATTTATTTCCATAAGAAAACATATTCATTGCAAGACACTGAACTCTTAGTCCCCTTGAGAGGGAGATTTTTAAAATAATGTATTTTTCAGCATCTGTAAGGCAACTGTCCATCTTTTCCCACAGTCTTGGTATAGACTGTACTATAGGCCTATTTAATTATGATACTGGCTATACCCTTTTCTTAGAATATTTGATCCTATATTTCTCTCTACTGCTAGAATACTCACAATTCATGCTTAAGCACTTATGCATGATGTAGAGCTGCCTCCTAAAGGTGATGATAGCACATGCAATAAATTTTATTTTTTTTTTAATTCAAAGTCTCTTGTAAAATGTACTCAGCTATAGCAAAGATTGTGAATTTTTTTTTATAAAATTGCTGTATATTTTAATTTCAATGCTAAATTATCAGTATATTGTCAAGATAACAAATAAAATGTAGTATGAATGATTAAACTTAACAAAAAACCTAAGCTATACAACAGAATGTACGTGGGTTATTTTGTTTTAGAAATATTAAAAAATGTCTTGAAAGACAGTGCTACTTATTCACATAGTTTGTGAAAATACATTTGATTCACAAAACTTACAATAATACTTTTGGACTCCTTATTGAAGCAATTCAAAGTACTTTGGTAAAACAGTACAGGATTATAACTCATGAAGCTGTCCATCCCTATAATACATTTGTTAATACAGCTTTTATCATAATTATTGATGATTCATACATTATATTTAATCATATGAATTTTTTCTTCTAATTTATTAAAATTTCCTGATCTTGTCTGAGTTTAAAAGCATTTTGCAAACCAGGGAAGATTTATTCATCATTAAAGGAATAAATTCAAGATCCATTGCATTTTACCATCCAAGTGATTTTGTATGTCTAGTAATATAGTTATCATTATCGGGCGCATGTTTATAACCCTAATAAAAATCAAGGTTATAAACATGTATCTAAGGAAACAAGGTGCTGTCTTTTATTTAACCTATTTGGATATGAAGCTGCATGATGTTGGGTCATATCCTGTGAAGTAGGTTTTAGGTAACATACTTTGAGCTTTTATGTATAGATATAGGTTTCATTTAAATTTAATCAAGCCTTTGGATTTTATCATCATATTACACTACTGTAGTCATTTTTTTATCATTGTTGCATTAATTAAGTAAAATACTGTATTCCTCATGTTACTGTACTTTGTTTTGTAGCTTGTCATTGTTAGATGAGGATAAAGGTATTAGTTTTAAGCAAGGATATTTTATCATTTAAAGCATTACAAGTTGTATGAAAATGGTTCTTGCTGTTACCAAAGAACAAATATATAAAGTAAAGAAGGGACTGCAGTTGATAGTAAACATCTGTCTTACTTTTTAATCATGCAAATGTAACATGTTATATTCCATAATTTGAACTAGTCTCTTCAGTATGTGTCTCTTGATAAAGTTATTTGAGATATTGTAGTTAATTCTTAACACAAGACGTCAGTGGAGTCACCTTTAAGCCATCTGTATAAAAGTTGTTTTATGTATTCTTTCGCAGACATGTAGTTTTATACATGAAATTTTTGTTAAATACCAGAATTTTAATGGTGAATTTTTTGTTTTTATTGCTTCATATTAGTTTTGTATGATTTAAAAAACTGTTTTATGATAATTGTATTACAAATATATGTGAAGTTTTTCTATGCTGATGATTGGTCTAATAGACTATTAATAATGATATCACCTAAAACATATTGATATTTAGTAATGAATGTTGAATTTGTTATTGAGGGCTGCTTTATAGTTCTTACACAATGTGAAAGAATAAACAAACCTGTTTTAAATGTCCTTAGTATAAGAAAGTCTTGAGCTTTGTCTTTCGATTGGAGATCACCAGTGGAAGTCAATGTCATTTTTCTTTCACAACTATGAATCTCTTGAAATAGGTACAAGGAGGTGTGGAGATAAAAAAATGTATATCAAAATGTATCTGCATGTAAAATTTTAATAAAACTCACATACACACACACACACACATGCTCATACTGTAATTATATATATACAGTATACAGTACTGTGTATATATATATACAGTATATATATATATATATATTTTTTTTATGTGTATGTTTCTGTGTGGTACATCTACAAGTATATATATTTATTCAGGCATTAGCAGAATTCTGTTACTATATTCAAATGTATATTCACTGCTCTTCAGAATTCTTTTTCATCTAATATATAATTGCTATGCTATTCTTTAATTGAATTGTTGATTTCTTTTCTAATATCTCTACCTTTTCTCCAGTACAGTAGAATGAATAGTTTAATTCCAGATATTACTTGTGACTGTATACAGATGATGATGGTGTAAGTGCTTCAGACCTAGTGTCATGAAATGTTAAGCTTAGATGTTAAAATTTCATTCTTTAGGTTTACGGTTTAGCTTTCATACTATTTTGGCAACAGTACATGTTATTGCTGTTCATTGACAGTTCCCGGAGGCCGTTGGCAGGACACCAAGCGAGGTGGAAGTGGAGGTGGACTCGGAGGCATGTAGCCTGACCAGTCCTTAGCTGATCTTCAGCAAAGACACGTTTTCTTTATCTTTGTGTCTCTCTCTCTTTCCAAACGCAGCATGAATAACTGAAGTGCTGTATATTCTCTCTCTCTCTCTCTCTCTCTCTCTCTCTCTCTCTCTCTCTCTCTCTCTCTCTCTCTCTCTCTCTCTCTCTCTCTCTCTCTCTCTCATAACTTTCACCTTATACACTTCAGCACTTTGAAGCACTGTATAGTATTATTTTTAAAGATAGCAGCAAGATCTGCCTTGAAATCCAGTATACAGTATTCCATTTCCTAAAGGTTATGCACTGATCATATTTAATTTTATAAAAGTAAAATATGATTTTAGTGGTGAAGTGTAGGTGAAAGGGAACAGGATTTTGGGTTTGGCTTTTACTAAGTAGTGCCTAATTGAAATGGAAAGTGACTAATGCTTTGGCTAACCACTAACATCAAAATATGATATAGCTGCTGATTGCTGCTACTCTACACCACTATGATGCACCAGTATGATGGTGAGAAAATATCACAGAAGAGAAAATTCTGACTTGATTACAGTGTCATCATCTACAACCACCAGATCTTAATGCAAAATTTGCTCTTTTGTGCTGCCAATAAAACTAGCTGCTTTAGGGTGGAATGTTTTGAGTACAAATGCAAATCAAGTAGCTAACCTAATGTTATGGCAATGTGCACTTCCGGGTGCATTCAAATGAAATGTTTTGTTTGTACCTTATTCTCTTTATCTTTCCCTTAATTTGCATCTCATTGATTATGCTTGGAGGCTTTTTGCAGCTGTTGCTACCACTTGAATTTCATGACAAACCTTTCATTCCTTAGTATTTTTATTACAGTACTGTACTTACACATATTGTCATCATCACAGGAGATAGTAGCCATTTCTAATACATTGTTCCTATGAAAGTGGTTAAGCAGCAGATTGAGATTTGACTTTTCTTTGTCATGCTCATCTTGCAGCCTGCTGCCATCCTGCAGATCATCAGGACTTTACAGCAGGTCGGCAGCTGTGTCGCTTAAGTGGAGTTGTTCTGTTTTCTCTCTGTCTGTGACAAGGGAGAGATATAATGACCCACTCTTATGTCCTCACATTTTTTTTTTTACTCCACACCAGTCCTAAATACACAGTTGTTGTTACAGTATTACTATAATGCCTTCCCTGTCAAAAAGAATATATATACTCTGCAGGAATCTGCTGTTTGTAAGCCCATTCACCTTTAGTTATCTACCATTTAGGCACGTGGACTCACCATGTACCCTGATTTGGTGTGAGTTTTGGAAATGCAAAACCAAAGTTAATGTAGATAAGCAAGTGTTTGTTATCAATACCCTATTGATTTTTTGTCACATTCATTCAGTAAGCTTAGGCTGTTTTGAGCATTTTTAGTGATTCTTGTATTGAATATGATACTAGTCTTTATTAGTTTACAACCATATGTGTTTTTGGATATTTGGGTTGTTTGAAAATTTATTTTTTTAAAATGCTTTGTTACTGGTTAATGATGAAACAGTCAAGTATTAAGAACAATATACAGTAGTAGTATTTCTTTTGCCTGGTTGATATTGTGTTATTAATTTGTACAATGTCAATTTTTCTTTGTTAGATATTTATGTAATAGTTATTCTTATGATGTAAAAGATTAGTTTACAGTTTTTAAAATTTGTTAATACAGATATTGATTAATGCTAGCAGTCACCATTAGCCAGGATATAAACTAGAAAGAGTTTGCAGCCTCAGTGTGCACTTGTTCATGTGTGTGTGTGTGTGTGTGTGTGTGTGTGTGTGTTTTGTGTGTGTTTGAAGCTGCCTGAGATGCCATTTAGAATGGTAATGTACAGTTAATTGCCCATGGCAACTTAATACCTTGCCTTTTCCCAATCTTTCCTATCCTCCTCCTCCTCTTCCTATACTATACTTGCTCCTCTTTAGTAGTGTTTGCTATGTATGACCTCTAATTGTAGCTCATTGATTTATTGCACCATGTTTGGTTCCTTGAGTGTTATTTAGTTTACCTGTATTTTGTGTTATGGATGTGCGATAATTTTTTTGTTTTCCTGAAAAAAAATCGTGCATTTTGAGTATTGAATATCCCACACAACCACAACATTTAGATCCAACTGGTAGATGTTTGGTCACACTTAGTAATATTGTAGTAACCTACTTTCTGTAATTAGTAATCATTGAATATACAAAACAGGATGGTTGAAACATCATCCATATTAAATATATTTCCTCTTTTTCACACTGATAATTATGATAATATTAAACTGAAATACTTAATAATAAGATATGAGATCACTGGGCCTGACCCCCACCCATCCAGTATCCCTCCTAAGACATCCATGTGACCTGACCTAACCTTATTGGTCCTCAGGTCAACGAGAGTCTGTCAGGGATGAGCAATGGCCACTGTGTAGCCAACCTTGCCGATGACAGCGAGACAAAGCCGTTGCTGGTCGTCAAGAAAGGGGAAGAATCAGGGAGCATAACCGCCATAATCAACCGACAGTTGCAGGGTAGGGACTACTATTACTTCCTCTATTTCTGCTATACTTCTGTTACTACCCTACAACTATACTACGATCACTACAAGCACCACCATCATTATTACATGAATACCATCAGTATCTCTTTCCTCATCTCAGTTTTTTCTGTTTCATGTTCCATCTGATTCTCTTCTGCTTGCTTTTGCTACCTTTCCTTTAGTTAGTCAGTGGCCTCACTTCATATAGGGCACACCTGTTCCCATCTCTTTCTCTCAGTAAATTTTCTGTTGATGAAGAAGAGAAGGCATGTTGATATTCTGAATTAAGTTTTCAAGATTATCACAAAAACCCATTTATTGGAGTCACAAGGGAGTACATAGAGTAGAATAATGTTAATTAGTAGCAGCTGTTGTAATTAATAGCTTTGCTAAAACAGCATAAATGATGGGTTATAGTTTAAAGTTGCTAGAGCATGTCCATCCAGATATACTTTATCTTAAACATAGATGCAAAACAGTAAATTTATGAGATTACCCATTTGGGTTGTAGTTGCTTAAGCAGTCTTGTCATTCTTTTATGAAATCTAATAACCCTCATTGAAGTAATGTTTTGTCATTGGCAAGAAGAGATTCTAACAAGAAATCAGATACATGTACAGTGAATTTTACTCCAAATTAGTTTTGGACATGCATGCCATATAGGAGCTTAACTCACATTCAAAGATCCAAAGTGTATATCTATTAGAATATGAAAGTTAATGCGAGTTGTAAAGTTTTCAAGTTGGAAGTTTTTAAGGAGAGCCCAGCGTTCAATGATCCCATTAGAAAAACTGCCCCATGTAGATTTCAGTGTACTGTACATATGGAGTCTTAATATTACAGAGGACAATACAATAATTTTAGAAATTATTATTACTGTATAGTTATTGCAACCAGTTTCATTGTATGTTTTTTGTATTGCTTTTATGTGCTCATACTGCAAAGGTTAAGATGTCAAAATATACATGAGCTGTGATCATTATACAACATATGATACCAGTACTGCACTTAACGAACTGTTTCCTTCCTTTTCTTATTTACTGACATTGTTCTTCAACTAAAGTGTGACCATGTTTATTTCTATATTCAGAAAATGTAGGAAAAACTGATACATTATATGAAGAAAATTCACTTGCCTAAAATTATTGTACACTTTCCTCAGTTGCAGATTTGTTTTATTTGTACAAAACCTTGTCTTAATATGTTCTGTATGTTTTGTTTCCTGTTTTCAGTTGTGTTTCTTTTTAGTTATTTATGTGCACCATCAACTCCTTAGTGATTTGTTATGTGTTTTATGCACTTGAAGCTTTATCTGTTAGACTACAGCTAACTTGGAGTTCATACCAGCTTGTGCTTGGAGAAGTTCCTTTCATGTTTTACAGTGTAGATAAGCTTTACGTGGCTTTGCTAGCTTGATTTCCTAAAAAAAATTTTATACAATTATATAATTTTATATTACCTTTCAGATTAAATAAAAGGGGCTTTCCAGGTAAATTATCCATAAGCGAAGGCATTTCTTTTTGATGGGCTATTTTCACAGATTTTAAGTTT